>NC_092814.1:233484550-233793800 GCF_023375885.2 Dermacentor andersoni
CATTTGACCAATGGGATGCAACAAGGTACAACATTGCCATTCAAAATGACAGGTGGTGAAATGGCCCACACCAAGAAGTGTGCAAGAGTTTGTTTCAAATTTATCTCTTTTGCAGCATTTGTTGGGATATTCTATACAGGTGATTGTGACTGAGTGATCTGTGCACTAGGAAGAGGTTGTTTGTGATACCGAAAACTTGTGAGGGGCTCTAGTGTGCACTGAAATCCAGAACGCAAGCATTTCGGCCAAGAATCGAACCTGCGACCTTGTACTAAGCAGAAGTATGCAATAACTGCTGAGCTACCATGGTGGGCATGCAATGAATATGCACAGTAACTGTGGCAATTCAGGTATTTGCAGAACATTTGCCATTCTGGAAATTTCCAACTCTCTTGTCTCTTGCCTGGGCAAAGAGGCAGTTGGCCTGTCACTCGGTTGCCAGTCTGCCCACAATGGGTCAGCGGGCTGCCCTACTGACCAACCTTCTGTGGGATTTGGGCACCTGCTTGAGGCACCGGGCTTGGAGCATGGGGCTTGAGGACATCGGGCCAGCAGAAAGTGTACATGATAGCCCATTTTGACTGGCAGTAGTTCCCCGTTTGCCATTGGCCAGCAGTGTAACTTTAAGTTGTTGGGACTTTCAGTCTAGACAGGCGCATGCACGCACCCTTCCATTTTCTCTGATATCGGGATGCAGCACCTTGCCACTGTGCTCCATCTGTTTCTATGTCCCATCTAAGTTCACTTCCACTGATATGGGATGCAAAGCGGCAAGAGTGCTGGCCGAATGATAAGTGGCCCCTTCAGAATGGATCGCATCCTTGGCCACCACTGACTAATTGACTCTGTTGTAACCATATTATTTCAATTCTGTTATGAACCATTCTGTTGCTTTCAAACTCTATTATGTTTCTAACAGGTATTTATTTACAGTGGGGTACACAGCCACACGCATGGCAGATTCATAACCGGAGGTCCCGGAAAAATGTGCGAAGTCCTCACAATCAGGGTTGCTAGACGATGCACATAGTTCACATTAACACTGACGCTACAAGACAGATACTCATAAAATATCTTTACAGGTGGTAATTATAAAAAACTAACGAACAATAAATATTACACAATGTCAATTATTGAAATGTCCATGTTCTATGCTGTCCGAGTTTTGATTGATTCGGCAGCAGCCACCTATGTCAGCAAAAAATGAAACACGTTATGAGACAGCCACACATGTCCCATGAATAAAACAGAGAAGAAAAAACTGTGCTGTACTGCTGTAGGCTGTACTAGCATGCTTGCATGAGCAGAGAGGGCTTGTAATTGCATGACATCACATGGAATGACACAAAAAATGCATGACGCCACATGGAAGGCAGTGCCAGTCTCTGGCTACCAGAACCATTCTACTATTCAGTTGGAGGGTGGGAAAGACTGTTCCAATTTTCAAGAAATGTGACCATTCATGTGCTAATAACTATAATACTATACCCATTACCAGTGTGTACACCAAAATCATGAATATATTATATTCCAAAGTTGCCAGGTTTCTATCATCTGTTAGCTTTTCCCCATAACCAACACAGTTTTAGAAAAGGTTACTCCTGCAAAACTGTATGGTGTATCATTGCACTGAAGAGGTGGCACACACAAAGAAACTCGCACGAAACACAAGAAATGAGCATGGACCTTGTGCTTGCAAAACACAGCTTGCCCTGTTCAAGCATGATTTTCATTCTCATTTGGATCTAAACATTCCCATTGACACTCTGTTTTGATTTCAAAAACGCATTTAATGCAGTACTTCACTCCTTCCAGTTCTTAAGATTTCACAACTCAACCTACACTTCTCTACATGCAACTGAATCTCCGCCTTTTTAATCAATCGCCAACAGTATGTCACTGTTAATTCTTTTTCATCACCCTTGTGCCGTGTAATTCCAGGTATCCCTCAGGATGCCGTATTAAGACCACTGCTTTTTCTGACATATATTAATGAACTGCTTTTTGACATTTTTTTCTAATATATAAACCTTTTTGCTAACGAATGCATATTATACCACCCAATAACGAAAGCATCTGCATTCTACAGCATGATCTCTTTTTAGCATAAGCCTGGTGCAATAAATCGCTTATGTCACTTAATGTTCACAAGATGGCAATCAATCTCTTTCCACTACCACCATAATAACACGACCCCAACCTATTGCTTTTATGATTGCCAACATAACTCTAACAAGGTTCAGAACAACATTGTGCTTGTCCAACACAGGTGCTTGTCCTGTGTCATTCTCCCTCTCGTGATCGTCTTAGTTGGCGCTGTTCCTTCCTAGTTCAACTCTAACAAACTGGCAACTATCTGATAATTCGTCTTTCTTCTGAATTAACATGGACCTTACATATAAACGAAATTACAAATTCTATTAACAAAGTAATCACGTGTGCCAAAGCCTTACCCTAGCATTCTGTTAAACCATTCTGTTAAACTGCTTGCCTACAGGACTTTGATACATATGAAACTAGAGTACTCTAGTACTACCTTGATTCACATCAAGCAAACCTAACCAGTACACGTAAATCAGTTCAATATCATAAAACTATATTCATCCTCTGCAATTGCACTTATAATATCAGCATAACTGCACTGGAAATTAAATTAGGTTTTTCAACTTTAACTTCTTGCTGTAAGATAGCACATCTTTGCCCCTTATCATACATTCACACCCTCTCAACAGGTAACCACTTCATCCGACCAGATCGTCACATCTGCCACAGCCATCTTAATGCTGTTTACCCTCAACGTGTGCACACAAGAATGTTTCAGCAATCTTTTTCCTATGCCCATCCTGAAACTGCAACAATCTATACCCAGCTACATTGCCTTGATAACTAACCACTCCCACTTTAAAACTGCCATCAAAGTGTAACTGTGTCACTACATCATCACCTATCCCTTATGTAATGACCCACTGGGGCCCTTGAGGTGTCATAAATAAATAAATATCTGAAAGGAGGCAAATGTGGTGTCTAAGGGACAAGCTATCACCCACCCTTCTTTTGTGGTTATTTCAAAGAGTATCGTAATCTTTCGCAAACATAATACTGTCACAAAGCCTCTGAGACTATTTCATTGCTTTCTGACTGTGCTTATGCAATTAGAAGGATTAACAACTCACTCTGTTCTGAAGAAATGTAATGTCTTATGAAACCTTCAGAGATTAAGTAGGTTTATAAGAGAGTGAATTCTGCTTGCACATAATTTATGAAGTTCTTTTGCTTGCATCTAATGTGTGCTTATGTATATGTATGTGTAGTGCCACTGTTAATGTGATGGTGATGAGGATAAAGATTGCTCGTCACGCGTGAGAGAACACACTCGGTGCCCAGCTAGACAGTTGCCATTGTAACTATTCCTCAGCTGTCGTCAACATGCATGTCTTCATGGCTAGGCTGACTCCCAAAATAAATGTGGTGCCTCGTCACCACTCAGCCGCCACATAATTGGAGACCCACATGTGATTATCTAACATTTATGTAACCAATTATGTAACAGTTATAGAAATAGAGCTAGTAGGTTAGAGAAGCAAACAGAACAGAAATGCAGTGATAAGAGAATGAAGTGCACTCGCTAGCCTCTCATATCATTGAATACTTCTATAATGCCAGAAACAACACTGTGTCCAATACCCTATTTCTGGCATAAAACTCAACCAGTCGGTGTGTTCTCACAAGGTCAGCACTGCACAAAGTTTCCAAGCTCACTTATTAAACACATATTAGTTTTGGACACAGGTACCAGTACAGTGGTTGTTAAGAACAGCTTGATGTTGAATTAAGAGAAATTACCCACAAATCAAATGCAGGTTTGGTGGTTAGAAATGCACATGCTATGCATGGCATAGTCTGTTGCATGCCTGAAACATCTAAGAGGACAAATGGTTCCCTTACAGAAATGGTCCCCTTACTATTTCCTTACCGGGCCTGAAGAAATTGATCAATTTGATAGATGACTTTTTGATACATTGTTGAACAATGCCGTTGGAATTCTTCCACAAGGCATGCCATGCAGTGTATAAAATGACGACTTAACTTTCACTACTGGTCAGATTTGACAATTTTCGGCCCATTCGAGATACTGGAAGAATAAAGCTTCGACGGGAGGTATCGTCGAAACTACCTTCCATTGCTCCTAGCACTTCCCCAATCAAACAACACAAAATTTGTGTTTTGGTCAACTCGGCAACATAATTCAGCAGTGAAGACACGGAAGCTTCTGTGAGGTTGCCTAATTTGCCGACCCGATGTCTATGTAGTTTTAACATCTCAAACATTGGTACATGCTCAGGAGTACTATTGGTTTGATGATCCTGTTGGACTAATATCAAGTACAACCAATTTTTTCACACCAAGAGTTTTTTTTTTATCTATCAGTGTTCGAACAGTGTATGTGTAATTTATTGCAAACAATCCTTCCCCATACGTGGAGCTTTCACTCACACAAGAGCGCGCAATCGATTTCAGACCGACCTTTGGCAGAAGCTCGACTAGCGGTCTAATCACTTGCTTTTTGAACATTGCCTGTGCAAATGCCCTCATTCATTACTGTACAGTACTGTACAAGTGCTGTGCAAAGCATGTGAAGGCTCCAGCACCAGTTCAAGGTGCATAACTAGACTAGCTTGCTTGCACAGAAAAGCTGACTGAACACGATAATGAAGTATGATGAGGCTTGTGCATGCTCCCAAACATGTGCATGCTCCCAAACATGACAACTGTTTCTTCAAGCGCCTAAGAAATGCAGTGAATAAAGGAACCAGGGGCTTTCTGCCACGAGTAAAAACAAATGCTCCTTGCACCAAAAGTGCTAACCCATTTTTCACATTTGCAAAGCCATGGCTTTCTCCCATAGCATGGACATCGCTATGCCTAATATGCATGCCACCAAATCTGCATATTTATTGTCTTGCAAGGTCTAACTTACAGAAGTTGAGAACTAGAAGCAAAGCTCATATTTTATTATTTCAGATTTTTTTTTACTCTCTCTACTTATACTAAAAATAACAAATTATTACTTTTGAATCAAGCTTCTTGAGGTGCTTCTTTGAAGTATCACATAAGAAATGTCATAAACCCCCTGAGCAAATATTTGCCCTTTACTTCCATCTAAAACACCAATGACGGGAATACAATTTAATGTATTATGGTGCATGTTGCAACTAATGTGTCTTGAAATGTTAAAGGGGCCCTGAACCACTTAATATCGAAATGGGGAAATGCATTTCTAGTTAAAATAGACTACTTCATAATTATTTTGCCGTAAAAGGTACTTCAATGTGTTCAGCGGAAGCATAGTTAATGGAAATAAAATGTCGAGCAAGATCCTTCTTGTGGTGCTCCTGCTTCTTCTTCAATACCTTGCACTGTGAAGGCTACGGCGGAGTGGAGTGTGCCCACAATGCCCAGTTTAAATTTGATCTTGGATGTTCACGTAAAAGCCGCTACTATCACTTTTGGTGCCCATGCGGTTGTCTTCAGTTAGCTGCAGTGCACTCAGCAAGCTGACTTGCCGCGGCACCCCATGGCGGCCATAATATCTACGCTACGTAGCGGACCGCAGCTACATGCAACTGTAGTGCGTCTGTTTTGTGCATGACAAGGCTTGAGAATGCGCTTGCGCTCATATGCTCCAGTCTGGTCATGCTTTGTCCTGCTCCAGCTTTGTCCTGCACCAGCTTGACCGACAAATAGTAGCCACATCTAACTCGTGCATTTTGAAGCACTATCAATAGATCAATGGGAAGCAAAGTCTGTTAAGGTGTCTAACCAGGAGCAGCGAGGAGTGAGGAGTGAGCGTGCATGTGGTCTGCTCTTAACTTTCTCATGGTTCAAGGCTAGATGAGTGTACAAAACTAGTCAAAATTGGCGAGACCAGATGGCTACAACACCGATAAGCAGAGGGGCCACAGTTTAATTCCTACACGGGCAGGCGCAGCCAAGCATGAGAAGACGATGGTCAGCTTCTTTCGGAAGTACGTAATTCTGAGAGTCAAATGTTCGACGAAAACTCGTCTGGTGAGGAAACATATTGGTGCCAAAAAAGCATGCACTCATCAAGAATAAAAGAAAAATAAAGAACATGATGTTTCAGGCCCCATATGGGTCCCTTAAACAGGACGCGGGGTAATCTTTCCGAGACATACAATTGCATGCTGCGCCACCTCACCCACAAATAGTTGCACGCCCATGCTTATGTCATAAACAAGATGCAGGGTAATCTTTCCGATACAAACAGTCGCCGACCGTTTATTCGGACCTCACGGGGACTGCTGAAATATCCGAATAAACAGGTGTCCGAAAAAGCAGATTAAGAAAAAAAAAAAAAGGAAATCTTTTATTTCCACGCACTTATTCGAGCTCGGCAGTAGGCTTGAAGAAATCGTGAATGCGCCATTGCATGCTGTTCCGTTTACGCGCAATCAGATAAGCCTGGAACTCGGAGAGGGTTGTACGGTCACTATAGGTGGCTGAAAGCACAGTCACTGCTTGTACACGCTCCGCATGCGACATGGTGCGTCATCTTTTGACTCGGAGTCATCGTCCGGCGGTACAGCAGAAACCTGACGAATGATCTCGCCTTCACCGAGTTCTGCGTATGTCAGTCCAGCAGTGTCAGCACCTGTGAAACTGTCAAATGAGACGGTGTCCGGAATCGCAATGCAACCACTGCGCAGGTCTCGGCAGAACATTTTTGGCGTCAGTAGGGAGCACATCGGAAGCCGACAAATCCTAGGCCTCCCAGCACCCGCTTGCCGGCATTCCCCAGCGCAGTCTGCGCGGGCACAGTCGGCACCATTAGACACTTGACGTGATGTTTCCATTTGCCGCGTTGGATCACTGCAACCTTGACACAGCACACAAAGCAAACATCACTGCGCTGTCACGCCGACACCAGTCGCACAAACGAAAGACGTCGCTTGTAGCAGTGTCGTGCACGAAGAAAGAAACAAATCAGCTGCTGGATTGTCTTGACATGGCTTACTAAGCTGAGACCGGAACTGCTGTAGGCACGAACCAGGCAGAAACGATGATGATGAGCAGGTATTTGCAGTAGCGCCACTTCGTGGGGCAGCAAGGAGGCTCCGTTCAAAACAAACATGGCGTTCAACGAAGTCGAACCATGCACCGGTCAGCGTCGGTGCATGGTGCTCTTGATCGAATTGGCCCAAGGAGTGTCCGAAAAATCAGACGAGAGTTTGCAAGGTGTTCGAACTTTCGGCAGTTGTTATACATTATGGTCTATGGGGACAATGGCGGTACCGCGAAGCAGATCGAATAATTGAGCATGTCTGAATTTTTGGAGTCCAAAAAATTAGTCTGCGACTGTACAGCCGCACACAATAGTTGTGCACCCATGCTTACATCATAAACAGGATGCGGGGTAATCTTCCCGAGACATACACCCGCACGCTGCGCCACCTCACCCACAAATAGTTGCGCACCCATGCTTATATTATAAACAGGACGCGGCATGATCTTCCCGAGACATACACCCGCACGCTGCGTCACCTCACCCACAAATAGTTGTGCACCCATGCTTATATCATAAACAGGATGCGGGGCAATCTTCCCGAGACATACACCTGCACGCTGCTCCACTTCACCCGTATATAGTCGCGCGCCCATTCTTATATCTTCATTGCGATCAAGGGACCTGTATGGAGCCCGAAACATCATATTCTTTACTTTTTTTTTATTCTTGGTGAGTGCATGTTTTTTTAGCACAAGTACATAATTCTTATCGAATTTTCGAGAAGAATTAATAAAAATATTGTTTGACAAGTATTCATTCAGAATCAAAGCATATTTACGCTTACTTCAGCCTGTCAAACTGCATCAATAAATATACACATTAACAGTAGGAAGAAGCACACTGATCCAAACACCCTTCTTGATTTATGCCAGTTATTGACCAACAGCAGTTGCATATCGAAACCTGCTATATCACGCAATAAAGTGTCCCAAAAAAGAGTGAGGAGAGGCTTCTGTTGAAAAGAGAGCGTTTGAGAAAAAGGTGACTTCGTGCTCCGCTTGCGAGCTTCACGCGCCGCGCACAACTGCAAAATTTGGCTGACATGCTCACGGCAGCGTATGCTATTTACATACTGTTCTTTACGAAGACCAAGGGGTGGTTCAGGACCCCTTTAAAATACAGAAGCAATGAAAATGAGCCTATTTCTTATGGTAAGGAAAGAGTTACGTGCAGTGCCATGAAAGAGTAACAAATTATTTTCATTTATAGACCACGATGAAAAATGAATGACATGTGGTGGAAAGCCAAAAAACAGCATTAGCTTCGTGCATGGCTTGGGAGTCTCCTGCACCTTTATTAGAGATTAGGAACCGAACTATTGAAAATCCCCATGCTGCACTTATTGCTCCATTTTATAGAAAATGCTGTTCCTTCCGTGCAGAATACAAGCCTTACTGTTACCAAAGCTACATGGAAGCTCAGCCAGACATCTAACTCCAACTGCCAGATGAGCTAGATGACAGTGTTAGCAAACTTGTCGAAACATGTAGCCAGATGCCCCAAAAAACATTAGTTTGTCTGAACACTTTCACCCTTTGGATGAATTTGAAGTACATGACAGCATGACAGTTAAATCAGCAATGTAGCAATGCTTGCACAATCACGTGTCACAGTCGTCATCATCATGCATGGTGCATGACCACAAAGTTAATGACACAATATACCATGAGCACGACTTCAAATGTGAACAAGGCAAACTCAACTAGAATACAATTTTGTACTTCCAGGTTCACTTGTGTTTATAACAAACATGATTAAGCCTTTCACAAGCATATAGTCGACACCACTACATGGGGAAACTGGCTGCATATTGACAGTTTGACACATTCAAGTAATTATGTGTTTTGAGTCATTTTTCTTTTAGTTGCCATTTTAATTTATGCTGCAGGTGCAAATTACCAGTATTGTAAGGTCACCAGCGTGAAGTTTAGTGCCTGTGGCATTCCTTACCTGCTTTTCAGAGTCTGACAGGTTTTTCCATTTTTCAGCCAGAAGTTTTGAACTCTCCTAATATAGGGGTAGAGAAGGCACAATGAAGTTGATGGTAGCTTAAGTCAGCTGTAATGAATATCTATATTGATCTATTTTATGTATGTATTTCTTCATATGCCCTGGTAAGGGGGTATTACATGAGGTGTCAGCAAAATCACTTGATGAATCACTGATGAATCACTTGATCTACTTACAGTCAATTTTAGGTTAGGATGTCTGGCTTCAATGCAGAACAAAATATACGCTGACCGAGGTTGCCCTGGCTTCTTTAGTTGTCGTACCTTCTAAGAGGTCAAAGGAGAAAGAAGAAAGGCACATAAGAGGACTGCACCTAAAGTTATGCAAAAGTGGGCATAATTGCATAACACATGCATTGCACATAATTGCATGGCACAGCTTATCCCCTCTGTTCTCGTAGTAACCCTTCTATACAGATAGCTCATGGTCTTCTGTTGCCACTGGTAGCAATTAGTGCATTCTCAGCAGCAGCAGCATTGAGTTATAAAATTTGTGCGGACACTTTGCATTCATATCTCTGGTTCATGCTTGGTTTGGACCATTTGCCGAAAGCAATCACAGCGTAAGTGCCATTACAGCCTAATTTAGAGCCCAGTGCTGCCAAATATGGGTAATATCCCCAGATCTAGGGATTTTTGACTTTGTTTGGTGAAATAGGTAAATTTGTCCAAACCTTGAGAAATTTAGCGCTAAGACATTCAAACAGTGAAACTGTTGACGTGACGGCGAGTTTTGATTTCAGTCCCTGAAAATTACCTTTGCATTAGTCTGTGAAGTATGCCTTTTGACCATACTGCAGCGCAGTGAACGCATCTCGCCAAGTAAACGACAGGGTGCAGATGCTCAGGGCTCTCTATGGGAGTACTGCTAATGTGATTTTGCCATTTGTACCTCTAGTTGTGCCACTGATGCCTGTGCACTCTGAATAAAATATTCATCTGTAAAAAGCAAAATAAACTTATTGCAGTAAAACACGTTGTGGGGCTAGTTGGTGCATAGCTTTCAATAGGTGAAGCGCCAATAGTGACGGCACACAAGAAGGAATACAGACAGGACAAGGCGCTTCCTGTCGTGTCCGAGCCTTGTCCTGTTTGTATTCCTTCTCGTGTGCCGTCACTATTGGCACTTCACCTATTGAAAGCAAAATAAATGTATGCTGCAACATTGAACAAAGCAGCACAGGCAAATTAGGGTGTAAGTGAACACACATACCTAGCGCCGAGCACAAGAAATGTGGTTGTAGTGCTAAACAGTCAACTATGCAGACGTACACTAAAATTTACCGGGAACTGCCCATAGCTGGAACAACGTTGGACAGAGTCCCAGCGATCATGTGTTTGGCTGAGTTTTGCTTTGGAGAAAAGATAAAAAATTGGCCACGTATCTGTGTGTTTTGTAGAAAAATAATGTATAAGTGCATAAGTGTGGTGGCTCTACGTCAGTACACAAAGTACAAAACAACATTGTTCACATTTTTTTGCATTAGTGTCGTAAAGTGGCACACTGTTCTGAGACTGCTACATCTTGTAAGGGACCACCTGGAGCCCAACTTCCTTACAATTTGAATAAGGTTCCATGTATGCTTGGCACATTGCTCTATGTGCAAAACAAGTTGGGACAACAACGAAGTATAAACGTGCTGACATCTTCTTCTATGGATATGGATTTCCACAGGACGCATTCCTCTTAGCGTAAAAGCTCGCACTGCAACATCATTCCATCTTGAGTGCAATGACTTCATTATTAGAATAATTTAAAGTGAACTTGGAAATAAATTTAAACTATAAAACTTATAGTCTACCTTCATAATAATAAAAAAAAAATTACCTCCACAGAAATTGTATCGACAAACTGATTAACAAGCACATTTTGCAAAAATGTAAGGAAATCTATGGAATCTTTTTATGCAAGTTAGGGGAAAACTGCCTTCAGAGGTTGACAGCACTGCTCGAGCCTGAGAACCACAGTGGTGGTGAAATGGTAGGGCATCGGCCTCGTATGTGGGAGGCACTGGGTTCGAATCGTGGTGCCACTGAAAACCCACCATTTTGTTTAACGGGTAGAGGCGCATCACAACCTGACAATTGTTTGTTTATGGGGGTTCTCATCTCGAAAGGGGACCCTATAGAGATTTGCGAGGGTCTCCTGGCACCCCTTGTCCCCACCACAGCTTTGGTGAAATAGTCGAGCATCCGCCGCTGCTGTGGGAGGCAGACAAGTGCTGCGGCCAGGTATCCACCGATAAAATGGTACAAACGTGCTCCTGACTTGGTGCTTGGCAACTATGGGAGTTCCAGACACTTGGAAGGACACCCACCTATTGCGAAGTTGGCAGCATGGGACCGCTAGATTCCTTTTTGAAAGTTGTTGGGTGTTTAGTTTGTCTTGGGTCTTGCGCAGCAAGAATAGCAGTCTTACGAACCTCTTCCAATTAAGCAATGTGCCCCTGGAAAGCTGGACATCTGGCCGGAGGCTGCTTGTACCTGTCTTATAAATCAGTGGCTATACGGTGGTACAGATCAAACCGCGCACCTCCCGTTGCCGAGCCAGGCATTCTTTCCACTGGGCCATGACTGTGGTGGCCTGTTTCCAAGCCTGAAAGAAGCCTGCCAAAGCCCGCCAAAAGTGCTGCACAATTACTAGACACGTGGCACTTTTCGTTATCTTTCTTTCAGGCTTGGAAAAAAATCTTTTATGAAGCACATATTGAGCAACAGAAAGCTGGATCGGGAATTTTTCAGGATAGTCTACAATTCTCTAATTGACACTTTTGCTCTAAATATAATATTTAATCAAGTCAATTTATTAATAATAACTAATTATGCAATTAAGCAGAATACAAAAAATAGTCCGACTTACCCCAAGCAACGACAAACAACATTACCTTGGTTCTGCCCAGCTACGTGGCACTTGCATATTTAAAAATTTTGGCGGAAGTTACATGGGGCACATGGTATGTATATGTCAAAATATAAAATATGTTCATACCATGACATGTCACTGATGTGCTTGATCAGTGCCTCCTCTATCTAGATGCCTGGGACGTGAGCCAAAAACCCGATGCCTTTCCCTTATCGTCCTTTTCCACTTGGTATGGTCACTAGAACCCCTTGTGGTGGACGCTTGCAACACACCGGCCGCTGCGCCGTCGATGACGTGGTGCCGTAAGTAAAACTTGAGCAGATGACAACCACACATTGTGATCTATGCGTAAGCACACAAAATTGATGCTACTTCCTCGTTCACTCAGCTTACCACTGTACATTTTGCTGTACAAAACCAATAGCATAAAAATAAAGGGGGCAGCATGGTGAGAAATGCCAAATGATTTCACCTAGCTTGCAGACGGTGTGCTTATTCTTTGCCAGACACAGTAAGTTTGTTCGTTCACCCGTCAGCTTGGTGCTTACTGCCGCACCCGTTTTTCGGAAAGTCTTTTGCCTTATTTTTATGCTTTCATGCATGAGTAGGTTTTATTGAGCCTAGAACGACAGAAAGCTGAGCTAGTTGGTAAGGATTCATAATGCAAAAAAGGGGTAAGGCGTGCAGACACAGACACAAGAGAAGTGGACAACACGAATGCCGGCCTTTTTTGCATTACTGAGCCATATGTCATTTTAATCGTTGAGTAATGTGCCACTGCTGCATGCCACAATGCTCGTCTAGTCAGAGAAAAGGAGACCTGGACATGTCTTTCCACTAAATACCTTCGAACAGCAGTTTCCGTGACCAGTGGATAAGGCAATTTTGACAAAGTATTAAGTGCCATCAAATTTCCCTGTAGGGCTCTGTAGTGTGCAGTCGTTGCTTCCACACTGTGGACTTCAGGAAAGACTTCCAAAGTCGCTGCTGAAGCCAGTTGTTGTGCCCTGTGTTTTCAATCAACTCAGGCCTCACTAGACCACGGCTTCCTGTACAGGACACCAGAACGGAAGTTACCGACCCAGACTGCCAGCAGGAAGCTACACCAAGGGAGTTACATAACTCCAGTGGTACGGTTGTGAGTGCTACCCTGCAGTTTGAGCTCGCAACATGTGGCAGGGCACCTCCAATGGGAAAGGAAGTGACGTCCCAGGCATCTAGTTAGAAAAGGTGATGGCTTGATTCACACACAATATCCGTCATGGTAGCCCAGTGGCTTTGGCGTTGCGTTGCTGAGCTCGAGATTGTGGGCTCCTGGCCCAAAGCGGCCACATTTCGATGGGGGGCAAAATACAAAAACACTTGTGTACTTAAATTTACGTACACATTAATGAACCTTGGGTGGTCAAAATTAATCTGGAGCCCCCACTACAGCATGTCTTATAATCATATTGTGGTTTTGGCACGCATTTCCAGCATTTAATTCACGATAAAAAATAAGTGACTATTTCAATATGGTCATCGTCCATGTGAAACCCCTCCCAAAAATAATTCCTGGATATGACCCTGGCTCGTAATCTCTGCAAGTTCGTGAAAGAGGAAGTATTCAATTTATCTCATATGCACTGGGACCTGCAAAATATCTCCAGAAATGGCAGGACTTGCAAGAGCAATGGGCAAAGACGTGAAAATTTAATAGTGTTATAGATGCAGTGTCAGTGCTAGCTGATTGTCATTGTCAACAAAATTCTCACGGCTTGTCCAAGGTATTTTAAAGTCTCAGCTGCTTCGAAGTGTAAGGTAACTTTAAATTATCATTAGGCCACATAACTCACTTTGTTCAGCAGCTTGAGATGAATTGTAAGAACTTGGGGCCTTGGTATTTTGTCAAATTACAATCATGTAAGGCTGATACTGAAGCCTAGAGAGTGCAGGAAAAATGAAGTTACATTTGT
The DNA here is from genome assembly GCF_023375885.2 of Dermacentor andersoni. Taxonomy (NCBI): domain Eukaryota; kingdom Metazoa; phylum Arthropoda; class Arachnida; order Ixodida; family Ixodidae; genus Dermacentor; species Dermacentor andersoni. The sequence goes on from NC_092814.1 coordinate 233,498,465, forward strand.
CTAATTAGACTGTCTGGTAATTCCAGGAGGAAGTACATTTCTGTTAATACTATTAGTAATGGGAAAAGAGAAGTGGACAAAAAGACAACTTGCGCAAGCTGGAGTCGAACCCAGAGCATATATGTGACACATGTAATGCTCAACCAACAGATTTCATAAGTTTCACTAAACCACTGCTGCTGTAACGGATACCGATAGCAGACCTTATTGGATTAAAGGGTTGGTATGATTCAAAGAACATAGTTACTATAATTGATTGATGATTGATGTTTAATGGCACAAGGGCCAGGTATGGTCAAAGAGCGCCATGTTCTTGGTGATGTGATCGCAGTGTACAGTAATTATGGGTTCTATGAAATTGGTGTGACGTGGCTGTAAACGGGCCTTAAAAATAGTCGCGCTAAAGTGCGTAGAATCTGTATAATAAGATTATGGCGATGACGTGTGACATGTGCTATGGGCATTAAGATGCATTTAAGGAAAATAATACGATGTGTAAAAATATATCAGGTTATAAGATATGCTAGAGCACTACTGCCTCCTTAGAGCCCTTGAAACACAAGTGCCTGGAGGCATGTGCTATATAGTACAACTATCCCAGCGGCATCCTCTAAAGAGAGGAAGCGCTACGAATGCGTGGGACTAATAACATGTAAGACCACATCTCTGAGAAAACCTAGGACTGTGTCTGTATTAAAAAGCGGTTCTGGACCGAGAAACAGGATGAGGAGGAATGTGCTGCCTGTATGCTAAGAAAAAATGTCTCATTCTCTCAGATTCGGCTTCCCGACACTCCAGAAGGACGTGGAGCACGGTCAGCCTCTCCCCGTATCTACCACACAATGGAGGCTCACTTCCGGTGAGTAGAAAATTATGGGTGCCAAATGTGTGTCCTATTCTGAGACGACAGAATAGGACATCGGTTCGGCGTGATGTTGTAGTAGAGGGCCAGAATCCTAACTGTGGTTTTATCAGGTGGAGCTTATTATCCGTTTCCGCATCCCACATGCGTTGCCAGTGGTCTCGCAGCCTCCTTCGCATAAAAGGCCTCAGATCTGTGACAGGCACCTCAGCAGTAGGGTTAACAGCTTGCGATGCGATTGACATGGCCATCTCGTCCGCCAGAACGTTACCCTCGATGCTCCTATGGCCAGGCACCCAGTATATAATGATATGCTGGTTAGATATGTGCGCTTTACACAAGACAGAATATAGTTCATTAAGTACTGGATTTTTGTGTGTATAGAGTGACATCAGGGCCTTCACGACACTTAGGGAGTCTGTATATATCGCTGACTTTTGAAGTTTTGATTTTCTTATATGCTTCACAGCAGACAGTAATGCGTAGGCCTCGGCCGTAAATATACTTGTTTCGGGATGTAGTACATCGGATTCTGAGAAGGATGGGCCGATGGCAGCATGGGACACCCCGGCACTAGACTTCGAAGCGTCTGTGTAGAACTCTGCGCAGGAGTGCTTGTGCTGGAGTTCTAGGAAATGCGTTTGGATTTCGATCTCTGGTGCGTGTTTTGTTACTTCTAAAAAGGATATGTCACATTCTATGACCTACCACTCCCAAGGTGGTAACAACTTGGTTGGATGCATTAGGCGAAGCTTGAGGAGTGGGACATGTATTTCATCACTAAGCTCCCTCACACGAAGCGAGAAAGGCTTTCTTACAGAGGGACGATTATGGAAAAGTGTAGTACAGGTCATATCGTTAACAGTGTTAAAACATGAATGTTGATGATTGGAATGTATTTTCAGGAAATATGTAAGGCTGATGCAAGTTCTCTGTAGATGGAGGGTCCATTCATTTGATTCCGCGTATAAGCTTTCAATAAGGCTTGTTCTGAAAGCGCCAGTGGCTAAGCAGATACCTAGATGGTGGACAGGATCTAGGATCTTTAGTGCGCTCGGAGCGGCAGAGTTATATACGACGGCACCATAGTCCAATCGTGATCGAATTAGGCTCTTATAAACATTCATCAGACACTTCCTGTCGCTACCCCATGTTGAGTGGGATAGAATTTTAAGTTCATTGTCCTTAGACATTTTTCTTTAAGATATTTAATGTGCTGTATAAAAGTAAGCTTGGAGTCTAATATAATACCTAGAAATTTGTGTTCTTTGTTGATGGGTATTTGATGTCCACACAGTTGAACACAAGGATCTGGAACAAGGCCTCTCTTTGAAGTAAAAAGAACAGAAGAACTTTTGTGGGGGTTGATTTTAAATCCGTTTTTGTCTGCCCATTTGGAAACCTTGTTCAAGCCCTGCTGTACCTGCCTCTCGCACACTGTGAGGTTGCAGGATTTGAAGCCTATTTGTATACCGTCTACGTATACGAAATAAAAAATGGCCGGTGGCAGTGAAGCACGTAGTGTGTTCATCTTAACGATAAAGAGAGTGCAGCTGAGCACGCCTCCCTGGGGTACACCAGTTTCCTGCGTAAAAGGACGTGACAGTGCATTACCGACTTTTACACGGAAGGTACAATTTGACAAATAGCTTTCAATAGTGTTCAGCATATTTCCACGGATGCCCATTCCCGACAAGTCTTGCAAGATCCCGTAACGCCATGCTGTGTCATACGCCTTCTCCATGTCGAGGAATAATGATAGGAAAAACTGTTTATGAACAAATGCATTGCGGATATTTCCTTTAATGTGCACAAGATGATCGGTTGTCGATCGTCCTTCTCTGAAGCCACACTGATTGGGATCGAGCATATTGGTGAGTTCAAGGAAATGTATGAGTCTGCGATTAACCATTTTTTTGAAAAGCTTACAGAGACAATTTGTAAGAGCTATCGGACGGTAACTTGCCGCCAAGGAAGGGTCTTTACCCTGCTTAAGAACAGGAACCACAATAGCTTCTTTCCATGTGGATGGGAGGTATCCCGCAGCCCAAATAGTGTTGAAAAGTGTGAGTAGTGTAACTTGTGTGTCAGTATGTAGGTTTCTGATCATGTCATACATGACTCTGTCAGGTCCCGGTGCAGTGCTTTTGCATGTGTTCAATGCAGCTCTCAAATCGGCAATACTGAAAGGCCGGTTATAGGGTTCATTCTGTCTCGATTTTCTTATTATTGGCTTACATTCTTCTGTTTGTTTATATTTGAGAAAAGATTGTGAATAATTTGTTGAACTTGACACGCTCTCAAAATGCTCCCCAAGTGAATCTGCCTGGTCTTGCAGGGTATCGCCTTGTGTGTTTACCAAAGGGAGGGAATATGTTTGTCACCCTCTAATTCTATTATCCCTGTTCCAGACTTTAGCCTCATCTGTAAACGAGTTTATATTCGATAAAAACTTCTGCCAACTTTCTCTTCTGGCCTGTCGGCGGGTTCTCCTGCCTTGGGACTTTAGTTTCTTAAATTTAACAAGATTCTCCGCAGTGGGAGAGGCGCGTAGCAACCCCCACGCTTTGTTCTGTTTTTTACGAGCGATCCTACAATCGTCGTTCCACCACGGGACACGCCATTTGCACGCCAAGCCATTTACTTCTGATATGCATTTAGATGCGGCATCTATTAGGAAGGCTGTAAAAAACTCCATTGCAGCATCAATTCCTAACGAAGACATGTCAGCCCATGAGATACTAGTAAGAGTTCGAAATTTATCCCAATCAGCTGTCTCAATCTTCCACCTAGGAGCTTGTAGTGGATATTCGTTTTCTTTAGGTGATCTTAGCAGTATGGGGAAGTGGTCGCTCCCGTAAGGATTGTTGATAACTTCCCATTCGAGTTCAGGCAGTATACACGGGGAAACTAGGCTAAGATCAATTGAAGAAAAGGTTCTGTTTGCAAGACAGTAATATGTAGGTGCCTTCTTATTTAGCAGACAAGCACAGGAAGAAAAAAGGAACTGTTCAACGAGATGACCTCGCGCATCGGTACGAGAGTCTCCCCACAAGCTGCTGTGTGCATTGAAATCGCCAAGAACAACATAAGGTTCTGGCAATTGATCTATAAAGGATTGAAATTCATGTTTGTTTAATTGGTAATGCGGGGGTACGTAAAGCGAGCAAACGGTGATGAGTTTGTTTAGGAGAACAGCTCGAACCGCCACCGCTTCGAGGGACGTTTGTAGCTGCAAACGTTGACATGCTATGCTTTTATGAATTACAAATGCAACACCGCCCGATGATGCGATGCGATTGCATCATCGCGATCTTTGCGAAAAGTAACATACTGTCGAAGAAACTTTGCGTATTTTGGTTTTAAGTGTGTTTCCTGTAAACACAGCACTTTTGGATTGTGTTTGTGGATGAGTTCTTGCACATCATCAAGGTTTCTAAGGAGACCTCTGATGTTCCATTGAATTATTTGGGTATCCATATTGGAAGTAAATAGGTGCTGTGTGTACGGAAACGGAAGTGATGCCTTAGATTACAGAGCTCCTTAGAGACCCTGCAATCGGGGTTTTGCCCTTTCTGAAGCATTCGAGGGAGCCTCGCCGCTCCTGAGGCGTTTGGTGCGCCTTGAGGACAGGTGTAGTGTCCATTGCCTCTAGTGAGGCTCCGGAAACGTGCTCCTGCGAACGAGAAGTTTTCCGAGTGAGTCCTGCCTCGAAAGGCAAGACCCTTGTGCCCACCGGCCCGGAGGTCGATGAGGCTCCCTGAGGGATTTGGCTGCGCCGGCTGTTGCCAGCGCTGGAAGGGGCCGGGGAGGTTGGGGCAGCCTTGGCTGCGCCCACCTTCGGGGTCGATGGTCCCTTCTGCTGGGTTGACGGAGCAGCGCTAGCTGCAACAGCCACGGGGGCAGATGGCGTAACTGCCGACTCACTGCTTGTGGGTCGAACAGCTGCCGGAGGCCGTTGTGACACTGCCCCCTGACGCGCCACTTCGGCAAAGCTGGTCTTAGGAAGGTATGCAACCCGCCTGCGTGCCTCTTTGAATGATATGTTTTCCTTTACTTTGATTGTGACTATTTCTTTTTCTTTCTTCCAAGACGGGCATGACCGCGAGTATGCGGCATGCTCGCCATCACAGTTCACGCAGTGTGGAGCATTTTCGCATGTTTCAGAGGCATGGTCACGGGAACTACATTTTGCACATGTCTGCCGGCCTCGGCAGTTCTGGGAACTGTGGCCGAAACGCTGGCATTTGAAGCAGCGGAGAGGATTTGGAACATACGGCCTGACCCGTAGCATTACATAGCCGGCCTCGAGTGTCTCAGGCAGAATGCTTGAGGAGAAAGTCAGTACAAGATGCTTGGTTTTTATCTCCTTCCCGTCGCGCCTTAGCATGATTCTTTTAACATTGATCACGTTTTGCTCACTCCAGCCTTCCAAGAGTTCGGCTTCTGTGAGCTCCATCAAATCGCCGTCAGAAACAACACCACGGCTGGTGTTCATAGTTCGGTGTGGGGTTACTGTTACTGGGATTTCCCCAAATGACTCAACTTTAGGAAGATTTTCAAACTGTTTCGGATCGCGGAGTTCCAAAAGGAGATCGCCGCTAGCCATTTTCGATGCTTTATAGCCTATACCAAGAGTTTCAGTGAGGTACTTAGACACGAGGAAAGGAGAAATCATTCTCATGGTCTTTTCAGGTTTGTTTGAATGAATTACATGGAATCGGGGGAAGTTTGGCGGTTTGTTTCCAAGAAATAGGAAAATATCTTCGGTGCGCCCTCGTTTCTGAGGGCGATCAGGTAGTCGGGGAAAAGAAGTGGCCATTAGAAGTATGGTGTTTTCGGCAGGGATGGCCGCCGCCCACCATGGAGCCCAACCAGGGGACGATACAGGACGGAAATATTCAGTTCTGCGCACGCCAGCGGTACAACCCCGCTATAACCGAATGCATATACCCAAGACTGGATATAGTGCACAAGGTTAACCCTCGCTGCCTACGAAGCCGGAAGTAACACGAAAATAAAGAGAGGACAGGAAAGATTGAAAGTGAGAGAAATACGTAGGTTGGAGAGAGAAAGAGAAAGGAAAAGGCAACTACCGATTTCCCCCGGGTGGGTCAGTCCGGGGGTGCCGTCTATGTGAAGCAGAGGCCGAAGAGGTGTGTTGCCTCCACCGGGGGGCCTTAAAGGACCAAACACTAGGCATCGGCTCAACCCCCAGGATCCCCCTTTCCCCAGACACGGCTAAGCAGCGCACGGTTAGACGCGGGAGGGTCCAACCCCTATGTGCTCAGGTACGTGGTGTCGCAACACACCAAACGCCTGCTCATGCAGACGCCCCTGCGGGGAGTTACTATAATAGACTGACTTGATTTTTGAGGTAAAGGCACAAGGTGGTAAGGATAAAAATATTGCAGAGTAGGAGCCCTGTTTAGGAGATAACCCCCCTCCCCCCACCGTGTGCGCACACACACACAAACACACACACACAAACACACACACACTAACACACAAATTTAACAAACAACAAAAATGCAAGAGCATCTCACTGCTTCCAAATGATTGCTCTTGCTCCTCAGGTGCAGATCCTTGGTCTTTCGACCAGCAGCCATAATCTCTTCAATTTTCAAACTGGACAAATATTCACTGTACTGCTTCTCACGCTGCACCGAAATATCCTTTGCTTTGTTGGCATACAGCTGAAATGTGATCAAAACAAGTTCAGTAACACGAGCATAAATCAACAATTAAATTGCGCATGAAGTAGATGCTGTTCTTGCCTGTTTTGTATGCTCATCCACTGCTCTCCACTTTTTGGCAGCAATAGAGGCCACTTGCTTGAAATCATTTCCTGCATATTGCAAACAGTTTAAAACTACTTGATATCGGTAAAAGATCTCACGGACATGATAAACGTCACGCAAAGTCAAGTAAGTTGGCTAACAATAAAAATTATTAACCCATTCAGTATCACTGACATACTGGTATGATTTTGCGTTTCTGTCCCGTTACGTCACTGACATACTCGTACGTCCTCGGCTCTCTCCAGCTGAATCTGTGCAGCAACACGAAGTTGTCACACACTGAGCTAGTTCCGCCATCTGCTGTGTATTTCTAGAAGCATATTTTCTCATATCTCCAGGCTCGTTCAGTCTGGGTTCTTGTTGGCGTGCTGTGGAATGCGCCTCTTCGTGAGCAAGGTTGCACCATATGGAGTGCACAACCGCAAATGGGAGGGATGATTTCCGGACTTTGTGCACCACTACCGCGGTGATTCTCTGTTCAAATATTTGTGCCGTAGCACAAGGCCACCACTCTTGCATGCTTCTGATATTTGTTGTACATTTATAGTTTTTTTTTTGCCCTGACACAGCGGCGCTATCATAGAAGCATTATCATTGGAATGAAACTAGGTAGGAGATACGAAACGAAGGCACGAGTGCGAATATTATACTAAGAATGCATTTGCCATTATCCATGTCATTTTTTTTCCTTTCTGCATAACTGTGTTCGTTCTATTACCCAACAAAATGACCCCACATTGAAGGGTTAAACTGTTTATTGCTGTGCATAAATGGTGCTGCAGGCTTCACTGAAACCAGTGTGCAAATGGAATCCCGCCAGCTGTCGTGGTATGTTGGCAATGCTGTTGAAATGCATGTCCTTCTTTACAATCACTCTCAAGGAAAGAAAGGTGCCAGCATGGTGACTCAAATGCAGGACGCAACAAATTGGCCATAATAGGGTTTCAAACATCAATGTACACTATTTTGCGGCCATGGCGACAAAGTTCTGTAGAAGGCGTGACCGACTCAACAAGATAGTTTACGGGTAACTTTGTCAGAGAACATGGTAGAGTCCATGATATTTTGTGACAAACTTAGTGGAGAGACCTGGCGAGATACCAGGGACCCAGAGCCAAACCAAAGAGACCGAGAAAAAGGCTGGACAATGTACACTCACCAACACACTGCAACTTCTGCTAGTATTGGTCATCAGTGGGAAAAAAAGTGGCTCTTAAGGCACTCTTTGGCACGTCAAGCAGGCACAGCTAATGGTGTACACTCAGAATTATAGGGTCGTTATTCAAGAATGGTGTTAAATGTAGTGGAAGGTTCACGGCAAGCAAGGAGAGAAGCTAGTAGTTGCTTGTGAGGCAATATTGTAAGCATATGTCATAAAATGGAGCATGAAGTCCCAATTACATTGGTCAAAGGCAACATACACAAACAGCATGTCATTGAGAGTGTGGTTTAAGTTCTCTGCAAGACCAGGGCCATACCCAGGAATTTCTTTAGGGGGGGGTCACCAACTTGACCGGGCATGGAAGGTAGGGGGAAGGGGGGAGGGAACATGCCCCGTGTGCCACCCCCTGGCTATGCCTCTGTGCAAGACCAGGTTGAATGCCATCATTATATGGTCAACAGCATTCAGTCAGGAGTGTGGTACAGACTTCCAAAAGGAACGCATGGCATCTGTCCCTCATGGCAAAGAATTAAATGTAGCAAGATAAAAAAAAATGCAATGTTGTAAGTTGTAGTGGCTAACAAGAAGCAGTTTCCAGATAGTGCATCAGGTGGCTGATGGCCCCAATGATCCAGTGCACGGAAATGGTCTGTACAGGTTGATACCCTCTACTGAAGGGATGAGTAGCACACAAAACTGGCTGCATGACCCAGACTATGGATGCACAGGAGACTTGTGGAAGTGGCACTCAAGGCATAAGTGAATGTAGCTATACAAGAACCGGTACATGCCGTGCCAGTAAAACCTGAAGCAAAGCCTGGCATAGGTTTTGAACAAACCAGCATGTGCACACTGCAGGTCAGTGTGGAAATCAGCATGTATGTCTTTGCAAAGGTGACAAGCAACAAGAAACAACTGAAGATTGTCAGAAAAGTAGTTCTGCCAATACACAAGTGGATCATGAATCACAAAGTGGGAAGCTTAAGGGCACAACTTGAGAGCATGGAAGTTGGGAGCTCTGAGAAACATATTTTAGAAGCGCCAATACATGGATCTAGCTGTTATTCGGAAGCCATATCACTGGCTGTAGGAGACACAAATACAGAGGCAAGCACTTTCAGCTGCTGCTCGTAGGCAAAAGAGAGAGTCGATGTCTGTGTAATTGAAGCTACAGTGTTAGATTATATGGATGTCACACTCCTGGAGCTTGAGAGCCCAGTGGGCTAGCCTGGCCAGATGGGTCTTTCAGCTTCAATAGCCAACATAGCACATAACGATCTGTGACATCAAAAGGGTGGTCATAGAGATATAGGCAAAATTTTTGAAGTGCTAAGATGATGGCCAGACATTCTTTTTCATTGACGGAATCATTTGACTTGACTTTCAAGAACATACACCTCGTGCATGTGACAACGTATACAGTGAAGCCGGGTTTGCACTGAGCTGGTACAGTTCCAATGCCAACACCACTCGCATCCATGTGGACTCCCCTAGGTGCAGAAGGATCTAAATGGCATAGTATGGGCCGTGATGTAAGCAGGCAGTGTAAGCACTTGAATGCAGCTTGCATGCCGGTGACCAGGATGAAAGAGCAGGAGACTAGTCAAACATGTGATCAAGATGCAAATTTTTTATAAAGCATCAGAAATATAAGAAAATCAGTTCTGCTGAAGCCTGCAGGGTGAAGGAAAATTCCTGAAGGGGAGAAATTGGCATCCATCCATCAGGAATGTGAGGAAAGGCCCATGAAGCAACATTGGTTTGGGAAATTGGGCGACTGCACAAAGCTGTCAGTGTCTGGAATAACGTCTTCTTTAGAAACAATGCAGTCGAAAATTGTGAGTTCTTGCATACCAAAGCGTCATTTCTTCAAATTGAGCTGAAAACCCGCATAAAGGATGCACCGGAGAACTTGCTCAAGATGCAACAGATTAGTCAGGAAGTAAGATGAAAAGAAAATGATGCACTGAGTTAACAGAGGCAAGTATGCCCTTTAAAGCTGCACAGTATGCCATCCATCATCCTCTCAAAAGTTGCTGGTCTGTTGAAGAACTGAAACGGCATAACATTAAATTTATATAAGCCAGCTGCGGTTCCAAACGCCATTTTAGGTCGCCATTGCTGCCTGCCAATAGCCAGAACATAAATAAAGTAAAAAGAACTCCACAGCAAAGGATAAACAACTATGTGCATGATTCTGTTTAGACAACGATAGCAAATGCAGAACTGCATGGACCAATTATTCTTTATAAGAACAACTGGCAATGACTAGGGACTGTTGGCAGGCTGCACAATGCTGCATTTCAGCATGTCACTCACTTAATCGTCAACAACATGATGCTTCAACTAACACATGGTAGGGGTGTTGGCGCAGCGGTGCATGGATGCCCATGACAATGTGGTAGCAAATGGTCAACATGTGACCGAAAAAGGTGGTCTGACAGTCGAAGAATGAGCCAAAGTGTTGTTGGAGTGCGACAACCGACTGGTGTGCTGAGCACACTACTCAGGTGTCGCATGCCATCAATGGAGCAGTGCAGAATGTCCAGTAGTTGAGTAGGAGATGGCAGAGCTCAAAAGAGTCAGGATCACCATGCTGTTAATGAAGGAGAGACAGTAAACAAGGCGGACAGGGCCAAGGTATTAATTTTGCAGGAGAGTTACAGCCGACTGCTGCAAAATGAAAATGAACAGCCCATTGGAAACCCTTGCAAACTGTGAGCAGAGTAAATGGCAGAGGGCAGAATTGGCAACAATGGAAGATGTTGGAAGGCTCAAAAAGAACAATTGTGTCAAAACAGCAGTCACACTATACAGGTGCAAGGTGCCAACACTCCACTGGGATGGTGGTGTGTTCTGTGATCAGAACTTCAACAGAAGTTTCAGTGTTGTTGGCCTGAGCATGGCACAACGTTGAAAATTGCACTTCGGCCCATGAACAATAAGTAATAGCACTTTGAGAAAGAAAATACCTTCTCAGAACTATATTGTATCGACAGGACAGAACCAGAAGCTTAACTATGTATCATCATTGTCACCACCAGCCTATATTTTGTGTTAACTGCAGAACGAAGGAGATAAATAATGGAGCTGGGCAGGCCATGTAATGCATAACTATGTATAACAGTCCCCAAATCACCGAACGTTCAGTACACAAAGTCAAAGGCTTGACGCTCTTCGCAGCCTGAAGCGACATATCCGACAAGGGTATCACTACGTTTTTAAGTGAGCAGAAGAGTTTTTTCAGAAATGACGAAGACAGTGCACCAGTATCAACTAGGGCAAGAGCAGTGACCTCATGCACAAACCATCAGGTTTTTAGGAAAGAAACAAGGCCTGGAGTGGTTCAAGAGGAGCCTTACCTTGGGAACTGGGACCATTATTTTTCCTGCTCTTAAATAGCACAATGTAGACACATCGGGAAAATCAAGCAGCCTCATAGAGAAGGCAAGTAGTGGTGCTCGACAGGTATGCAATCCAGGATGAAATAGGTCAGTGGCGAGTTTGGTGGTGCGGTGAAGTGCTGCGACATGTAAGGAGGAGCTCTGCTGTCATCGCAATTAGGCAGCATCTGACATCTGACATTAACACAAGCATTCCACATGGCCAGGACTACATTGAAACAGTCTGTAGTGGGCCACTGGGCCGGGTCAGCTATTGAACAGAGCAAAAGAGGGCAATAGGACGTGATGAACAGGCACAGTGGTTTAGGCAGTGAGAATAGCAGCGGTCAAGGTACTTGGACAACTGTGGCATAAGTCAGTGGTGTGGTGACTGTTGGCAGTGCCTGAGCATTCAGAAGGACCTCCAAAATTGCCGCTCATTATGTTGACAAAGGATGGAAGGCAAGGATGTCATTGGCTCCGGTACGCATTACATCAGGGATAGTTAGCGTGCAACCTCCTCGCACACTTTGAATAAGAAGAGAGGCTCGGTAAGTGGAAAAAGTCAGGAATGCAAGTGGCTTTTCAGAAGGAGGCCAAGTGAGAATTCGCCATAACATAGGTCGATGACCTTGACAAGAGCACAGGGGCTTTTTGAGAGCAACATCTGTAATGAATCTTCGGCAATACCTTTTATAATGTGTTTGATTTTATCAGTTTTACTCATTGATGCACCGGCACAAATGCATATGTCAATGACACCCTCAATGCAGCTTGTGAAGGTTTAAGCAAGTTGTTGGGAGTAAGTGTACAAGCATTGTGCAACATGACGCTTTCTAACTGTTGGGTGGCCAAGGACTTACGTAAAGCAATTGTAATAAAATTTCACTTTGGCTAAATTGGTAATAAATTAGTAGTACATACTACTGAAGAAATCTTGGCAAAACAGCAGTACTGGTAATTGCCTTATTTTTTTATTAGCAGCCTTTAAATAGACCCTATGCAGACGACGCATACACATGGTGGCTAGCAGATTTGATGCAAGTGCCGGAAGGTCGCCTCTGGGTCATGCTAAGCAGCTGTGTGTTTCGAGTCAAGCGTTACTTCTGGTGAGTGATAATGGTGCTGTTTTGTTTTTAAGTTTCAGTATCAAAAACACACATTTCTTGCAAGCCTTTCCCGATGCATCTATTTGCGTTTCAAATGTAAAATTTTGCTGGAGGCTGGTCAATCTATACACTATCTAAAATTAGGCCTCTTACACGGCCTAGAATATTATTGCAGTTAGCCTTTAAAGGCCAACTTGAAGTGAAGGTCCGCTTTGTGGTTTTGGTACAATAGGTTAGCTAGTCACGTCTCGGAGGTAGATCATATTAAGTTTCATGGTGTCATCGCATTTACTGTGCGCACTTATCTGTTTGTAGTTGGACGACCGGTCGTTGACAATGTCGTCACCTGTGCTGCGGTAGATGGTTGTATCCTTTGACACAGTGTACCAGCAACAGCTAGGGTGGTCGAAACTGGCAAAGTCTAGAGCCATTGGGCATGCTAGAGGGTAGCGTTAAGACTGCGTCGCCGTAGGGTGGACGAAGGACCAGCACCTCCAATTAAATATGATGCTGTTTACTGCAGTGCGTTTTAGTGCCTAACCAGTCTCCAAGATGGAGTCCCACTAGCTGTTTCGAGGTGGTGGTGATGCTGCTGAAATGCATGTCTTCTTTACCATCATTATTATTATTTATTTTCACTCTAAGAGTCAGATGTCCATACAGTGGTGTGCAAGACTAGACAAAAAGGCAAAGAACCTTGCACTGACGCGCCTGCTAGTTGCCTTGTGCCAAAGCTGGGTCGTTTAGGAAGCCAGAAAGCACACCGACGCAAACTGCAGTGCAACTGATTTCAATATACTCAGGCATATAAAATGCAGCCCACTCAGCAACTTTACAGAAACACGTAAGGCCATATATTTTTAAATGCGTAAGCATTTTTTTATGCCAATTCAACGAGGAAACCTGTCAGTCACATAAAAAGAATTGCTATAAAAAAAAAGAAAATGTATGAAAGAACAGGATAAATTCGACAGGAAAAGTTGGCAGTGGCAAGTTCCAAACCTACAACCCCACGCTCAGAAGCCGAGTGTCTTTCCACTAGGCTAAACATCTATGCTTGCAGAAGGTTAATATATCTGAACCACATGAATGTGTTGTACCGGAGATACAAAACAAATGTCAAAGGAGAACAGTTTCTATGAAGGCTTTCTTGAAATACTTGGTGATGGTAGAATAAAAGCCATCTCTAGAACCACATGTAGACCCAACTCGGAGCAGTGTAGACATTAGGAAAATGCTGATTTTGGGAAAATATAATGCCAGACACGCCACATCCCAGATGCGTTTTGGTGGTTGCATGATGTGCCTTCCGTTGGGGCGTTCCTTCACTGTCTGAAATGCCACCGATCTCTGAGGGCTTATGCTCTTCACATTGTGCAACCCAGACAGATAACCAGTCAATGAGTTCATAAAGATGATAAGGAGTGATGAGGGGTTGTATAGGTTTCATCACGGTTGAGCATGGTCTGACGTGGATGGATAAAGCATGAATAAACGATAAGGGCTTATAATCATCCCATTATGTCCGATAAGGTTGATAAGGATGGTTCAGGGTTAAGGGCCAGATCGAATGCGATAAGGTTGATAATGACCAATAAGGGTTGATAAGGGCCAGATGCAGTCCGATAAGGTTGATAACTGATAAGGGTCGATAAGTGTTTATACTGGTTGCATCAAGTTTGACAAGATTGATAACGACATCGGCTGTGTGGAGATGAACAAGTGGAACAATGCTTACGCAGACTTGAACTCCAGTGGAGTTTCTACATGAATTTTTTTAGTTTTTGTGTGCAGCAGAGCAATATATGCACACATTTAACCACCCCTACATGCACATTAAACACCAGAAAACATATCACCCTAACTGGGGGTGTTCAGAGCCTGTCTAGCATGAGAAGCAGATTAGCACCTGCCTTGCAAAAACCCTGAGATTCCTCCTTCATTTGTAGGAGATGCATACTGTCTTCCAGTAAGAGAGAAAGAAACTCTGTGACTTTGGCCAGAGCATGGTGGCACTAGGCTGCAAAGTTCTTGCATGCAGCACCTCTGGTTGACCAGTCCATTTATTGGTGTCCACCGAGTCTGAAAGACGGGTATCTATCTGCCACTGAATGCTGCAACACTTGACAGAGTAGACCTGTGCAAGCAATTTTATCATTGCTCAAAGGACTACTAGCCAGCAGCTTTCAAACATACACCACAGCCTATGTTGCTGAAGCCAGTCACATGTGGGCAATGCTTTCAGTTGGATGCTTTAGAGATGAACCGCAAGTTAATTTTGGCTGAGTGAGTCAAACTTTATTACACAGGATGGCTCTCTGGCCTAGGAAGAGGGAAGGGGAATAAGGGTAGGATAGGTAAATATATATATATATATATATATAGTTATAGTAGTGGCCTTGCAGTCTGGTTTCGCTTGCCAAGTGCCACAATGACAATAATGTGCACCTTCCAGCAACCTGGGCGGCCTGCCTAATCCAGTGATCCTGGCTATAGATAGTGGGCCCTCAGTGCATTTTTCTGGTCTCTGCGAGGCCGGGGCATTCCCACAGGAAGTGGTGTAGACTGCAGCGCACTCTCATGTTGCATGTCTTACAAGTGACAGCAAGCGCGCTGGAGGAAGTTGCTTTATCCCATGGAAGTGCGTTCTCCTTAATGGCATTTCTGGCATTCCAAGTTCCCCTCGACATGGTCCTTCACCATGCCACCACATCCTCCGTGAGGCCTATTTCCATCCTGGCTTAGTGGATCAGCACCTGAGCGCCGCGAGGAAGACACCAGGGGAAAGTGTTGCCGTTGTGTGGACCTCAGTGTAGCAAAGAAGTCGCTAGGCTGGGTGTTGCTTTTCTGACTCTAATTTGCCCTGCTCTCTTGGATCTTCCTGTCCCAAGCGCTTCACTGCGATAGGGACTTTGCCCATTGGAGCAGACGAGCGGGAGTTCCATAGCAGCTTGCTCACTGCATCATGGGCCATGCCGTTACCGACACGGCCCGCGTGCCCCGGGACCCAGTCCACACTCACCTCAGCCCCTTGAGACTGAAGATGCGATGCAGCTTCTTTCATAAGGTACTCTCAAGTACCAACTCGTTGGGGTCTTGAAGGTGATTTCAAGGCCTCCAGCAAGTTTGTAAAGGTGTTTATTCTGGCTGTTATGCACGCCGTCATTGTCATCTCCATAAGTCTGTGCAAGGTGAACAGAATGACGTGGAGTTCTATTATCTTAACTGGTAGCTCTTCATGATGTAAAAAAACCGTAGCCTCACTGATGTTGCCACTCGAGAACGCCACTTCCTAAAGTCTGGACCCTGCGCCCCACGCGGCGCCGATGAATATAGTGCCATTTGTGTAGTCCGCTCTTCTGGCAATGGCCGCACTGTATGATGAGTGGTTGCCCTTGCATTGGCGGCGGGTCAACTGTCTGGCGACTCGAAACAGCATATCGCCCCATGGTGCAAATCTTAGTGGTAATTCATGCGTGTCATCTGTTTTGACCGTCTGTTCCCCTCCGAGTTAGAGAAGGAGCCACGGGTGAAACAACGACGCCGCTAGAGTACGGGTGGGAGGTCCGAATAGCGGTGGAGCTCCTTGATTGTGGTGTGGCGAGGAATACCTGTCACTGACCATAATTTGCAGCAGTACACCAGCGTTGGTCATACAAGAGCGGTATAGAGTCCTAAATGCTGCAGGCCCGCACGGTTTCGAAACCAGGCAAACAAAAACACAAAGTACGACAAGCTCTGGCGATGGCATCAGCGACATGAACTGTGTAGCTGCGAGGGTGGACGAGACACCAAGAATGCACGACAGTCAAACGCACGTAAGTCGGTAACACTGAACTTAGTGTCACACATTACTTCCCCCACTCCTCTGGCTTCTGGATTGGATTGGCGCGGCTCGCTACGTGCTTACGCGTGCTTTTCTGAGCGCAGATTGATGTGCGCCTGGTTTCTCCACTAGGCTTTTATACAGTCGCTTTTTCGAGCGCAGATTGATGTGCGTCTGGTTTGTGCACTGCGCTTTTATGCGATCGCTTGTCGCTGCTTTCCTTTTCTCTGGCTTGGTGTGCGCCTGCTTTTTTTGCGCTGGTCTTCGAACACATCGCTCGCTGCTCGCGCTTATATATAAGGAAGTGCTGCGCCGCGAACGTACCGTGTATGTAAGCGCGCCAGAAAACTGCGCCTTGTTTTCCATTACTTTGTCATGTACCTTACCACTGGGTAGCACCGAGCGATCGCTTCTAACAAACGCAGAAATGAGTCTTTGCAGCGCGTGTGGCCATTAATTGACTCCCACCACAGCCATGTGAGGTGCGACTCCAGCAGCGGCGCAGTTACTCTGCAGCCGGCGGAGAGGAGGTGGCGCTTCAGTTTATTAACTTGCTAGTTTTTGCGTGTGAACGCCCGTGATAGCTCGTGAGGTCGTGCGGGACGAGCTGCTGGCGCGACACCCACTCGGTGGCCCCGAAGGATTGTGCAAATTGATGAATGCCTCCTTCGCGGCAAGCGAAAACACAATCGAGGCCACCAGCTGATGACGGGCGACAAGGTTCCGCCGAGCCGGCAAAATCACGGCGGCATTGCAGATCTTGGACCATGGGTATTCGGCATGACCTTCGTGACCACCGGGCAGTTCCGACTATTCAAGGTCGACAGACGAGACGCGGCGACGCTAGGCCCCATTATTGCAGGCAACGTTGAACCGGGGACCACCATCCACAGTGATGAATGGGCCGCATACAACTGCATCCCGAACTTAGTGGATGCTAACGGAGTGAGCCTCAATCTGCAATGGGAAACTGAACCACAGCATGAAATTTGTGGACCCGATCACGGGCGTTCACACGCAAAAAATGGAAAGTTATTGGCATGCAGAAAGTGAAGCGCCACCTCCTCTCCGCCTGGAGTCGCACCTCACATGGCTGTGTTGGGTAGTCAATTAATGGCCACACGCGCTGCAAAGACTCATTTCTGCGTTTGTTAGAAGCGATCGCTCGGCGCTACCCAGTGTGAAGGTACATGACAAAGTAATGAAAAACAAAGCGCAGTGTTCTGACCCTTTGCTTTTGTATGAATGTTTCCCGGCATTATTGCGCGCTTACGTACACGGTACCCCAGCGGCGCAGCGTTTTCTTATATACAAGCGCGAGCAGCGAGCGATGTGTTCAAAGACCAGCGCAAGAAAGCAGGCGCACACCAAATATGCGCGCCTGCACCTAGCCGCGCCGAATCAAACCAGAGAAAAGGAAAGCAGCGACAAGCGATCGTATAAAAACCTAGTGCAAAAACCAGACGCACATCAATCTGCGCTCGGAAAAGCGCGCGCAAGCACGTAGCGAGCCGCGCCAATCCAATCCAGAAGCCAAAATAGAAGGGGGAAGTAATGTGTGACACTAAGTTCAGTGTTACCCGTAAGTCTACGCCACCCAGATGGCACGCGAAAACCGGCATCGAGAGTGTTGAATGCGTTGCTCAAGTCGCGTTGGAGATCAGTTACAGTGCGATTGTCAAGGCGGCCAAGGACGTGAGTTAGCGTGGCTAACTGGGATAGCGGCGAAAGTGGCAGTTCGCAACACATTCAAACATTAACGTTATTATTGACGTTATAGAGAGATGTCAACAGTTCCTCACGTCGCCTGTACCTTTTCCATTCCCTCTCACGAACAGCATGCTTAACGAAAAACGCACACAAACGTCCCGCACTCAAAAACCTCATATAGCGGAATATGGAATCATTTGAAAATGTTACCTGGGTTTAGTTGTCTCAACGAAGGCCAGATCGTCTTCAAAAACAAGTTATAACCTGACAGACGCTTTGGACGGCTGCGGAAACTAAGATAACTAGCCTTTGTCGAAAGGTAACGAAAAGATAACCACGTTCTGAACATCTGTAGTTACTATACTTAGTTCAAAATTATGATGTTTAAACCACGTTATAACGATTACGTTTTTGTAGTTACGTTGGTTACGTTACACCAGTGGGCACAGTGGACATCGTAACACCATGTAACACCACGACCACTACAGATGGCTGTGGCTCACGCTTTGGCTTGGATGCGACCGAAACCCGACGCAGCCGACGTCTATCACGTCTTTTCGCATCATGTCTTTTCGGCTCCCGCGAGCGCTTCCACCGCATTCAACGTGCAAAAGCATAGCCTTTCAGATCCACACACATATAGAGTAATATGAAGCTCTATGTATCAACATTTTAAATTTAGAGGGCGTTACTTTATGGTTCACGAATTGGGACACTACATGGGACACCACTAGACACAGCAATGCACATAGACACCACCTATTGACATAGCCATAACTGATAGCCGGCTTCTCAGAGCAAGCTTGCTTTCGATTCCAGTGGAGGCGCGGCACTTCGTCGGCTCTTTTCGAACGTTTTATGTCAGCACAGGTTGTAGTTGTTCTGTAATGTGAGCTTGTTGGCATAATGAGCTCTGCAGGAGAAGTTTCCGGCCTTTCGGCATTCGAAAATTACTTTGCTTTGGAACTGCTTTTTAAGTCATGTAATGAGAGCTTGCAGTCGAAAGAGGATGCGCTTATAGTTCTCGCTCACTACCTCCTGGTGAGAAATGGCAAACGCTGCGCAGGAATCGGCGAAACGGTGAGCGTCTTCCTACATTTGCAATCGGGAAGCATAACCGGCCCATTATATTTTCACCCGACGCGGTTGCTTAGTGGCTATGGTGTTCGGCTGCTAAGCATGATGTCGCGCGATCGAATCCCGGCCACGGCGGCCGCATTTCGATGGGGGCGAAAACACCCGTGCACTTAGATTTAGGTGCACGTTAAAGAACCTCAGGTAGTCCAAATTTCCGGAGCCCCCCATTACGGCGTGCCTCATAATCAGGAAGTGGTTTTGGCACGTAAAACTGGGTGTTTTTTTTTTTTTTTAATTTTGATGACCACAGTGTTGGGACTCTGTTTTGGCTGTCTTTTGCTTGCTTTTGTCAGCAAAAAGATCTGAAGAGGCTGCAGCCAATGTTAGTAGTATTGACAGTAAACACACTCAGTTTCTACTTTCTTAACAAAAAGTCGTTTTATGCATTCAAGCACAAAAGTAACTGGAACGCCAATGCATTTCTCCGCAAAATTAATTGGGGAATTCATATCTCGAAACTGGGGTCATCCTGAAAATTCGTTCCAAGTGGATCCGCCTTGCGAACTCCACGGCTAGAATTTGTAAATTGGAATACGGGCCATAATGTAATTAGTCAACAAGTTAATTAGTGAATTTTTGTTAATTAGTCAATTATGCATTTCAATATTTCTTTTTCAAGTAGCGTCAGCTGCATCAAGTAGACCACCTCATGAACAAGAATTGTGCTATCTGCCACAGGCAACGTTTAAGAATTTTTGTAAGTGTTCGCTGAAACACCCTGTATAATATGGCAACTGTTTTACTTCAGTTATTTGGTTATTAGGTATTTAAAGTGTACGTTTTCAGATACAATACTGCTGGATAACAGCTTTGTGGCAAGCAGTCTGGGGTGTGTGCATGCCCCAATTTATAACTGTTGAATCCTGTAGCTGTGACATTCATATTCAGTTGCTTAATGATTACAGCACAGTGAAGGTGTGAGCACAAAGAAGCAGCATTTTTTTTTTTTTTTGCACTGTAGCCACGAATGCAAACAACTTGTATAGCTATATACCAGGTGTGCGAGGTGGCTGAGGACATAATGGCGACTTCATTAATAGAAACAATATTTAAAACAAGAACCAATATAATAATTCAAAAATTTTTTGCATTGTTTCTTTTACCTCTGCTTTCTAAGGACGTTTCATAAACTTTTTTGAGGCTCAATTATTCCCTGAATTCTGCTTTCATAACAGCTGCATGTTCAAATCGGATTGTATGCGTTGATGTTGGGTAGTACTTCCATAATAGCAGGCTTTAGCGAGTTATTTAGGATCCTGTGGCTAGTTTGTTATTCTCCCTCTCAATGGTGCCCTGCATATATATTGGCCTAGCAGGTTTATATTCAGAGTAAGAATGGCAGATTGAGGGCGACGTGGCCATAGAAGTTCACTGCCACCCACTCTTGGGTGGTGTAGGTCATGTGGGAGCTATCAAATCAGTCACTTAGGGGTGGCACCTGGCGACATCGTGCACAGGAAGCTTTGCTGTTCACTGTACCACTTTAAGCTGCTCCACAATGACCTTATTTGACTTTTCAGAATTCTCACTCATCATGGCTTCCACCTACTGAAGAAGCAGCCGCCTGAATGGCGTCTGACCACTGGCAGCACTTATTTCTTTTTGTCTTATATGATAATTGGCCATAAGCTGTTCTTACCTCAAAAAGAAAGGGTTTGGAGGCATTCACAGAGGTGGTAATCTCGGAAGTCATTGTGGTTGGCGTGCAAGGCGACTGGGACGCATACAGATTCATCTCGTGTGTCCAACTGGAAGCTAATACCCAGTAATAAAGTGTTAGATTGGTGATAGAGGGATTGTGGAATACAAAGTCAAGCATCTAGGCAGGTAAAATTAGAATGCTAATAGTCTATGGCGATTCAAAGCCATGTGCTCAAATACCTCACGCACCCAGAATACTGCTACACTTTATACTTCCCATTTGCTTTGGAACATTTACTATTATGTGTAAAGGTTTAGTAGAGCATATTATGTAAGGAATGTTTTGCATTGTTCCTTAAATTTTGTGCTGCTGACCTCGAGGTTGCAGGTTGATCACGGCTGCAACTACTGCATTTCGATTGGGGGAAAATTCAGAAATGCTTGTGTACTTTGATTTGGGTGCACATTAAAGAACCCCAGGTGGTCAAAATTAATCTGGAGTCCTCCAGTGCGGTTTGACTAATAATAATATTAAGGTTCCGGAATGTAAAACCCAAAAATTTAATTGTTTTTGTTCTTTATGCCTACATCTGCATCAGGCCACAACTGAGCCATTTCGGAATCAAAGAATGAAAGTGATGTGTATTGTGGTGAGACCACTCTTACTGAATCCAAACATATCGGAGGCACCTCACAGAACACATTCATGGATGCATGTAGGGACATTTATGGTATTCAGTTTTGTGCAGTAGAGCAACAACTTATGTCTTTGTTGTACTGGCTGCTTCACAGGCACTGACTGCTGCACGCATGGAGCAAGTTCACACTCTCCTGTACATAAATTATTTTCATAACAGCTGCGTCTTGTCACATACCATGTCAGATCATGTCATTTCCAGTTAGGCTACATTATTTGTTCCATTGTTCTTGCTTTGCTTCTTCTCTCTTCACCTCCCTCAAGTGTGCGCCGAAAATTACCTCACATGGGAATGATGGATTTGTCTAATATTTGTTCTTTAGCCTTCAGACATTCTTGTGACTTTATGTGCTTTACGACCATTATTGGCCTAAATTTTCAAGCAACTTTATTTAAATGTGTGAAAGCAAAAAGACTATATATGCACAATAATTGTGAATTATTGCACTTATAAAGGAATCTTTTGTGGAATAATATCAATTGGCGAAGTAACAGTCATTTGAAGCCCGAAAACGAAGTTTAGGCAAATCCATACATTAATCATTACCATGCTGGCTAAAACCACGATCCTTGCAGCTCCCGTCGACACCAGTGACAGACTTCCCACTGGTAATTTTTGTAGGAAATTGTATGTGCTACAACCCGGCCATTTGTGGCGGCACCGCCGGACTCTGACAAGAGGTGCTTAGGTGCCCCTTGTCATTCATTGGCAGGTTCATGGAAGAGCGCCTATTGGCTATCGTAAAAAATTCTTGGCAGAAATTTTCATGGCTGCCCTGAGAATAGACACTTTCCAAAAAAAGAAAACAAAAAAAGGAAGACATGGCATGAGGCAGACATTGTCATAGTTAAATACATATGCACACACATTTACTCGATTTATCAGAGCAGAAGGGTGTGCATAGGCCTTGTGCACTGATGCCGCAAGCCATCTGCCAGGTGAGTTGTGCACATTGCGTATGTTTGCGCATACTGTTATGGCAGTGCGAGAGCATCTTTAGTAGAATAGAAATCATCAGTAGGATCCTTTAGCATAGTATAACCATATTACTATCACCATCTCAACTTTGTGCATGCTAGTTTATGTGCACAACACATATTGAAGTGTGCTGCACGGATTAGCTAGCAGGTGCAGGCTGGCAATGGCCGGTTTGGTGATGTTAGTATTGTTCTGCGTTACGTAAACAGCCTAGTGAATGCATGACACAGAATACGCTTGCCTGGTGTAGTAGTCAACTGTATGCTGATGATGAAGTTTCCAACTCTAGAAAATAGGTAAACGGTCCACTGTGTCTTTCCCACATATGTTTAGAAAATGCACAACAAATATCAGTACTAAGGCTGGGCGGTAAGTATTTGGTGTTGTCTATTCAAGATGGCTATGTATTTGAAAATGTTAGCTGAAGTTACCTAAGGCAAATAAGACAAGCACATCTTTGTATAATCATGTCTGCTGCTCTTGTCTGCATTTCACCACGCAAGTGCTTCACATGCAATAAAATTTTTGTTTTCTAGCAGCATAATCAATCACATTTATGCGTATGAAAACAGCGTGCAGGAAGTGCTGGCAACACACAGGCACAAGCAGGTGGCATCTTTTTATTTTTGTAAAAACCGCATTCTCTGCAGTGCCTATTTTCTGCAGTGCAGCTCGGTATAAGTGACAAGTCCCATTCATAAATTTTGAAGTACGTAGGTGCTGTCTATGCTGACTGAAAGGTTAGAAAAAAAGCATCCAGAATGTTTCGGTGGAATATTGATTTGGCTATTGTAAAAGGGGAAGAAAGTTCTACAGATGTTTATTTCATGTGCTTTATGTGTGTATGTATTTCTGTTCTCATCATAACTTGCACTTATAATTAAAAATGTGCTTTCCAGACATCTTAGATCCAGCGCTATAGTCCGTGTGATATTGCCACGATAACCGAACACCTTTGTTAGCTTTATGACTGTTTTATGTACTTGTGACATCTGTAGCCGCAATAGCACTGAGAAGTGCCCTTTCTTTGCTGCGTTCTTCACGTCTTGCCAGCAGGTGCTATGATAAAGCCTGTGTGATTCCACATCTGGAACATATATATGCTTTTCACTGCCACTTGCTGTAGGCGGTGCCTCAGTGGCATAGCCAGAGGGGCGGGAGGTAGACCGGGCATGTGTCCCCCTCGAAATTTTTGCGTTGGTGTGTGATCTGCCTATCCACTCCCCTCGCCCTCCCAATTCCCAGTCACGGGGGACCCCCTGCCTGAATTAATTTCTGGCCACACCACTGAAGCCACGTATCTAACTAAAAACAGCAGCACACAAGGCTCATACTAAACTCTCCAGTAGGTGGTGTAGTGCATGCGGGAATGTTGGAAGTCACCGAATGTTGAGGAGTGTGCACAAAAAAGTGTGTAGAGTGTTAGAGTAAGGAGCTCCATCCTTCTCGTTCTTTGCCTGTGTCCTCGTTCCCTTTGTACATTGTTTGTAACGAATCCATTCTGACTTGCCTAATGTGCAGTCGTCCTACAGGACTGTTGGAGTGATATTTGGGACCACATTATGTGGCATTATGAGAAAAACTGAAGTTCACTTTAACGTGTGCATGTATTACTGTCTTGGTTATGTAAGACTGTGCTAAGTAAATAACTTAAAATATATGCAAGTTGAACAAACCTAGCCAAGCCAATTGGTCATTCATGACTAAGTACCAAGAAAGAGTAAAAGGTTGTTATCGACACTGCTACGTTATAATCTACCTGAGTTGCTCGGCAAAAATAGATGGGACAGTTATTGTCTGGAGTGAAACAGCAGGCCTGATGAGAAGTGTGGAAATGTTGGTGTGATGGTGTTGACGCTTTTAGTATAGTGCAACACCTAAGTCACTGCCTTATGGTACAGACGACATAGGCATCATGCACTTCGTCTTGCATCTTTTGTAGGCGTTTTACATCTGTTTTTCAAACTGTCATCTGATTTGCTTTATAGAATATGATTTGTCAAATTGATAAAGGATGCTGCTTCACAAAAACACTTTAATAAATGCTATTCCACTTTATTAATGTTACATCTGACAGATATGAAAATGTGAACATGCACCCACTGTGCTAGTTTGTCATTACTCATGCCATTGTCATTGTAGGTGATGTTTCTTACAAGTAAAATGTCTATTCCAGTGGGATGGTAATGCCCAGCACTCTACTACAGAACTGCTACCTCCTGGTTGGAATGAAAACCAAGGCTCGTACACCATCCGATACATATCTGCTCAAAATAATGAGCGATATTTGCTGAAGGCAGTCCGAGCAGACAACTCTCTTCTGATTTGTGTCTTGGTAAGTACTTGGTGATACTTAAGCATTTTTTAAATGTGAACGTGAGCTTTGCTTGTTCTCCGAATTCAAAGAAGCACTGATTAGGTTTCCTGTCTGTTCTTTCCTTTCTGTGCCACACCTTTCTGCCAAGCTACCATGGATAACACTAATGTGGCAATGCGCAATTTTGTTATCTTGACTAAACACTCAGCAAGCATGAACTTGAACAGCTGCTGTATTGGTTTGGACTAAAGTTGTTGCATGTAAAGTGTGTTTGAGACTATAGTGGAAAGTATAAAGACTTTTGTTTAAGCCCCCAAAATTTATAGACCTAGTAAAAACTTGAAAAAATTCAAGGGGCACTTAGTTGTCCCTGTGTGGATGAATGCAAAAGAATTGCGACCACTGCGCTATGCTTATGCTCTTTCAGTCATTAACTAGTTCTTGGCACACCTAGTTCTTGGTTCGACTCCAACAAAGGTTGTGGGTTCTAGTGTGTTAATTAACTGCATCTTAATTAACTATGTTGTAATTAATTTCACCCTAATTAACACCAAAGGTCAAGGGCTCGTACCATTTTTGGACTATCGTGTGGTCACGCCAAGGCCGACAACTACACTGGATTTCCCCTTCGTGAGCCACATAATGCTTTCACCTTAAAAATTTGAAAAGTCCCCTACCAGGGTTTGCTGTATGATGTTGAATTCCAATGGTAGATCGAGATCAAGTTTTTCGGCTCTGTACGGAGCAATCCTATTCCAATGGCAAAATGAGAGCGTTAGTTTTGTGTTCCAATGACAGATTGGGATCAGCCACCGATTCCGGATCGCTCTGCGGAGCAATAATATTTGCTCCGCCAAGATCGGCAGATTTGACCGGAAGTCTATGTGGCGTATTTCCTTCAGCCACCTCTGCTTCCTGTCATGGTTGCCTGTTTCTGGTTGCGGGTAGCTATGGACAACATGGAAAACATGGATGCTACGTCGCGCCGTGTGTTTTTGTTCCTGCTCCTGGATAGTGACAACGCCGACTCGGACACTAAAGTTCCCAGGTCCAGTGATGATTCTTCCGATACGGAAGAAAAAGAAATGCACGGAATGCAGGGTGATCTAAAGGATGTGATAAGGCCTACCCCATCCACCTCTAGTCTAGCACCCTCCCACTTGAGTTCCCAGTGCTTTCCCGGTGATTTCCCGGTTTGTGACAAACTGATTCAAGCACATAGGATGGCACGGGCAGTCAAGAAAACCATTATGCCCCAAAATAACTATTTCTTTAGTCACAAATTTTAATGATTTGCTTGATGTATTTTAGGCAAGAATGGGGATAGATGCTGAGTACATGCCAGTAACTGTGGCCACCTTGGCAAAGGTGGTTGCATAGGAATTAGGTGTGTGCTGTGAGGAGTATGTTGGGGCAACAACTGGGAATTTATAGGTGCGTTGGTGGGTGCCATATGAAATTTACAAATTGCTGTTGAAGCCTTCTAAATGCTTCTTCAATTTAATTTTTGGATCATTACTGTAATAAAACATGTAAGCTGTGAGGAGTATGTTGGGGCAACAACTGGGAATTTATAGGTGCGTTGGTGGGTGCCATATGAAATTTACAAATTGCTGTTGAAGCCTTCTAAATGCTTCTTCAATTTAATTTTTGGATCATTACTGTAATAAAACATGTAATGTTTCTGCTCCACACTTCGCACTTGTATGCGGTAGATATTCTATATTCAGAGCAAGTCATTGAAATTATTGTAGTTCTGAAGTTTGTGAGGGTTAATTATTGAGTGCTTGCACCGTCAGTGGTGCTGGCACAACAGCTATGGCTTGGTGCAGCTGGTGCAGGCAGTGGAAAAGGTGCACAGGGACAAAGGAAATGTTCCATAGTAAGTAGAAACACTTGTACCTGCAGGTTTACTAAAGCTATAACAATGTGATGAACGTGAAGGGGAACCGAGCGATCCGATTTCTGTTAGTCACAACCATATGAAGCCAACAGTTATTGAAGCCAAGGAACGCATAGGGGAAATTATTTGTTAATTTAATTGAAATATATAAATGATAAAGGCAAGTGAAAGTAGATGAAAAAACAACTTGCTGTCGGTGGGAGCTGAACCCACATCCTCCACACTGCATGCAAGGCTCTTGCCTAAAATGTGTGAGAAGTTGAAATGTGTTCGTTAGGGAAACAAACCCCTCATACAACCTGCTCGTCAAACTGAGGTTCCTCAAAAAAAATTCAAATGAACTGCTCTTAATAATTCAGGAACTAGAAGCTGAGTCTTCTCCTTTGCATGATGTGTACTGCCTCCGTGTTGTGCTTCTGCAGAAGGGAGTAAATCTGTGGAATGACACATCTGTGACAACCTTTGCATGGATGTCGACTGCGTGCTTGACATTGTAGACAAGAAGTGCTGTGAAGTCATTAACAGCTCCCAAGAGTTCTGCACTGCTGTTGCAGAAAAGTGGAGCCATGTCGGCAGTGAAACATTCCTCACAAATTGCACTACACTGGCGGCTCACTCTGGTACTGCACTTGGATCGTCAACACAAACACGAAAGTGTAATTGCCAGCAGCATTGTATATTTATAAGCAGTTATCTGCCATTTTTCCATCGAAGCATGACACTCTCTTGCTGGCAAGTAGTGTCATCAGGCATATGCTGTTGATGAAATCATTCAGTCCCTAGTTCTCTAGAGGATGCGTGCCCGAGACTGGCCCGTCCCTTCACTTACTGCTCTGAATCTACTGGCTTTGCCTGTATCCAGTGCAAAGATCGAATGGGCATCCTCATTCTGTGAATCAGAAAGAGCACGCCACAATGACAGATTCAAACATTGGTAGATATGCATGCATCTATTACAGTAAGTGTTAGCAGCAATAAACCCTCCTGCTATTGTAAATATTGACTGTAAATAAGACACGTTTCTCTGGCTTTACTACCATCATTTATTTATTTATTTAGTTATATACTATATGTGTATATATATGTGTGTGTGTGTGTGTGCGTGTGTGTATATAACATTCAAAAAAGAAAGAAGACAAACATTATGGCATATGTTTTTACTGAGTTCACTCCGACGAAGGCGGGTCCTCCGACCGAAACGTCAGTAAAAACGTGCAATAATGTTTGTCTTTTTTCTTTTTTGAATGTTATACCTTCGGGTCTGGTGCAAAACCCTTCGTCTTGTGTGTGTGTGTGTGTGTGTATGTGTGTGTATATAAACATACACGAATACCGGCCACGGTGGTCACATTTCAATGGGGGTAAAATGCGAAAACACCTGTGTACTTATATTTAGGTGCATATTAACGAACCCCAGGTGATCCAATTTATTCCACAGTCCCCCACTATGGTGTGCCTCATAATCAGATGGTGGTTTTGGCACGAAAAACCCCATTATATGTACCGTATTTACTTGAATCTAAGCCGACCCCCCTAACGTCCAAAGTTAACAAAAAAAAATATATATTACCTCGAATGTAGGCCGAACAAAAAAAGCGAGGACAGCGTTCACAAAATGCAAACAGCATTTATTGAATCTAAACGTGCAGAGCTCATTCAACGTCATCGTCGCTGTGTTCCTTGTCGCTGTCACCTTCAAACAGTACACTATATCAAGATACATAGCCGTCTGGTCGGCATTGCCGATTTGCCCGAGGTTGTAGCCTGCCGCTTCTCTCTTTCGCAGCACGTAGCGCTGAGAAGCTATCAGCTTTTCTTCGAAATCGCTTGGCAGCTTCTGGGTGATAGAAGTGCGACGTCGGAGGCTGAAGCTGAAGTGCTCCATGAATTTCTGAAGCCAGCCCTGGCTGGCTTTGAAATCCTTTGGCATTAGGCCTCGCTCCCTCGAAAGTTCCCTAGCTTTCGCTTGATGCACTTCTGTTGTCACTGGAAGGGCAGCTGCTCTCTGCATCCGAACAAAGTCGGCCAAAACTGTCTCCACTTCGTAGTGACGGCCTTTCTTTGGTCCGCTAAATGCCATCCTCGTTGCAGCGCACGCAAAAAGCTGCTGTCGTTGTCCCCTCCAACGACGGACGTTTTTCTCATTGACACCGAAGTCCCGCCCGGCTTGAAGGTTCGGTGATGCCTTTGCGGCTATTGCAACTTTACGCTTGAAAGCGGCACTGTAGTGGCATCTCCTGCTTGGTGCCATCGCGATAACACCACGCCGCACACCGATATGGCCGACACAACACAGGTAAAAATGGCGACCTCGCTTGTGTACGGTTGGCTATTGCCACAGCTAGTAGCGGCTGCGATACTGACTTTTCTAGATGGCGCTAGCTATGCACCATATTTAGCACTTTCAATAAAAAACTGGCGCGCTTTTTAAAATCCCCGAATCTAGGCTGACCCTAGAGTTTGGAATATGATTATTTGAAAAAAGCTATTGGCCTAGATTCGAATAAATACAGTATATGCTGTTTTCGTGGTATGGCCGTATCTAAAAAGGTCGAAAAACTATTTCATAGTGATGTAAAAAAAGAAAGCTCCGATAAACTCAGATTTTTGCTGAAAAAAACCGAAAATAACTCCGAAAAAGACCTTCTGATTCTTTCCCAAAATAAACATGAAAAATGCAGATCCCTACTTATCACTTGTAGATCAGTGCCCATTTATTCTTGGTGTTGTCTTTGTATGTAAGAGTAATGTTCCTATAGAATTTGTGACTTCTGTCTTTGTACACTGGCTGTTCTTGGTTTTGAAAGGTTAGGAAGGCTGTGAATGTAGTAACATTGCTAATTCAGTCACATTGGTGGGTCTCTGAAAGCCCTGCAATGATAGCGCATCTGAAATGTCACAAGATCTGCTGTGGTGTTGCCTTAAGACACACGGGACACCTCATTCACCGTCAGTATCATCATCAAACATTATATGCATTGCTTTGGTGATATCCTGCTTATCATCTCCCAGGCTTGTTTAATGGCATTACTGAGCTATGCTACTGTTTATACTTGAGTGCCTTAGTAACAAAACCAGATGTAACTCTTTGTGGTACTGTCTTGCTGCCTAGTGACACTTACTATTAAAATGAAATATTTCATGCAAGTGCAAGGTGGAGTTTTATTTCTTCCAAGGAATATGTCCAAGAAGTTTGTGCTAGCAAGGTCGCCTAGTAACTGTTTCATAGCATTGTGTTGGTTTGTGGCATCGCATGAGGAAGTTCACTTGTGAGGCCCTCAAATTTTCTATTAACAATAGCTTAATCACTCGTGTACTAGTATGTGTAATAACCACTACAAGCAGGGATTACTGACATTATATCAGGTACTCTGCTTTGGCTGTTTCTTGTTTGCAGCCCTTTTGTTATCTTTGTGAAAACTTGTGTTGCATACTTCTGTGGAATTTGTGGGGATGCAAATTCTGCATGATAAACACTTCACTATTGGTAGCTGTCATAGCTTTGGCATAGATTGCGTTGTAATGGTACTCAATAGCAACTGCAGTACTCGCTGGTATTCTACTGAACAGCAATGCTTGTGTTCAAAATTTCACTGTGTCTTGAGGTATGTTCTGTTAAAAGCACAGATTTCCGATGTGAGGATATAGTCTTGTGTTTGTGCTTTTGACTTTTGTGTGATCAATTAGTTCGTACACATTTTATTTTATTATCTATCAACTTGCTCAGGTTCAATTGACAAACATTCTCAACACTTCATTTATATGTTGTTGCAGGAAGAAAGCAGGCCCGCGAGTATAAAATAATGTATATTTACAGCTGGTGTATATGGCGTTCAGGCAACTGCCAGACTTCGTCTTCCTCTAGTTCATGTCACCTTCTTTCCCTTCACCGTAACATCACCCTCCCGGCAGGGTTAGCTCTGTCCCGGTGCAAGTTATAGAGCCTCACTTAATGGGGGGACATAGGCCTTGAGCCTGGAGACGTGAACAACATCACTGGTGATATTGGGAGGCACTGAATGCTGACCGACTAGGGCGATTCCGTATGTCACGCCGGACAGTTGACATAAGATCTGGTACAGAACAGAATAACGGGAAAGTAGGTTTTCCGACAAGCCAACGCGACATGAAGGTATCCAGGGAAGGACAGGGGAACCAGGTGAAAAATGGTGGTCTCAGTGCCGAAGGTCGTAGCGTCACTTTTGAGAAGCTTGTGAGACCGTAAAGCGATGATGGGCGACCTCTCGGCCATGGGTGGCTAAGCCAATAGCATTGTGAGCGTAACCAGCGCTGGGTGATTGTACTGTGGAAGGTATCAATGTGTCGAAGGGCAAGGTGGGGTCGCAGCCATATAGAAGGTAAAATGGTGAAAATCCGGCAATGTCGTGACACGACGAGTTATATGCGAAAGTGATGCATGGTAAAGCGACGTCCCAGTCGCAATGATTGTTGGAAACGTACATGGCCAGCATTTCAGTGAATGTGCGGTTGAGTCACTCGGTGAGGTCGTTCATTTGAGGGTGGTACGCGGTAGCAAGCTGGTGTTCTGTAGAACAGGAGCGGAGCAGATCATCGACGACCTTCGATAGAAAGTAGCGCCGCGATCCATGAGTAACTGGCGAGGGGTGCCGTGGTGCAGGATGATGTCGTATAGTAAGAAGTCTGCAACATCTGTAGCACAGCTGGTTGGCATACCTTGTGGCGTAATCTGTTGCTACAGCAATCCATTTGTTTCCTTTAATGGGAATTGGAAAGTGGCCAAGGAGCTCAAGGCCCACACACGGAAGAAGGGCTCGGAAGGGATATCAATTGGTTGAAGCAAACCAGCAGGAGGCATAGCAGGCGTCTTCCGGCGCTGACACAGGTCGCAAGAAGTGACATAACGGCGCCCAGAGCGATAAATGCCGGGCCAGAAGAAGCTGTGCCGCAGGTGGTCGTAAGTACGAGTGATGCCCAGATGTCCAGCAGTAGGAGCGTCATGAAGTTGCTGGAGCATGGCCAGTCGAAGGTGTTTTGGAAACGACTAGGAGGAGTTCCGGACCATCGGGACGAATGCTACGACGGTATAAAGTTCCATCGTGCAAGGTGAACATCCGGAGGGACGGGTCATCATTGTGTGAGGAGCTCAGACGATCCATAAGTGTTCGAAGAACAGGATCTTGGCGTTGCTTGTCGCCAATATAGAGGAAGCCGGAGAGGGACAGAATACTGATGTCCGAGTCTGCATCGGTATTGTCCAGTTGATCCATGGGATTGTGGGACAGGCAATCAGCGTCTTTATGCAGGTGCCCTGACTTATACATAATAGAAAATGTAGATTCTTGTAGACGCAATGCCCTGCGTGCAAGTCGTCCAGTTGGGTCCTTCAAAGAGGAGAGCCAGCAGAGGGCGCGATGATCGGTTAGGACGCAGAAGCTCCGACCGAAATGGTACGGTCGAAATTTTGCAACCGCCCATATGAGCGTGAGACATTCCCTCTCAGTAATGGAGTAATTTCGCTCGGGCATGGAAAGAAGGCGGCTGGCGTAAGCGATGACACGGTCTTGACCCTGTTGACGCTGAGTGAGGACAGCGCCGATGCCATGGCCACTCATGTCAGTTTGTACTTCAGTGGGTGCAGAAGGGTCAAAGTGTGACAGAATCGGGGGAGTTGTAAGCTGCTCAATCAGGGTAGAGAAGGCTTTCTCCTGCAGTGGTCGCCATGAGAAAGAGACATCTTTCTTAAGAAGGTCAGTGAGAGGGTGAGCAATGTTGGCAATTTTTTTTTACAAATTGCCGGAAATAAGAGCATAAGCCCAGAAAACTATGGACATTGTTTGTTGAGCAAGGTACAGGAAAATTTTGCACGGCATGAACCTTCTGTGGATCAGGTAGGATCCCGGCGGTGTTTACGAGATGGCCAAGCATGTTAATTTCACGGCGACCGAAATGGCACTTGGAGGAGTTTAGCTGAAGGCCAGCCCTATGAAACACGAAGAGTAGGGTCGTGAGGCGCCTCAGGTGGCTCTCAAAGTTCGGTGAAAACACAATCACATTGTCGAGGTAACAGAGGCGTGCAGACCACTTCAAGCCACGCAAGAGAGAGTCCATCATGCGCTCGAATGTAGCTGGCACATTGCATAATCCAAAGGGCATGACTTTAAATTGGTACACACCGTCCGGTGTGACGAAGGCAGTTTTATTGCGGTCCATCTCATCGACGCTAATCTGCCAATAGCCGGAGCACAGGTCAAATGATGAAAAGTATTGGGGTCCGTGAAGGCAGTCAAGAGCATCATAAGTGCGAGGCAGGGGATAAACATCCTTCTTTGTTATCCTGTTGAGGTGACTGTAGTCAACGCAGAAGCGCCATGAGTTGTCTTTTTTCTTTACTGAGACAACCGGTGATGCCCACGGGCTACTGGAAGGTTCAATTATGTTCTTGTCCATCATCCTGTCTACCTGTTTCTGTATAATGGCCCTTTCTGTTGTGGAGACACGATATGGCCTACTATGAATGAGGTTGGCGTCACCGGTGTTGATGCGATGCGTGACAACAGGTGTCTGGCCCAGTGGACGGTCCTCCGAATCAAAGATATCCCGATAAGATGACAGGAGGTGACGAAGAGCTGTTGTTTGCTCGGAAGGAAGGTCAGGGGCAATCATCTTACAAACATCGTCCGCAGGTGTCGAGCATGAAGGAGTGGGTGACAAAGGTCCGTTGGTACTGAGGAAGGATTCAGAGGTCAAAGAAGAAATCTCAAATCCTTCCAGAGGAGTGATATGCGCTATGGCGGTACCGTGTGCCTGACATGCGACAAAAATCCAAAATTGAGGATGGGCACGCGAGTGCAGTTTTCGCGGATCCGGATTAAGGTGCTCGGTAGGGCAATATTGCACGACAAAACCACGTCAGTAAGCGGCGACATGACGTATGCACCATCAGGTACGGGAGGACAGGGCGTCAGGAGGACATTTGTAGCCACCTGTGGAGACAGCCTTGCAAACTCAGCAGAACATAAATGGTGTGAAGCAGAAGTTGTTGCATCGGCAGGAAGCGGCAAATCCAACTGTACAACACCTGCGGAGCAGTCAATTTGGGCAGAGTGTTTTGAAAGGAAGTCGAGGCCAAGAATTAGGTCGTGCGGACAGTGCTCAAGGACAATAAATAAAACAACGGTATAATGGCCCCCAATGGTCACACGTGCTGTGCACATTCCAAGAACAGGTGAAGTACTCCCATTGACAACTCGCACAGTGCACGGTACAGTGGGCGTCAGAACCTTTTTGAGCCTTCGGCAGAGAGCAGCGCTCATAGCTGAAAACTGCGCTCCTGTGTCAACGAGAGATGTAACAGGCACGCCATCAACTTCAGTGTCCAGTAGGTTTCAACGTGTAGGTTTCCACGTCTCAACAGAGAATTTGTGGGCCGGGTCGGAGTTGCAGCTTCACCTCCGGGAGATGCACCGCCTAGTTTCCCGAAGTGAAGCGACGGTTGCAGACGGAGACGAAGAGTGAACGAGAGGAGAACGGGACCTACAACCTTGTGGAGACGGGGAGCGGCTGGATCTTGGTGGAGCACTGTCGGCGTTGATGTTCCTAGTCGGCGTATAGGGTGAGAAAGTACGATTGTCTGGCACTTGGCGGTAGTGACTCGGAGACTACCACGGAGGAGGCAACGACCAGTGGTTGCGGCAATGATGGGCGATGTGTCTAATACCGTAACAATTAAAACAGATGGTTCTATCGTCCACTGTGCGCCAGTCAGCTGGGTTGCGACAGAGTGGCGAAAAGCTTAGCATCTGGGAGCGAGCTGCCGGAGGAATCTGGTAGGTGTTTGTATGGCGGACCGAGCAGAGAGATTGAATGTTCAAACTTGCTATTTCCTCCCGAACGACTGCTTGTATAAGGGAGATAGTGGGCACGCTTTTCCGACAGTTGGAATGAACTGGAGCCGGAGCCATGGCCTCAAGCTCATGGGGAACGATGCACATTATATTGTCACGTGGTAGTGACGTTAAAGAACACAGTAGCAGTACTGTGAAAGACAAAACTACCTTTATTGGGCGAACCTGTGCCCACAAAACAGGCTACACTTAAAGCACAACGAAAGTGGCGAACACAGTCGGCGATCGTCGAAAATCTGATCAGCGGGTCAAGCGCGTCGGCTTTTATACAGCAGTCGTCGAATGTTCCAGACTAATCGTTCGGACCCGCGTGCCTTCCACAAAGTTCTACAGCATTCGCATCACGCGATGAAAGCATATAACACAAGGTTCGGCGACAACAGACAGCCGCGTAGAAGCATCGATAACTTTCCAGGAACTTCGGATACATGCAGGGGCGTCCCGCGCTGTGCGATTACATTTGTTAGGCGGCGAAACGTGGTCGCCCGATAAAGTACATGTGTCAATACCCCCCTCTTAAAAAGCATCGACCCGATGCTGCACACAAATGAAAGTAATAAAGAAAAACACCCGTAGCAAAGAAAACAACAAAATAAGGAAGTTCGTCAGCGTCCGTAAAAGGGTTTAAGGCGCACCACGTGGACCACTTCAGATCGTGCGCGGCGCTGCTGTGAATGCGAAATGCCGTCTGGCACGACCTCATAGTCCAGCACGCCAATACGTCGGATGACCTTGTAGGGTCCGAAATAGCGCCGCAATAGTTTCTCACTCAGTCCTCGTCGGCGTATCGGGGTCCATACCCAAACACAGTCACGGGGCTTGTACTCCACGAATCGTCGTCACAGGTTGTAGTGTCGTCTGTCGGTACGCTGCTGGTTCTTCATCCGTAGGCGGGCGAGCTGTCGAGCTTCTTCGGCGCGCTGGAGATAGCTAGCGACGTCAACATTCTCTTCGTCAGTGACGTGGGGCAGCATGGCGTCGAGCGTTGTCGTCGGGTTCCTGCCGTAAACCAGCTTAAACGGCGTAATCTGTGTTTGTTGCACCGCCGTATTGTAAGCGAAGGTTACATACGGCAGGACCGCGTCCCACGTCTTGTGCTCGACGTCGACGTACATTGCTAGCATGTCGGCGAGGGTCTTGTTCAGGTGCTCCGTGAGACCATTCGTCTGCGGATGGTAGGCAGTTGTCCTCCTGTGGCTTGTCTGGCTGTACTGCAGAATGTCTTGGGTAAGCTCTGCTGTAAAAGCCGTTCCTCTGTCGGTGATGAGGACTTCTGGGGCACCATGTCGCAGCAGGATATTCTCGACGAAAAATTTCGCCACTTCGGCTGCGCTGCCTTTTGGTAGAGCTTTAGTTTCAGCAAAGCGGGTGAGATAGTCCGTCGCCACGACGATCCACTTATTTCCGGAAGTTGATGTCGGAAACGGTCCCAACAAGTCCATCCCGATCTGATGAAAAGGTCGGTAAGGAGGCTTGATCGGCTGTAGTAATCCCGCTGGCCTTGTCGGTGGTGTCTTGCGTCGCTGACAGTCTCGGCATGTCTTGACGTAACGGGCGACATCGGCGGTTAGGTGCGGCCAGTAATACCTTTCTTGTATCCTCGATAGCGTCCGGGAGAAACCGAGGTGCCCAGCGGTCGGATCGTCATGTAGGGCGTGCAGTACTTCTGGACGGAGTGCCGACGGAACAACAAGAAGGTAACTGGCGCGGACTGGTGAGAAGTTCTTCTTCACAAGTAGGTTGTTTTGAAGCGCGAACGAAGACAATGCACGCTTAAATGCCCTAGGGACAACGTCGGTGTGCCCTTCCAAATACTCGACTAGGGCTTTTAGCTCCGGGTCTCCTCGTTGCCTTTCGGCGAAGTCTTCCACGCTTATTATTCCAAGCAAGGCGTCGTCATCCTCGTCATTGTGCGGCGGCGGGTCAATGGGGGCGCGTGATAGGCAATCAGCATCTGACTGTTTTCGTCCAGACTTGTATGTTACAGTGATGTCGTATTCTTGTAGTCTGAGGCTCCACCGTGCCAGCCGTCCTGAAGGGTCCTTTAAGTTAGCTAGCCAACACAACGCGTGATGGTCGCTGACCACTTTGAATGGCCTGCCATAGAGGTAAGGGCGAAATTTCGCTGTAGCCCAAACGATGGCGAGGCATTCCTTTTCGGTTGTAGAATAATTGCCCTCCGCTTTTGACAACGACTGGCTAGCGTAAGCTATCACGTTTTCATGGCCATCTTTTCTCTGGACTAGGACGGCACCGAGGTCTAGGTTACTGGCGTCAGTGTGTATTTTGGTATCGGCATGCTCGTCGAAGTGTGCAAGTACGGGCGGCGACTGCATGCGTCGTTTGAGTTCTTGAAATGCGTCGGCCTGCGGCGTCTCCCACTTGAACTCGACGTCACATTTAGTTAGCTTTGTCAGCGGCTCAGCGATGCGTGAAAAGTCCTTGACAAATCGCCTGTAGTAGGCACACATGCCAAGAAATCTACGCACTGCCTTCTTGTCAATGGGCTGCGGGAACTTTGCAATGGCAGCTGTCTTCTGCGGGTCGGGGCGGACTCCAGACTTGCTGATGACGTGGCCTAGAAACAGAAGCTCATCGTAAGCGAAGCGGCACTTTTCTGGCTTCAGAGTAAGCCCTGATGACTTGATGGCCTCTAGTACTGTCGCAGGCTGCCTCAGGTGATTGTCGAAATTTCCGGCGAAGACGACGACGTCCTCCAAGTAAACGAGACAGGTCTGCCACTTCAATCCTGCTAAAACCGTGTCCATCACGCGCTGGAACGTTGCAGGCGCCGAGCACAGTCCGAATGGCATAACCTTGAACTCGTAGAGGCCATCTGGGGTGATGAAGGCCGTCTTTTCGCTATCTCTTTCGTCGACTTCTATTTGCCAATAGCCAGACTTGAGGTCCATTGACGAGAAATATTTAGCGTTGCAGAGCCGATCCAATGCGTCGTCAATCCGTGGGAGGGGGTATACGTCCTTCTTCGTCATCTTGTTCAGACGACGATAATCGACGCAGAAACATAGGGTTCCGTCCTTTTTCTTCACCAGGACAACAGGGGATGCCCACGGGCTTTTCGACGGCTGGATGATGTCGTCGCGCAGCATTTCGTCGACTTGTTCTCTTGTAGCCTTACGTTCTCGCTGCGAAACTCGGTAAGGGCTCTGGCGGAGTGGTCGAGCGCACTCCTCGGTAATGATGCGATGCTTGGCGACTGGTGTTTGTCGAATCCTCGATGACGTCGAAAAGCAGCCTTTGTATCGTCGGAGCAGACTTCTCAGCTGCTGTTGCTTAATCACGGGGAGACTTGGATTAATGTCGTAGTCTGCTTCGGGAACCATGGTCGTCGGGGTAGATGTGGCGGAATCCGAGAGGACAAACACATTACTGGTTTCCAGAATTTCCTCGATGTGCGCGATCGTCGTGCCCTTGTTGATGTGCTTGAACTCCTGGCTGAAGTTTGTCAGCAGCACTTCAGTTTTCCCTCCATGCAGTCGAGCGATCCCTCTTGCGACGCAAATTTCACGGTCTAGCAGTAGACGTTGGTCGCCTTCGATGACACCTTCTACGTCAGCGGGTATTTCGGTGCCGACCGAAATAACAATGCTGGAGCGAGGTGATCGGGGGTATACGTCCTTCTTCGAACTTGATCTTCGAGCACACTCAAGGCGTGGTGACTACGAGGG
This sequence comes from Dermacentor andersoni, assembly GCF_023375885.2. Taxonomy (NCBI): domain Eukaryota; kingdom Metazoa; phylum Arthropoda; class Arachnida; order Ixodida; family Ixodidae; genus Dermacentor; species Dermacentor andersoni. Next base: position 233,536,567 of record NC_092814.1, read on the forward strand.
CTTTCCGGCGGTATCGCTTTATTTTCCGACAGCGTTATTGACTTCGACTTCAGGTCGATGATTGCGCCGTGTTGGTTCAGGAAGCCCATACCGAGAATGACGTCTCGTGCACACTGTTGGAGGATAACGAAGGTGGCAGGGTAAGTCCGGTCATGAATGGTTATTCTTGCCGTGCAGATTCCAGTCGGCGTGATGAGGTGTCCTCCAGCGGTGCGAATTTGAGGGCCTTCCCATGCAGTCTTAACCTTCTTCAAGTGGGCGGCGATGTGTCCACTCATGACGGAGTAATCAGCCCCTGTGTCCACTAAGGCGGTAACTGCGTGGCCATCGAGAAGCAAGTCGAGGTCGGTGGTTCTTTGTCTGGCGTTGCAGTTAGGTCTTGGCGTCGGATCACGGCTGCGTCGTGTTGAACTGAAGCTGGAATGTCGCGTCGTCAAGTCGTCTTTCGTCGGTGTAGTCGTGGCTTCCTGACTTCGTCGGGACGGCGGCGGGTCGTTATTATGTCGTCGAGATGGTCTCTTTGTCGTCTTCGTCGGTGGCGGAGGATCTTCATCAGTTCGACGAACAGCAACCACACCTCCATCGGTTGCTGCTTTTAGTTTTCCAGATATGGGCTGGTACAGCGGCCTCGGGCTGGGCCGGTGTATGGTCGGCGCTGCGGCGACAGGTAGCGGCCTGGTGACGGCGAACGGGACGGCTGTCGAGGGCTCCACTGAGTAGCGGCGAGGTAATCGGCGATGTCACGTGGGCGTTCGCCAAGCTGTGGACGCGGCGCGTTGACGGCGAACCCTCTTAGTCCCAAGTCGCGGTATGGGCATCGGCGGTACACATGGCCGGCTTCTCCGCAGTGATAGCAGAGCAGGCGGTGGTTGGGGGCTCGCCAAATGTCCGTCTTCCTCGCGTATGTGTGGTGGGCGACGGGTGGGCGTGCTGGTGGCGCCGACGGCGGACGACGGAATTGCGGCGTTACAGGGCCCTGGCGCGGTCGCGGAGGGGGACCTTGACTGCGGGCGACGGCGGCGTAGGTCATCGCTTCTGGCTGGGGCTGCGATGATTGTGGTTGTACCTCAGGAAATCCAAGCGATCGGTGCACCTGTTCTTTCACGATGTCGGCGATCGAGGCCACTTGAGGCTGCGACGAAGGCAAGACCTTGCGCAGTTCTTCGCGCACAATGGCCCTGATGGTCTCGCGCAGATCGTCCGTGGCCAGTGATTGAATTCCTGCGTAGTGGGTAGAGCTTGTACTGCGGTTGAATTGACGGTTCCGTATTTCGAGTGTCTTCGCAATGCTGGTGGCCTCGCGAAGGAACTCTTCTACGGTCTTCGGTGGGCTTCATATCATTGCGCCGAAAAGTTCTTCCTTCACACCACGCATGAGAAGGCGGACTTTCTTCTCCCCGGGCATATCCGGGTCGGCGTGGCGGAACAGACGGTTCATTTCTTCCGTGAAGATGGCAACTTTCTCGTTGGGTAGCTGCACTCGGGCGTCTAGCATGGCTTCGGCCCTTCCCTTGCGCACGACGCTTGTAAAGGTGCGCAGGAAGCCACTACGGAAGAGGTCCCATGTCGTCAAGGTCGACTCCCGGTTCTCAAACCACGTTCTGGCGGCATCTTCTAAAAAAACAATTTTAATTAAATTATGGGGTTTTACGTGCCAAAACCACTTTCTGATTATGAGGCACGCCGTAGTGGGGGACTCCGGAAATTTTGACCACCTGAGGTTCTTTAACGTGCACCTAAATCTAAGCACACGGGTGTTTTCGCTTTTCGCCCCCATCGAAATGCGGCCGCCATGGCCGGGATTCGATCCCCAACACCATAGCCACTGAGCAACCACGGCGGGTCGGCATCTTCTAAAGCAAAGTATACATGCCGCAGCTTGTCGTCAGAGTCCCAGTTGTTAAAAGTCGCGATTCGTTCGTTGGTCTCCAGCCAGGATTCTGGGTCTTCAGTTGCTGCTCCATGGAAGGTCGGTGGGTCCCGAGGTTGTTGTAGGATAACAGGGGACGCTGGGGCAGCCATTCGGGTTGTTTTGACCACGATCTTCTTTGTCGGCTCAGGTAGAAGTCCGTGCTCTGGGGGCAGTCCTTGCAGTCTGCGGCTAGCACGCTGGCCTTGGGCGATGTTGGTTTTGTCCTCGGGCTTCGGGCTTGGATCACGGCGTTGCGGGGGCGTTCGGTACATGAACGCACTAGCACCTCCACCAGATGTCACGTGGTAGTGACGTTAAAGAACACAGTAGCAGTACTGTGAAAGACAAAACTACCTTTTATTGGGCGAACCTGTGCCCACAAAACAGGCTACCCTTAAAGCACAACGAAAGCGGCGAACACAGTCAGCGATCGGCGAAAATCTGATCAGCGGGTCAAGCGCGTCGGCTTTTATACAGCAGTCGTCGAATGTTTCAGACTAATCGTTCGGACCCGCGTGCCTTCCACAAAGTTCTACACCATTCGCGTCACTCGACGAAAGCAGATAACACAAGGTTCGACGACAACAGGCAGCCGCGTAGAAGCGTCGATAACTTTCCAGAAACTTCGGATACATGCAGGGGCGTCCCGCGCTGTGCGATTACATTTGTTAGGCGGCGAAACGTGGTCGCCCGATAAAGTACACGTGTCAATATCTTCCGGTCCTGTCAGCTGAACGAACTCCAGCGGGTCTTCGCAAGATGATGTCGCGGCGGTATTGGGCAATCTGTCGAAAGTTTGAGCGACGCGGCGGCCCTTCGCTTGTCGAAGTGCCGGCACTCCTTTATAATTGCATCCACAGTGCCACAATCCTTACACATCAGGAGGTTGAAGGCATCATCTGTAATACCTTTTAGTATGTGACCAATCTTGTCTGTCTCGGTCATGTTGTTATCAGCCTTGCGACAGAGGGCCAGCACATCCTTTATGTACACTACATAGGATTCTGTGGGCGTCTGAACGCGGCTTGCAAGTTCTTTTTTTGCTGCCAGCTGACGACCAACAAGTCTGCCAAACAGGTCTCGCATTTTGTTTTTGCTGACATCCCAGCTCGTTAGGTCAGCTTCATATGTATCATACCATTGTTTCGCAGTTCCTCACAGATAAAATATCAGGTTTGCTAGCATCATTGTTGGATCCCACCTGTTGTTGTCGCACACTCGCTTGTACATCGTAAGCCAGTCCTTGACGTCAGTGTTGTCCATGCCACAAAATGTCTTCGGGTCCCGCAGATGAATGAGGATGACTGTTGGCACGGGCTTCTGAGGCATTGTCAGTTGTGTCCGTTGATTTGCCAGTGTGGCGACAGGTAGATGACGTCCGCTGCGAAGTTCCATGATTGTACCGCGCACCTTCCACCAAAATGTTGCAGGAAGAAAGCAGGCCCACGAGTGTAAAATAATGTATATTTACAACTGGTGTATATGGCGTTCAGGCAATGGTAAGTCTTGGTCTTCCTCTAGTTCATGTCACCTTCTTCTTTCCCTTCACCGTAACAATATATATACTTTGAAGGCTAATAATACAATGCAGTTATATGTGTGCATTCCTTAGCACGTTATATCCTCTTCTGCTAGCTGTTTCATCTATGACTGTCTCTAAGGGCTAAAGGAGTGCTGACACGAAAATCTTGGATCGTGCTTTTCTTTTCATTTTTAGGTAGCTGTCAACTAGATAATTACTCATACAATAAGAAGGTTCAATTCCTCAAGACTGTCAGAAATAATTATCCACACTATCTTATATGTGACCAGTTCAAAATGTGTGCCAACTGCAGCAAGACTTTGGAAATGACGCAAGAGGCTGTTCAAGTCGCCAAAATCGGAGGTTATGGTTACGTGGCATCGAAAAAAAAAAACTGAAGCACAAGCTCGGTGCAATAATTGAAGGCCATATTATCTCTTCTTGTTGTGTGCTTCTCTGGAAATGCAGGGGGATCCTCTCTCTTATCTCATTGAGTATTGAATGGGCTCAGCTTTTAGCAGCATTTTCATTGTGTGTTTGTGTCAGAAGTGTCTAGTACCTCGAGACTTGTGCATCAGGTTCCAATGACGTGAATACCCTCCTGTTCACATTTGAAGCCATATTGCACTTCACTTATGTTAATTAAACGTTCGCGTAATTCACTGTTTATTGCACTATCAAGGAATTGCTTCATTGCATAGTTACTGGGTTGACAGCTATCCAGAAGATACAAATCAAGGCAAGCTTTCTGTCAATACTCCTTTAAGAACAGTCAATTCGAGATAAAATGATTACTTTTTTTTTTTGCTAGCCTAAATTCACTGAGCACAAGGCTTGAGTTGAATGGCTTCTTTACACTGCATAAAATGAAGTTTACACACACTGGTGTCATTACAAGTATGTGGCATAGTAATGTTCGCTTTTGCTGCTGCTGTAGAATATGGTAAGTGGACAACCCATATGAAAATTGTCGCATTTTCTTTTTTTTCTTTCTTTTTCGTTCAGAACATTAAAGAGGATAAAACAGCGTCAACTAGTCTGAATGTTGGCAAGTACGTGTCTGAGGAATACAAGGACTGCTCTCGGTAAGCATTCAGCTGTTGAAACATGTGCAGTATGTACATTTGTTTTCATTTGTTAATGTTGCAACATATTCATTATAAGTAGGGTTATTCGTTCTCGGGTTTTATATTTTTTCAAATTCGGGGGTAAAAATCAGGCGTTATTTTTCGGCTTGATAATAGGGGAGAAATCAGGTTTCTCGTGGAAAAATTCCGCAATTCGGGTTTTATCGGGTTAAATTTGCAAACTAATAATTTATTCGATTTGCTGTAACCGGTGGGTAACAATTAGGGCTAGATTTTGGGCTGCTTTCAAAAAAATATTGCAAAATTTGGCGTTTCTTTGGTAATTAATTATTACTCTCAGTGAGAGGCAACGGTCAGTTTTGAGAAAAGAAACATTTTATTCACGAGGGCTGGTCATCGACGTTCTACACGTCCTTATTAACATACATAATCATCTGCATGCGCAACATCTCGGTTTCCATACGAGACCTGTCTGGTCTCTGCAGGTACCTTAGCTGAGAGAATGTTCGCTCAACGTCACTGCTGCCATTAGCTAGGCACAACAATGATAACGCTGCATTTGCTAGCCTTGGGTAAGGCACAGTTGCGTCGTTCCAAAAGTCCATCACTTCAACACCTTCATTTGTGGGGCTTGCTTCCAGCAAGTACTGGTTGAACTCCTCGCGAAGCGAGCCTACATCGTCCATCACGGGATTAAAGAGAGGTCGGTAGTCATCAAACGACTGACTCAGCAGCCGCTTCTGGAACGGATCGAGTACGGCTCCCAGTTTCCACAACGTCAACTGGTTTTCTTCTTTGTCTGAGACGTTCCGTTTCAAAGTGCAGTCCCATTTTGTGGAGATTTTGGCGCAAAACTCTTCACAACAAGTTTTTACTAATGTGGCACTGCTCTTAGGCAACATAGACAAAACACCTTTCGCCTGATCACTTTTACCGATCATCGTGGAAAGCTTGTTGGCAGTCTGCTGTAGCTTGACGTTTACGAGGTGATCGAAGCTTGGCATGAGGAGTTCTCCGCTTTCAAGCGTTTTCTGGACATCTAAAAGAGGCTCAAGTGCATCTCTCATTTAGACTGCCTTTGCATAAAGAACCTCTTTTTCAGAAAGTATCGCTCGAATAGCTTCCGCTTTGGTGCTATCATGCGAGCATTCAACAAGTTCTGTTAATGAGCTCCACATTTCTATGACGACAACAAGCGCTTTGTAGAAGCTTTGCCATCTGTTCGGAACTACAGAAGGAGGTTTCTTTGCATCAGCGCCAAACAGGCTATTAGAGGCACATATTTCGATGTACTTTTGGTGCAGCTTGTTAGCGTGCTTAAATAATGCTCCAAACTTGATCACTGCTGATCGAACATCAGACACGCAAGGTGACGAAATCGCATGGTCAACGCTCACATGGATCAAATGGGCTAAGTACTTTACATGCAAGATGTGGATCGCTTCAGCTTCGCAGATCTCACGTACCATTTTTCGTATGTACTCCGCGGAATCTGTGGCTACGGCTACAACATCCTTCCACGTCTTGCCCGCAGTAAGGAGAGCCTTGTCGACTACCCGGGAAACTGTGTAGCTGTTCGAAGCATTAACTCTGTCGACGTCGACTAAACAAACCTGCTTCTTTTTTGCTTTTTGACTATAATAGCACAGCAGAGTGTTAATGGTAGGCACTCCGGTTATGTCAGGGGATTCGTCGACGATAACACTCACTTTAACGGCTTGCATATAATCACGGATTTTCGCCATGTCCTTGTCAAAAGCTTCTTTCAGGTATTTAATCTGAAGTCGCCGTCCAGTCGGCATAGTTTTAGCGGCCTTGCAGTATTTGCGTACGAAATCCCCCAGAGGTCCGTCCACCTGATGCATGCTGATTCCACTGTACGCCAGGGCACGAACGAAGTCGTGAATCACGCCATCTGCTTCATTTTCTTTCGCACGCTGCCTACAGAAGAGCGTTGGCTGAGATGTTCCCGCCTTTTCAGCTTCTTGGACCGCCATCTTCAACTTCTTATGACGCGATGGCGCGAGATGCTCGCGAATTCGGTCGTAGGGCTTCTTCGCTGGATCGGTGACCATCTCGGTGTTGCAGTACTTGCACACCAGCGCGCGGCTGCCTTCAGAGTCTTTTGTTGTAGTCTGTAAATCCTCGTGTTCTTTGCACCAATCATCCAATGTCTTTCGTTTTCTTCCCATCGTGAATGCTAGTCAGTAGTGCTGCGAATGCACGACGTGTAAATATCGCCGCCGCGCGTGCCCAAGCTGCAGGCGCTGTGTTCGGGACTCCGACGTTAGATGGCACCACGGGGCCTGCAGTCAACGATTGTCTGTCTGTCGGCCGCTTTGGCCGCCTCTCGCCTGCGCGTCAGCTGGAGGCACAGCAATTCCGTGGGCACAGTTGTTTCAGAAATCGGGAAAAATCGGGTTTTACCCGATATTTTAGGAACACGTTCGGGGTGCAAAAATCGGGTAAAATCGGGTTTTACCCGAAAACGAACAACCCTAATTATAAGTGATGCATGACAAGTACAAGGATCTAAGCAAGGGAATGACAAGGATGCAGTGCTCTCATTACTGAAGAAAATTTATTTTGGTGCAGGCACCAGCGTTTAAACAGAAAATAATACAGCACATGACAAAATTTAAAAAAAATGACCAAGCCTTCCCCTACTGGAAAATGGGAATTAGCGAAGCTTGTCCTGCATGCACCTAACCTTCGTCACGGTTAAGTAACCCACGAGTAACTGTGCTGGATTGCTTCGGCCTCCCGGTACTTCAGCTCGGGATCTTCTCGTTGCTGTCAGATTGCCTGTGCTGACAGGCAATCGGGCGGCTCTAACGGGTGGAATGGTGCGCTGACGGCAAGCCCTTTCACAGGTGAGTTGTCGTTGCCGCTCGTTGAAGGCTGCCGGTTCCTTTGGGGAATGCACAACGCATGGCCGTCCCATCCATCTTCCGAAAAGGAACTGAATGAAAATGAAGCCAGCGGCAGCATGCGTGAAACCCTTTCCTGCCTTTTCCCTCACCGGCAGAAGTAAAATGGCTCTGATTGGTGGTTGCACGCGTGGCGTGAGCGTGTGCCTATGCAGCTGGAATCCTTGCTAATGACTCGCGCTCCGGCGCTGGCACAGCTGGCAACTCTTCAAACCACCCTTTCCCACAGCTGCTCTGCTCTGCTCCAGGAGCAAGTGCGTTTTTTTGCGTCACCACAACACCACCACTTGTCAGCCGATACAAGCTTCGCTTGAAAAGCAGCAAAATAAAATATACTTCCACGGCTGTAGACATGTATAGTCATCAGCACAACACAGGGCAGTAAAGAAACAACTGAATACCCATACAGTTGTTCTCTCATCCCTTTATGCATCAGCTATACTGAACCCGTTCTGACTTGCCCAACTTGCGGTTGTTCCAACATATGCAGTGTGTAGATTGTTTGCACTTATCATGCAGGGCATTCAAGGACTTGAATGCTGTGGTTGAAAAGGTGAACCGAGAGGTGATTAATGTCCTTGAGCACAGTGAAAGTGAGATTTCTGGTGTTCGTGGTGCTTCATCAGCCACTTCCCATGAAAGAGTTCTGCGCATGCTCACAGGGCAGCCTAGCATGGAGTGGTGAGTACATTGCTTTTGCTTGTAAGACTGTTAGGGACTTGGACAAAGTGTTTCTCAGTGGGTGCAGGAACTATTGTTTGTTTGGGGCTTTTTGCGCCTTGAACTGAAAGAACTGAACATCAGCTTGTGCCTTGCTCTGAAACCTAAGCTGTATTATTTAATCTCTTTATTGGAATAAGAATGATTTGATGGCCCACCTATTCAAGATAAGGGAGGGAGAGAGGGAATCGCATGTGGCAGTCGATGCTGGTGCTTTGTGCGGAAGTCCACAGTGAGCAGTGTCTCAAGGTAAAAGCAGGCATTTAATATCGGGAGTGAGGAAAGGTTATGAAATTGCTGCAGAACAATGCACTCCTACTCTAAATAGCGAAATTTTGAGCTTGCATCAGCATTACAGGTCAAAGCTGTCGGTGGAAACGTCTGACTCTTAATAATGAGTGCCGTTTTTGATGGGCAGGTCTTGGCAGCATCAAGTGGGACAAGCTATACCAACCGTCACCAATTACCCATTTGCTCAGAACTAATAATGCGTTTTAGTGGGCCAATTGATTCTGTGACATGATGGAACACTGCACTGTGAAACAATACTTTCATCACAGGCGAAAAAACTAAGACATTAGACACGCGTGTGTCCAAGGTTGTAGTTCTTTACGTCCGTGTCGAAAGTATTGCTTCACAGTGCAGTGTTCCATCATGTTCAGGACTCCAGGGCAACTGGACGTGCTCTTTTCTGGCTCATTCTCATGGGAAAGCAATATTGCCTGTAAAACAGCACACATGAGTGGGACAAGGAAGGAAGATAGAGGCAGCATCATGTCTGTGTCCCTTTCCTCATTTGTTTGTAGTTTTCATTCTAATTGATCATGATTGTCATGGATTAATGAATTTATTTATTCCGAATACCTTACAGGCCTGAACGATGAGTATTGGGGGAGGGGAGCTTCAAAAATTTGCCGTATTTGCACGATTCTAATGCACACCTTTTTAAAAATAAAAGGTGCATTTAAATTTGCATGCACGTTACAATTGTAACTAATTATACTAAGTATCAAAAACGAAACTGATTCTTACTAAAAAAGGAAATGGAGGACGCTTAAGCTTTGCTTTTAAGAGTGGAACGCAATAGAATTCAAAGATCCCTGACTGCTTCTCGCGTTTCCCAGCTACTGCAGAGTACGCAATCGTAATATTTACCAGGAAACGCTGGCGGCAAATGTTATGCACGAAGCAGGCTTCTGCTTTCTGTGGGCTTTCTGGTAGAAACACAGCCTCGTGTGTGGGCCACGATGCAGCAGAGGCAAGTGCCATATGGAGGTGTTGCAAGCAACCGGGTGCGCCACACCGTGGCCTCCAAGATATTCACATTCCGGCGCGCACAAATGGCGAACGCCATGGCTGGTCTATAAATGGTAGAAACGCTGGAAAGGGGGTTTGTTTGAGTTTTCGCGTAACAGAATTATGTTTTCTCGTATGTATTCAAATTACAATCCAGCGCTATTATGTCTGTAGGTTGTGTGCAAGTCGTACTTTACGAATTTTCTACACATTTTAGCTTGAGAAATTCAATTAGTTAAGTAACTTCCTTGTGTCGCATGAAGGACCTGGGTATGCATGGTTCGAAATTCCTTTTGCCGAAACGACGTCCGACACTGGACGCTGATGTGGGATGCCAGGCGCTGTATTTTCTGCGACACAGGGCCCTTAACACTGTCGCATTAAGAAGCTCAATGCAAGGTAGCTAGCCACACTGCCATCGAACAGGTCGTCTGAAGAAAGTGATGCTCAAAGACATCCCTAGGTGGTCCATGGTGCATGGAATGCATCCCCGCAAACGATGGTTGCGTGAGCCTCTGGAAGTGTGACATTTCTAATGCATTAAATGGAACTGAAGATTATTTTTTGTGGTCGGTAGGCAGCGAAAAGGACATGTCTTCAAACTCCAATAGTGACTAGCTGCTAAGATTCAGCCGAGTACTTTGTGTGCCTTTCTATGTTTCATGAAATAATTTCAACATGGTAGGTGTCGAGTCAGGTTTGGTTACTTGATGTGCACACGAAGTTATTATTATTATTATTTTTTTTATATATTTGGGCAGTAATATAACTGCGCATTACAATCGGTGGCGCAGTAGAATCGTGCAAATATGGTACATAGTATGAACAACATGCAATTATACAACTCATAAGAGCACCTTGTTAGTAATTATACAATGATAGAATTCTACCCAGTTATGATGCCCACCATGGTAGCTTTGTGATTATAGTGTTGTGCTGCTGAGCTTGAGGCCGCGGCTTCATTCATGGGTTCGGTCGTGGATGCGGCGGCCACATTCCGATGGAGGTACATTGCAGAAACACTGTGCCATTGGGTGCATGGTAAAGAACCCAAGGTGGTGGTCAAAATAATCTGGAGTTCCACACTACAGCATGCCTCATAATCATGGCATGCCTCGTAATAAGATCGTGGTTTTGGCATGTAAAAACTCAGAATTAAGTTTTTTTTAACCCAGTGATAAGTGATCGCAAGAACATTGGTAGAGACTGGCTAGCAAGAGACATGGCAGATTATTTAAGGCTGTACTGACTCATTTGTAGAAAGTTGTCGTACTGTGATAAGTAAGTATTCTCAGGATAAACTTCTATTTTCCCATAGACCATGCCTCTGTCTCTGCCCAGCCACTTGGCAGTGAAGTCCACCAATGTATTAGCACCCTACTAGCTCGGGCACCACACCATTTCCAGGCATGCACCAGCAGTTTCGCAACAGTTTAAAGGATCCTTCACGAGGACCCATTGGAAATTTTGGTTATACATGATGATGATGATGATTTATTTATATCCCCTTTGAAATAGGGCGGTCACAAATAGTCACCTAGCCTGGTTGAGTTAATCAATTATGCTATGCATGCTTTTCATTCTAGCATTTTTGTGTACCCTTCCTTTATATTTTTCTCTTCCTCAAAACTTCTCTATCTACCTTTTACTGCTATGTATGCTTTAACAGATCCTGTCATATCAATTCCCTCCCTTTTTTCCACCAATACTGTAAATGACACTTGCTTATCTCGACTACTGACCGGTCGATGCTTCCGTCCACTTTAAATCCAAGTGCTTCTGAAAGGTGTACGTTAGTTACTAATCTCACTGGGTGAATATTCGCATTCCATTCGGATACGCTGTGGATGTTGTGAGGCACCATCTACGAAGCGTGTTACTGCAAAAATTTTTCAAATTGATTCATTATTAGAGGAGATAGGTCAGATTGAAATGTTGCATTACCACGCTGCCAGAAGGCAAGCTTCAGTGCCAACATATACATTCTCCCCTGTTGCTCCGACTAGCATGTGCGACATTCCTTCCCTGCCTTCTCCGATACCATGCCACATTTGCCTCTTGAGCCCTGCCTCTTTTTTTTCACTTTTTTTGGTGTCCCATGCACTTCCAATGGCGATATTGCATGTTCTGTATTGGATCATTTACCAAGGTCGCATGTCATAATTGGTGATGTTGCAGGCAGCGTGTCTTATGTAGAGGCATTTGTGTGTGTAGCCTTGACTTTCTGGCTGGAAGCGGGGCTCCCTTGAGAGGAAGGGTGCACAGGCTTTTGATTGAAATATCGGCTGTTTTCGCTTCGTGCGGCCATTGGATACTTGGCAGACACGATTGCCACTGTGTAATCTGTGCATCATGCTTGCTTGTTTGCAGTGCCCAAAACTGGTGAGGGTCCCTTTATGAAGTGAAGCACTGACATGAACTCATACATTATAATTTTGACTGCTCAATTTTTCTTTTCTTCTTTTTTTGTGACTTTCTTTTTGTGAGCTCTAAATGAAGGTCCCAGACCTCTAAACCTCAGAAAATTTACTGGCAAGACTCAGAGCTCCCTAAATAATTTATTTAGTATGTTTTCAACTTGGTTCAGTTTCCCAGGAGGCTAGAGAGTTGCAAGAGAGTGAGAAAAATATTTATTGGATTCTGGCCCCCTGTTTGGGGCTACTGGTTGGTGGGGTGAGAGATGACTGAAGACGAAGGTCGGGATACGACACTGATGGCTTTGCTTCTTGATTGGGGTTGGTTCACTTTCTTCGGTATGGTGAGCCCGAAAGTCCATGGCAAGCCTCGTTAACATAGCCACATTAGCAGTGGGGGGTCAGTCAGCCACTCCTCAAGTGTGTGGGGTTTTTATCTTTTTAAGGATAAATTGAAGTGCATGTTGATTGCCTGGGCAATCCTAGAGTGTGTGGGGTGTATTGGGGTATCCCTTCTGTCATCACATGCCGCGGTGGCTTAGCAGCTGTGGTGTTGTGCTGCTAAGCACGAGGTTGCGGGATCAGATCCCAGCCGCAGCGGCCGCATTTTGCTGGGGGCAAAATTTTAAAAAATGCCAGTGTCCCATGCATTGGGGGCACGTTAGAGATCCCTTGGTGGTCAAAATTAACCTGGAGTCCCCCACTACAGCCTGCCTAATAATCAAATCGTGGTTTTCGGCACATAAAACCCCAGAATTTGTTCGTTCATTCTCGTGTCATGTGCATTTGGGGGAACCATCTTTTCTGGCTTTGTAATGAGAAATGTTATGTGTGGGTAGACAGTGTGTTTGGGCTTGGTGCATATGGCAGCAACCTGTAGAGCTGGGACTGTGATTTCTTGGTCATGCCTGTCCTGTAGTTTCAAGCATCACATGTTTAGGCTATTTTTGTGCTGTATGATTGAGTGGGCCTTTTCATTTCCTTTGATGTATAATGGTTAGGTACCCATTGCAAATTGATATCTTGTGGATTATTTGTTGTATATTGATTTAGTGTATCTTGAACAGCGTTGGGCAGGTGTCCCAGGAAGAAAGCTCACAAAGCTAGAGGCGTCAGGCTGAGTAACTGCTGCTACTGTAAGCAAGTTTGAAGCTGAGGAATGGCTGAAGTGTGCTTATACTCTTTTAAGACAATGTCTTTGTTAGTGACTTACCCCCAATTTTTCATATCGGATATGTGTGTTTTTAGCCTCTTTCGTGTGGGCCGATCCTGAAGATAGGGCAGTCTAAAGCCATTCCTGTGGGTATCTGCAGTCTAAATTTTATTGCACTATCTTTGGGATCAGCCACCATTTTTTAAACAGCTTCTAAAATAAAAGCTTCTAAAAATAAGAGCTTCTCCTACTCCCCTCCTGTGAGGGTTGACATGATAGTGATAGCACAGTGACTACATCCCATTTTCAGCCTCAACTCACTCAGAAAAACATAGTCTTTGATTGACAAAGTTGCCTTCCAACTTTTTTTTTCTTATTCGCTTGGACGATCATTTAGTTTGTTTTGGACTGTTCATTTGTGCTATTTGCAGTCCTCGGGCACAAGAGCCAGCTCAACTGGGCCAGCGAGATCTGGATCCATTCTTTGGGGGCCGCTCTGGTGGGGGGATGATCATGGATCCAAGGGAGCTTACACGGCCTCTACACCCCAACCCTGGAGCAACCATTCCCGGCCTGCCGAGGTGTCTGCTCTTGTTTAATTTTAAGCAGTGGCAAGCCAGTTTGTACATCAGTGTGCACACTGTGTCATGGTGTGCAAGGGTGAACTTACTTGGTGAAACAGTACTTGGTAAAAAATTAGCAATGCACAGTGCCGGTTGCATCGTTTGTAGTGCCCTTGCAAAGTACACTTAGTGAAGCGCGGCATGCTCACCATGGTAATTCTGTTGGGTGAAGCAATAACGGCCATGCTTCATCATGCTCCTGTTGCGTGATCTGCTAAATGGCTGGGCAGTGAAAGCCTAGCAGGCGTGTTTGCTTGCTAGTTGTCAGCAGCATAAATTCTAGCATATTGTGAGGAAATCAAAATGAAACTAAGCAGTCACTGTATATTCCCATACTGCCTACAGGACCTTTACTCATTAGTGAAATGAGGGTGGTGCAACAAACTTTGTCCTTGTTTGTCGCACTACACTAATTTTGCCATGGATCTGTACAGACTCGCCCAAATGTAAGCTTTGCTTTACTGCTTGGTTATGAGCTGTATGCACAACTGAAAAGCAGCTTATTTTTTAGTCCACCCAAGAAGTTTTAAGCTCTCAAACTACATTTATATGCCCTGGTACTCTTGTCAAGTTTGCCGTTACACTTCATGCCGTTTACAACCATTTGATGCAGTAAAATGAGTTAGCAAGTACGTGAAATAAGGTATATATAAATACTAAAGAAGGGTGGTATCCTAATCAAGTGTCTATAAATTAAGAATTGAAGTAAATGTTTTTATTTAAGTGCAGGTATCTATGAGTACTGGATCTCACTTCGTTGTACGGGTGAGCTGAGGCAAATGATTGCTTATATCCTTATAAACTTTTGCCAAGGCATCATAAGCCTTTGTGTTGAACTATTGGCAGTGAGTTTTGGTATGCAAGTCCATTCCAGCTGCATGGGTTCCACAGCGAAAAATTGTGTTTGCTTAAGTTCGTCTAATTTCCTACCATCCGTGCTCAATATGTTCACCCTGCTTTAGATATAGGTCCTGAAAAATGAAATCAACTGGTGGGAAAGAAAATCATTGCTGTCATTTTCACACACATTGGCATGCCCATGGGGAACCAGCGCTGGAGTTTTCACGGCGCCTGCAGCGCCGCCCTGGCGGTCAGAACGTGCACAATTCAGCCTCCCCCGCGGACGAAAATTGCGTTGCGTGCCCTGAAAGTCGAAGGAAAACAAAAGGGCGCCGACGATACTGTTGCGTATACAAGTGCCACAACTAAGTCGGGATGAGGGAGGATGTATCCTTCTGCGTCTTTCCATCTAAACCCTACGAACAAGAACGGAGGCGGCGTTGGATCCAAGCAGTCAGGCGAGCGGAGTAAGCTCCCGTCTTGTCGCCCTGTCAAGCGGTGTCGGGCTGATTTCTAAATCAAATTTCGCGCGTATCCTTAGTTTAATCGATAGTGAAGACGGTCAGCCATGGCAGACAGTACCAAACAGCAGAATCTGCAGTCGGTATTTCGTCGGAAACAAAATGAGCAATAGCATGCACCATCCGGCATATGTACCATTTTTCCTTCGCAATGCCACCGCCAAGCCCCTTCCAACGCCACCGCACCAAGTGAACGATACGAGAGGTAAAAATTATCCATTCATTGACAAGAATTATGTGGGAGGGAAGCTGCCTTGTAATACGAGTTGTATGCGCATAGTGCCAGCGCACGCGCGACTAAGTCACCTATGTGTTTATAAAAATGCGCATGCGGATGAGGAATCGGCGCTGAGATGCATCCGGCAAATTTATGTAATTTGTGCTAAATATAGCCAGGATGGTTACGGATCAAGCAGCGGAGCACTCAAACCTTTGCTTGCGCGAGTCAGCTGATGCGATAAAGCTTTCTTCTCCATTGACTGCTGTGGCGAAGTAACATCAGAATTTTTTATGTCTAGCCAGAGAAATATGGAATATCTTCAGGCCAACGAATACTTACGAAACCATAGCGCAGCACGACCGGAGCCATAACTGCTAGATTTGCGAGGCAGGCAGCCGCGCAAGCATGGTATCGATACACGACGCAACCGTTAAAGAAACACACGTGATCGCCGCGACGCACTGTGAAAAATATATAAAGCTTAAAAAGGTTCTTTCGTCGTTTCTTCACTTGATGGCGCTAGCTTCTCTACAAAAACTGTCCACTTGAAGCGGCGCGAAAACGGAAACATACGAACTATAATACGGCTGCGTATGTATGTGTGTCGTCTGGTTGTGTGGCTGGAATATGCCGCGTTTCGTCGCCAGGGCGGCGTGCAACGCACTCTTTTCGACGCGCCGCCTATCCAGCGCTGGTTCCCCATACTGTACTCCTCTACAGTCGAATTTCGTTATAATGGAACAAGTTATGGTATGACAAACTAATGAGTCTAATGAAGCAGTCACAATTCCCCTTCAAATTTTCGTAAAAACTTATGCATATGTTATGTCAACTTAACACAAAAAATTTTCTATAGACAGATGTAACAAAGCTTTTGTTTTTGTTCATAATTAAGATTTACTGATCCTTTCACACTGATTAGGCCAGAATCTGGTGTTGCATGATGTTGCTAGTAACTCATCTGATGCAGCAGTTCAGAACCCTTGCACTCTCCTGCAAAACTCCCATTCAGTGCCCACATTCTACCAACAGTGCTGCCTCCTACCTTCTCCTTATTACTGAGTACACTCTGACATTCGGTTCTGGCTCTTGTGCTCTGTGAACTGAACACCCTGTGCAATGGCTGAAATGTGAACAATGGAGCATGCGGCTCACGGTATGTGGAGAAAAAAACGCTTCTATGCATGCTGTTTTATCTAACCATGGTTGCAATAAATCGTTGCATATGTGCTATCAAGGAGTTTCTCATGTCCTACTACTGTGTATTATAACAATCCGTTTTCCATTCTTCTGGCCTTTCATCATTGGGTCACACAAAGCCGCATTTCCATTATCACCGGAATTGGCCACTCTGCGTGACAAAAAATAATTGTAATTATAGTAGTTATAATGAACAAATTTTTTACTCTTACTTTAACTTCGTTTATAACATGGCTTTGCTGTAACTTCCACTCCAACCACATACCCCAGCAGACAGTATGGAAGGGCACACTTAATTGCTTGTAAGAGCACAGAGCAGGTAGACGTACCATGTCCCCCATAAAAGTGTTCAGTGAGACTAAATATTCAATGGGAAAGCTACTTCTTGCATATTAATATGTGAGATTTGAATGCACAGATCTCGAGTAACCATTCCTTAAAAATGAATTCGGTGTACCCACTCCTATACAGCCCTTTACATGCAGTCTCTGTCATTAAAATGTTATCCCTCCTACATGCTGCACTAGTTACAGTTAAGTGCACATTTTGGTGTACCGCATTTTTGCACTTCTAAAGTACATATGGTTGTTACATGTAAGGGTTGACAACATCCCTTTAAATAAATGCCTAATACCCTCATCCAGTTCAGAAAGACATCAATAAAAAATGGTGACACCACTTGGCCAGACGGCTGTTTTTCTTTGCTCCAATAAATTCACTAGTCTTTTTTTGTAGTAGTTGGTGAAAAGTTGCAATAACATGCAAAAAACTGTTCATGTTCTGTCGTAACACGGAATATCAGGAAAAACGGGCAGTCAATGATATTTTGGTGCACGTGAGCAAAACATTCTCAGCTTTAATTATTGCATTTATTTATCAAACAGTTAACATGTTAGGAGTACACAGAGGGCCATGTTTTGTAGCCAAGTCTTTTTGAGTCAGAGCAATGATGTTCTAATTGTAAGTCGTGTCGGCCACAGCTGTCAAAGGGCATGATTTCTTTCATGTGCAATTGCTCTCTATGGATGCCAAATTTCGCCATGAATATGAGCTGTTCTGCAGTGAGAGATGGACCGCTGCTCCAGTATCCAGAATCTCTATGCGTGCTTCCGAAAGCAGACACAAGGCAGCCTACAGTGGCATCTCTACGGGCAGTACACAGTCTGCTCTTTGTATTAGAATATTCTATTGCTTATCTGCTGTTTGCTCTCATCAGCTGCCAGAAATTTCGGAGCCTCTGTTTTAGAAAATGCTGTTCTATTGCAGAGCAACATTTCCTCCTGGGGCCCGGTTTGACCCATTTGGACCTTCATCTACTAATGATCCTGCAGGCTTCAGATTTGCTGGGTAATATAGTTGACTCTCCTTTTTTAATTATTATGCTGCTTAATTGGTTGCTTTGTTTAATGTAGAGCTGTGCATTGTGGGAGCCACTTAGAACTTGAGCTTCTCTTAATGTTTTTGCTATATTTACCTGTTTGTTAACATAGATAATCTGTTTGTGTAGATAATTACAGTAAAAGATGTTCTTTGACAATGCTAGTGTTCATTGCTTATTTTTTTTTCCTATAATGATATGCGAATTCCTTACAGGCCTAACCCGGACCATGCTATGAGGCCCCCAGACTATGATGACATGTTTAGCTGAACTGGACAAGTCGACATTTTGCCATGGTCTTTGTCAGTGTGTGCGTGTGTGTGCAAATACAGAGTGAAAAAAAAAAAAAAAGGAAGATCAAGTGTGCTTCTTTTGTTATAAGTGCATGTACAGCATTGCGGATAGCCAGAAAAACGACAAGCTTGTCTTGTATATGCCTCTCGGATGTTGTAAACTTTTTCTTAGCAAGAAAAAAGAACATATTTTGATACATTTTATCTTGGAGTGTTTTGTTTCATTATTTGCTTTGAATAAAAGTTTTGTCTCAGAAATGATATGCTGTGGTGCATTCTTTAGGCTAATAAGCTTGTATTTTGTTTGACACTGAATAAATGCAAAACAATAAAAATAAAGTTATGCAGACCCAATGCACATTTTGGAATCTATGTGAAGAGAAGCTTTCGTGAAGCTGGTAATGGAATGCTATAAACTTTCCCATTTCAGTTCAGCATCTTTGGCATAAAGGGAACTGGCACTTGCACATGTGCTATGCAATGTGACAATTCTTATATTGCCTTGTACTATTTCATCTCTTCTTATTTAGTTTAAATGTGCTGCCCATTTCTTGGCCAATCACCCATTGTGGGTATGTGCCATAGGATGGAAATCATCATTAACATCTCGCAGTCATCTTGTTTCTCAGGGAGAGTTTACCATACTCTGCTGTAGCTTTTAATCTTGACAGTGAGGAGTGACTTATACAATGTGATTTTATCTTGCATGATTTACTGTGGTGCCTAGTCAATGTGTGTCGAGCGAGCCAAGCAAGCTGCCAAGGGCCAAGAACCCTTGGCCGAAACCTAGGCGGAGTCCAGGCACACCCCACCAAATCGCAGGGCACTCAGTAAAGTTATTTGAATGAATGAATAGCTAGCTTACTAGATTGTGACTGTAATGTTGTATTCATGGGCAATTTTAATAATTGTGTATGCAATCCTATTGACCGTACTAGGCCGAGCCAAAGTGATAGGAGTGCTGTATCTTGTAGTTGAGAAGGTTGGTAGTTGAGAAGGTTGGGCTTATTGACACAAGGGCATCGAGTAGCCTCCCCTCTTATACACATGCCCAAGGTAATACCCACACACAACTTTGTCCCATTTATGTTTCATCGGTTCTTATTTCCCCTGAATGTCTTGTAAAGCAGAACCTCAACCTGCTGTGGTGGCTTAGCAGCTGTGGTGTTGTGCTGCTAAGCACAATCCTGGCCACGGCAGCCCCATTTCAATGGGGGTGTAATGCAAAAATGCCCGTGTCCTGTGCATTAGGGGCACATCAAAAATCTCCTGGTGGTCAAAATTAATCTGGAGCCCCTCACTATAGCGTACCTCATAATCAAATTGTGGTTTTGGCACTTAAACCCCAGAATTCATTCATAGCAGAACCTGGTTCTGGCAAAAGCATTTCTTGGCAACATTGGCAAAAGCATTTCTTCAAATTTCAGACCAAACTGGGCACTCTGGAGACTTAACTCCTCACTTGTGAATGATGGGAACTTTATTACTCGTGTGTGCTTAGCACTGAAAAATTGTTTGGCTGCTGATATGCCTTTATTTGCCTCTCAAGTTCAGACAATTGCCATTTAATTTAGTTCTGTGAGGTTGTTCTATAGTAAATTTAAAAAAAAGACCTCTCTGAGTGTGAGGCACCAGCTCTTATGTAGACAAAATTGCAGATGTTAAGTGTGCACTTGAGGAATACGATGCAATATGTTACAGAGGTGCCCATGTTCAATCGCCTAATAATCATATTTTGCATTCTGAGGAACCAAACTTTACTGTGGAGTCAAAGTTTACTTGACTAATGCAGTGCAGAAAGCAGGCTTGTACCAGATATTTATTACAGAAGCTCATTGTCTCTAACACAAAAGAAATCGTGTCTGAATTTGAGGCTTACTACACAGAATTGTTTAGTGCCCCTTCAGTTAAATCGATAATCTGGCAGCATGTCTCGTACCCTTTGTGACCCCTTTAACTGACCATTCACTAATGTCAAAGACGCCGGGTCATGATGGAATTTCAGGCAAGTCTTATAAAGCCTTAAAATTCCTACATTGTCCCATATTACTCAATATTTTCAGAGCTGGTTTTGATCTGGATACTCTTCCTCAATCATTCATTAGAAGCCACACACTGTTGATTCCAAAATACACAGACGGAGAAAAACTGCCCTCTGTTGAAGCGTACAAACCTACTACACTGTCTAATGTTGACTAAAAAATTTTTGCAATGGTATTATCAGACAGACCACTATTTGCAATGTCAGTTCTTATTGGTTCTTGCCAGCCTTGCAATCTGAAAGGCTGCTCAATACAAACAAACATACACATCACCCCGGGAACATTGGAACATTGTCCCAGTTCTCACGAACAACTAGCAATGCTCAATGTAAACTTAGCTAAGGCATTCGATAGGGTCTGTCATTCTTTTCCGTTTTTTCTTCTCGAACATGCTAACATTGGCTCTATTATACTTAAAGGTGTGCAACTGTGCCATAATGATTGTCCAACTTGTTTGATCCTTGTACCAATCCTTGTACCATATGATGTCTCATGCCACCTAAATGTGAAGACGTGCCTTTTGACATGCTGCTACTTATGGGGTTGCACTGGTTATGAAAAACTTGCATGTTAGATTGGAATACAGAACCAATCGTATCTTTGCAGTCACATTTCATTCACACAATTTAACAGTTAGACTTTTATGATCAAAGAGACTTTCCAACCGGACTGGTACCCATTGTTGATGAAGTGTATCTTTTTGCATTCCTTTTAGAGATCTGTTTACTGTAATAATTGTACTGTGTAGTGTTTGTTTTGTGCTTGTAGATGCCGCTATCGCTGTTTTGACAGCTATGTAAATAACTTGCACACATTTTATATTTGTAATGAATAACATGAAAAAAAGATTGTGGCTAATGGTTAGAGCATAGGGCTGCTGTGCTGGGGGAAAGAGGTTTGATCCCTGCATTGGGCACATAATTAATTTTCTTATTTTACAGCACAGATCTTAGGCACCCGTTCCTGCGGCAAGCGTCAGTGTCGTTCCTAGGTGTCCTCGTAACTGAACAAACGAGCACAGCAAAGGATGAAAGAGCGAACGCATAGCACAGCGAGGGATGAAAGACAGTGATAGCAAAGAGGAAAGCGGAGGAGGAGGGTATGGCGAAAGTGTGAGAAGAAAAGCGTAGTGCTGCACAAGACTGGCTCTACAGCAGTGACCACTACGAGATGGCGTCATAGTAGCGCACTGTCGTCTGTTCACCGATGGCATGTGGTGAGCGCGTCCACCGATACCATATATGTAAACAAAGTGTTGCATGAGCGGAGGGCTGTTTGCAGCAGCTGCTGTGAATCACGGCCATGCATCACCCACACGCTGCCTCTCGCAATTGTCCGCACCAGCCAATATATCGTGAAATAAAAACACGGTACACAGCTGTGCTCAAATTTTGCATTAGGGATTATCATAACTGTCGGTTAATTTTTTTACTTACTTAGTGACCAAATTTCGTACGATGGTTGTTTCAAACCAGATTTTCTCGGCCCTGCAGCCTGATTTTCTACCCATTCGACCATAAACTACCTATAGTGAGCTATTTGGAAAGACAGCAGCAGCACCCAACCACAGTTGGGAAAGTCCGGAAGGGTTTGCTAAGAAAGCTTTGCTCTAAAACCCTGCATTTTAGAGGAAAATTGTATGATGGCCATGCAACCCTGCTGAGCATGTAAGATAAATGCCCTACTGTTGGCAACTCTACAAACAGCTCTGGTGAACACAAATATTTACAATTTCATACATCAATTTTCAGTGCCCACATTGGCTTGCAGAGGGATTTCAGTTTTACGAAATAGTTCTGCGGAAACCCGCAAGGTGGAGAGGTAATTAATAAAGGGAAAATTAGACTTACGCCCATTCATAGCAATTGCTACAAAGGAAACCCATACGGGTTCCTCGAAAGAAAAGCCTCGCAGTTGAAGAAAAATTCATCCTGGTCCGGGACCCGAACCTGGGACCACCGTCTTTATGGGGTAGCCGCTCTACCATCTGAGCTTAACCAGGCGGCTAGCAGATGGCAGGGCGAAGTCGAATTTGTCAACAACTCGAAGCAAAGGCAAGAGTTTGACGAAATAGTTCTGTGGAGACCCACAAGGTGGAGAGAGGTAATTAATAAAGGGAAAATTAGACATCCAGCCGTTCGTAGCAATTGCTACACGGGAAACCCATATGGGTTCCTCGAAGGAATTTCAGTTTTAGCTCATTTCACTTGTACCTGTCAAAAGTTTCTGCTTGAAATTTTTATTACCCGGCTTATAATGATAGTGCTTAAATTCATTTGATCCATTTGTAAGGCATTTACACAAGCCCTGCAGTACTTTGTTAATTTCTTGTTCCTCCCCTAATTAACTTGCATACTTGAAATCCTCGTAGATAATGGCTGGTGTCTCCTATACTATATGCAAATTCTTGTTTTCATTCCAATCTGACGACAAATTATCTTGCAGCAATCATTTTAATCTCCCCGGTGAAACAGCACTGCCCTTAACAACTTATTGTGGTGATCGCAATGGACCTTTCCAGAAGTGCGTGAGCACCGGCTGCTGCAGCTGCTGGAAAGTCACCTGTTCGCCTTGCATGCAGCATGCAAGCCGCATGCGGCCCGGCACTTCCTTCAACTTGCCAAGCCTTGTGTCTAACCTACAGGGATTGCCGTTGATGGTGCACATGCATTCCTGGAAAGGTCCATTACCCTACATCTTTGTAAATTTTTTAACTTGTACTTGCTGCCCTTTAACCTCCTAACTGCCATGACAAATTAAAAAAATATATATTTGATAGTGGAATTATTTGAGGCCTGCATATTTTGTGGCAATTTTTTCTATAAAATATGATGCCAGTAATGCCTATTAAATTTTTTTACTGGTCTCGTTGAAAAAAAATATATCAAAAGTAATTGTGTATCATTTATTATTTGTCAAAATTACAAGTAACTGCACATACCTATATACACATGTGCAAATATTGCAGAAAGTTCACGAGTTAACTCGTCATCTGCACTAGAGGACGCTTGTTGTGATGTCATGGTGAGTTACCTTGTCATCGGCAGCTAAGCAGTTATATTTGGTATTGAGTTATACTTGGTTATACTTGGAGAAACAAGAAATGAAATAGATTTCATACTCTCTGCCGATCCCAGCATAGTGCAGGATATAGAAGTGCTAGGTAGGGTAAAGTGATGGGTCAGTGACCATAGGTTAGTGAGGTGTAGGATTTCACTCAATGTGAAGAGAGAAAGAGTAAAATTAGCCAACCTAAACGCATCTGCTGCCAAGGTTTCTGACGGTAGGGTAAAGTGATTGGTCAGTGACCATGGGTTAATGAGGCGTAGGATTTCACTCAATGTGAAGAGAGGAAGAGTAGAATTAGCCAACCTAGACTCATCCGCCGCCAAGGTTTGTGGGTGGCGGTGCTGGCTAACACTCCCAAGGTTATTTCTAGTAGTAACACATAAATACCTAAGAAAGTCGATGGGGAAACCCCGCCGGGGTAGCTCAATTGGTTAGAGCATCGCACGCGTAATGGGAAGAAGTGGGATCATTCTCCACCTTCGGCAAGTTGTTTTTTCGTTCACTTTCGTTGTCATCAATTTATCATTTCTTTAATTCAATTATTAAGTATGAGTAATTTCCCCTATGTTTTCCTTGGTGTCTCTGTTAGTTGGCTTCTCATGATATGATTAATAAAAACCGGGCCCCTCTGTTAACCCTCTTTCTTCACAGTAACAAGCCGTGTTACTAAAATAACTTGTTCATTTACTGTGGTAAATAAACAGCACATAATCGGCACAGAAAGAATAGAAGGGTGTTTGATATTTATCAGTCTCCTGTAGTATGCTGAATGAGAAAGACAATCGGGTTGTTCAGTGGGGCAAGCGTCAATCGCTGTATCATATATGATAGAGCATACAGTAATGGGTTATCTTATGGAGGAGAGCAGGTATTTGTTTCTTTGTGAGAAAAAAAATTTTTAGCAAATTTATACTGTTTATTGTCACCCCTGTCATGAATATGTAGGGAAATAAAAACGCTAACAATGTTATGATAAACACAATGGGACATGCCATGTTCCAAGACCTAATGACAATAGTAGAAATGAACAAAATAAATATGAGGAAATGTGAAGCATTAAATTTAGGTCGTGCTGAGATAACACTACCAGGGGACATTAAACAGACCGAGCATATGCAAATGCTAGGCATCAAATTTTGTACAAGTGGTGTTTCATCTCACACGTGGCGAGACATCCTCAGAACTTGCGAAGGAAGAGAAAGAGACATTTTTCTGTCTTATGTCAGTCTACTACAGACTACACAAAATGAAAATTCACATGAAAGGAAGCTCTCTAAAGGTTCCGGTTTATATATTGGGGCTACCAATTAGTCAATCAAGGATGGCAACATAAAATTTTAAAGAACCTTGCACTAGATGGAACTGCAAGAAATAAAGATTTCAGGTATTTTCAATGGCTCAGATATTTTTGCAGGTTTTTTGCAATTCCAATACCTTTCTGTGTGGTCACAAATATATCCATAACTGCATGATATATCATCTATAATTCATGACAGCATCATCTATAATGTACGACAGCCTTTGGTTATAAAATCACAACTATACGCTTTCAGAGAAAATTGAGGTTTGTTTGGGCATATCTGTCGTCAACACAATGGTCTGTCTAATTATTTCATTAAAAAAGTTAAGAATCATGCAGTAAGGGGCTACATTTTACTTACTTTGAATCAACAATGTTCTCCAGCATCATATCCCTGGTTTAGTCCCTACGCAATAATTTGAGCCTACTGAAAAAGATCCTTTCACACATATACACGAACACAAAGGTCTAAGTGAAACATCTTCACTCGGCTTTATACTAAGTGGGCTCGGAACCTTGTGCAACCACTGCAACAGTCGGAAGAGCATTGTATATTTATTTATTTATTTATTTACAATACCCTCAAGGCTCATTGGGCGTTATAGAGGGGATGGGTAGAATGTACATAAAGAAAAACATCAGTAACAACAAAGCATTAACACGAAAATGAAAAATTCCTAAAAAATTTTACAGACTTAGCGTGCAACAAGTACACTCAAATAAAGCAAATGGAGAACAACAAACGCCAAACAAAGTATTAGTGAATTGTCTCATTGAATTGAAATCATTGTCTTCTATGCAGGTGATTGACGAGGGAACGCGGTTCCACTTGGTAATTGTCTTGGGCAAAAAGAGTCAAACAATGCATTTGTTCAACTAAAGGGAACGAAGACATTTTACAGGTGATCGATTCTGGACAACACATAAGCTGGTTCTTTCAAAAGTTCTTCTGAAGGAAAATTTTGTGGAATAAACAGAGGCAGAATATTTTTTGTCTAATCTGTAAATTGTCAAGGTCTAGGCTTGACTTTATTAAAGAAATACTAGCTCCGCATGAATAATTAGAAACAATGAAACGAGCCGATTGGTTTTGTACCGATTCGATGCTATCTGTTCGTGTTTGTTGTCCAGGATCCCATACAGATAAGGCATACTCTAGTAAAACTCTTGCTTGGGCTAGTTGGTTCATGCTTGAATGAAAAGAGCAAAGCGCAATAGACCAGGACAGAAGAACACAAATGCCGGTCCAAGGCGCCGGTCCTGACGTTTGTGTTCTTCTTCTGTCCAGGTCTATTGCGCCCTGCTCTTTTCCTTCAAGCATACTCTAGCTTCGGTCTAATGAGTGTTTTGTACAGAAGCAGTATAAGTGTTGTGGGGCCTGTGAAAAATTCCTGCGTATGTAGCCTAGCATTTTATTCGCATTACTGGTGATTTTGGAGATATGTGCATGCCAGGAGAGGTTAATAGCCACATGGACACCAAGATACTTATACGAGGGAACTGTTTCAAGACGAACTTCGTTAATTTTGTATTGGAAAGTGTTGGATGGTTTAGACTGCCGAGAAACTGCCATTGCTTTGCATTTGGTTGGATTAAGGACTATTTGCCACTTGGAACAACAGATGCAGATCATGCCCAGGTCAGTCTGCAGAATGAAAGAGCCCTGTGAATTTCTTATATCATGGTAAAGGACACAGTCGTCCGCGAAGAGTTTAAATGAAGAGTTAATTGTGCCGGGGGAGGTCATTAATATATATTAGAAAGAGCAATGGTCCAAAGACGGAGCCCTGTGGTACAACTGATTGAACTGCGCAATGCTGCGACACCAAATCATTTGCAGTAACAAATTGCATACGGTTAGTAAGAAAGCATTCAATCCACTTCATATGTTAGGATCTATATTTAGGGCTCTGATATTAAGGAGCAGCAGTTGGTGTGGAACCTTGTTGGACGCCTTGGCAAAGTCTAGGAAGATGCAATCAACTAAGTAGTCCTTTGTCTAAAGAGGAAGCTAAGTTATTAATGAAGGATATTAATTGTGTTTCGGAGGAGTAACTTTTACGGAAACCATGCTGAGAAGGAGTGAAGAATGAGTTTGATTCTAGAAAGGAGACAAGGTTCGAGTAGATTATGTGCTCAAGAAGTTTGCAGGGAATGCCTGTTAGTGAAATAGGTCTATAATTAAGAGGTGAATGTGGATTACCAGGTTTAAAAAGAGTGACCACTTTCCCTACCTTCCAATCTGCAGGTATACCGATGCACTTTCAAGAGACTGGGTGAAGAGGTACATAAAAAAGACAGATGAATATACTGCAGTGTTTTTCAAAAGTTTTGAATTAAGTTCGTCAATGCCGCAGCTAGACGACTGTTTCAAGTCATGGATTAACTCCAAATTCCTGTAAGTTCAATAATAACTGGGTCTATAGGAAAAAAATTCGTAGCTGGGTTACGAAGTGTCCACAGGCACTCTGTATATGCAATGCTTTCTCTTGCAGATCCATCATCAGCAGTGGCAGCTTTGCAAACAAGCACTCCTTAAAAAAAGGGACACCAAAGAAAAATATTAAGTCGAGCTAGATTGAAACATTAAGCTTCTGTAATAAGGAATTTGTTGCTCATAGTGAGAACAGAGCTTTTGTGAGCGAGAAAATAATGAAAATGAAGAATCAGAGTGGGGCCACCTGATTACATCATGGCCTCAGTTTTGGCATGGGTGATTCAAATTGAGGAGTGGCAGCAGTACATTCGGTGGCAGTTTTCTACACAACTAAGTCGTATATTGGCACCCAGAAAAGGACGATAGACTTCTAGACAGATATGCTATCGAATGAACTCAATATTTTCCTTTAGTGCCCCAAAAAGCAGTCGACTATTAGTAGTATGAGGATGTGAAGTAGGGTGCTAACATTTCTGAAGTGGATTCCGAAATGTGGTAGACCCTAGAATACTGCACCCCACTGATAAGCAACACATACTAGCATCTCACCTCAAAGAAGAAGTTGTAGCTGTGGCACGTAGTGGCACGTCACATGGACAAAATATTTCTGGTGATTATAGTGAAACTGTGCAATAGAAAACTGCTGTATTTTGTGGAAAAACTGACAGTGTGGGGTGCACGACAAGTTCTATTTGTATGAAGGGGAACAAAGAGGGGGAGGGGGGGTGATCTGTAGTTTAAGGCAAAATTGGAGTGTTACGACCTTTGAGATATGTTGTGGCTATACCAGCAATTTTATCTGATCACAGAAAGAAATAATACCACCAAATAACAGTCCACAACAATTACACTAGAATTCACCTTTCATTGTTACTGGCTTCTGCCAAGTCTAGAAACTTTAAGAGCCTCTGCTCACATTCAAAGCTGTGTGTTGTGGCCTAGGACCTTAGACTTATGTTATTATACAGATGGTCATATAATATGGCCATGAATGTGAAGTCATTAAAGGTTGAATGTCGCCATTCAGGCAATTGCAAATGTAATGAATATGGCACCTCAGAAGGTTCTACAATCAGGCCATTGTTTAAAATATATGTATAGGTACTCATGGTCATGTGGAGGCCACAAAAAAAGAGAGAGAGAAAGGGTGAAGTAATATTGAAGCTATTTTGGCTAAATCTGAGCTAATTCAAATGATCAAACGAGGTCTCGTGTTTACTGCACTTGAAACCTGAACAAAATCAGTTTTTACATTCTAATTTTTGAGAAACAAGAATTCATAAGATTGCAGTGCCATTGTGTCATCCCATAGTTAAGGCAAAAATTAAGTTTTTCATGTCACACAAAACTTACTAAAAAGAAGACTTTCTGAAGCATCCTAATATACAACCTATTTTTACAAGCATTTCACGTCTTAATGTTCTGGCACTGTTTTGCAGTGTACCCGCCGTGGTTGCTCAGTGGCTATGGTGTTGGGCTGCTGAGCATGAGGTTGCGGGATCGAATCCCGGCCACGGCGGCCGCATTCCGATGGGGGCGAAATGCGAAAACACCCGTGTGCTTAGATTTAGGTGCACGTCAAAGAACCCCAGGTGGTCGAAATTTCCGGAGTCCTCCACTATGGTGTCCCTCATAATCAGAAAGTGGTCTTGGCACGTAAAACCCCATAATTTAATTTTTAATTTTGTTTTGCAATGTATGTCATTCTAATGTCTGTTAAAAAATACATTGAAAGGATGAATGACAGGCACTGCACAATGTGTGCACAAGCTGGAAAAGAAAAAAAAAGAAGAGAGAGAAAGATTTCTTTATGTCTACAATTATTTGTCAGGAGAGATTGTTTTAATATACCGACAGCACATTTCATCCTAATTAATGCATTGACATGAGAGAAATGAAGAGCTGAGACCACATTTTACATGTCAAGTCCCTGGAACATCTTGCTTGATACATACTGCCTGGACCTGTAGCTTGTAGTTGAGATGTGTGCTGTGTGTATTGCAAATACAAGTACACAGTGCACACAAGACACCTTGACGCATGCTTAGGCTGGGGAGGAAACAATGCTTTAGTGGCTTCCCTGCTGAGAAAAATTTGGGCAACCGATGAGTGCAACTTTTACACTAAATGGCAAACTTCATCCAGGCATCAAAAACACTATGCTGGTAAGAAGACCCATAAGGGTCTTCTTAAGTCCAAGCACATATTCACAGCAAGAAAGCAGTTAGCAACAAATCGAATATGTATCCAAATATTGGTGACGCAGCAATGCAATAAAAGTCTTCCTAACGGCTCATTTGACAAGTGCATTTTTTGAAGTCAATTTGACTTGGAACCTATTCGGCTTCACAATAACTAGTATTAAAGCGAAGCTTTCTTTGCCTACCATCCCATGGTTTTACCTGGGTCAGTCAGTCGCTGATTGTTCTTGCCAAGTAGATTCCTCCTCACTCTTAGAAAAAAAAGAAGCATGTACGGCAACGAGATTTGAAACTTGGCCTCCCAGTGCACTAGCCCGACTCTCTAACCATTAGGCCATAATCACACTCTTTTAAATGTGATCACATTTAAAAGAGAAAAGGCGTTTACATTGGCTCACGACAAAGTTTAGCCTCTTTAAACAGGAGGCTATTGGCAATCAAGCCACCGAATTGGTTCAGACGTACACCATGAAGATTATCAGACTTTACAATCTGGAAAGCTAGTGAATGGAAGTGGTGGGTTCATTATTCATTACCATGCCTTCATGGCTGTTTGGCAGATAAGTATGTCAGACATTTCAGTTTGCTTGTGGAGGATATATATATGCTTCTACTGGACACCGTCACTTCAGATGACATAATGAGATCATCCGATCTTCTCTCAGAGTTTGTTGTGAGAACACAGTCTTCGTACAAATTGGGTGCAATGACATACAGTGTACACCAAATTCTGCATCTTCCTAAAAGTATGGCTAAACTAGGACCGATTTGGTCGCATTCTTCATTTGTATTTGAAGGCGGAAATGGACTTGTGAAACTGGTCAGCGGAGCTAATGGTGTTCCTTTACAAATATTGGAACGTTATGTACTTGCTCGAAAGTTACAGGCAGCTAAAGCTAGTTTATATCTTTCACCAGAAACAGTCAGTTTTCTTGGTGTACAGGAGAGGAGAGCTGGTCAGCAGACAGTATGGTTAGGCACTGGAAAGCTGTGCCTGAACTTGGATGAAAGTGAAAAACAGGCTATAGTCCACAACCGTGGCTGTGACTCAACAAGTGTCACTGAATTTTACCAAATGGTCATCAACCAACAAACATTCCACTCTCTCCAGTACACTCGGACTACAAAGACTAACAACAGTGTATTTGTCAGCTTGTCCAGTGCGTTTTTTCTCATTTGTAGAAATCTTACTGGAGCGAATTCTTGTATAATTCTGCAATGACAGAAACTATTTCCTGTTGAAATTCTCCGTGCAAAGCACATTTCAGTCTGCGTCAGAAGAGAAGGGCCACTAGTTTATGTAACACCCAGCGAAGTTATGTGCCTTTGTGTGTTTATGGAAATAGACCACAATATTTTTGTATCGACAATAGCAAACCTTTATGAAACCAGCTAGCCCAATTTGCCACTCTTCATTATTGTGCTCTTGTTGAGCAAGTGCTTGAGGAATTGCATGGCCTGCGTTTTGGCAGTAATGATGCAGTTGCTGATGAACATCGTGGTAGCCATAACATGACAATATTTTACAAGACTTATGCATGGTTTCGGGTCGGTGTCTAGCATGTAGCGAAGGACCATACTTAACCAAGTGACTGCCTTAAGTGGGTGATCACAGTGAACAAACAGTGCTTCACTAGCAGATGGTGAACAGGTAAAGCTTCTCAGTCCGTATGCAGAGGCATATAAAGCAGGTGAATGATGCTTTAAGTGAGCAGTTGTGTTACTTGATACAACAGCATCACTTTCACACCATGCATCTGTCTTCCTCACTTTGTTATTTTCTCCTTTGACTCAATGTAGCTGGTCCAAGTTTATCCGTTAACTGTGGCAGCATGACCAAGACACTGTCTTTTTTCTGAATGAAACAAGCAAACTCTAAAATTTTATTTTAACAGCGTATTACGGTTTAAATCAGACTCCAAATACTATACAGTAAACTCTCAGTTGTACAAACGTCGGTTTATCGAATATTTCAGAATAAAGAACTTTTTAAAAATCCCCGGCAGTTTTCTTATAGATTCTATGCAAAATGTTTCACTTGAACGAATTTCGGAAGTCAATATTTCAGTTTAACGAACTCGCTCAGAAGACCAAGGCTTATTTTTACGATCAGTTACTTACTCAGTTATCTGATCGTAACTTATCAGTTACGATCAGATACTTCGTTTGAAGATTATGCACAATGTGACAGTGCACTGATTACCTGTGCTGGACAGACGGATCTGGAGATTGTTTGCAGTGTTCGTCCTGAAGAAGAAGAAGAGTGCGACGAAGAAGAGGCAACTGCCGAGCCGGTTTCACGCCCTATAAATCTAGCTGAGGTTGTAGGGTACATTGGAAAGTTGAAAGACTTTGTGTCTCAACAGCAAGCTGGGCCAGAAGAAGTGTACAAGAACATTGACTCTTTGGACAGTTTGTTACTTCCTGTGCTTTAAAAGTACAAGTGCAGAAGAAGATTACAGATTTTTTTCTGAGTGAGAAAGGCAGCATTATAACTGTTATGAACCTTGTACTTGTTGATATGTACAAATTCCATTTCACACATTTCTAACACTATGGATGCCATTTCTTTTGCTCCATGAATTGCACTTCAAACTTTTGACTCTGTATGCCATGTGTTATGTTGGTCTAGTGAATATTCAGTTTAGTGAACTTTCAGTTAAGTGAACTATTTCCTTCGGTCCCTTGAAGTTCACTCAAGTGAGAGTTCACTGTATATGAAGCCTGTTGTTGATAGTCTTCTTCGCTGTCGCGTGCTGAAGGCTACACAGGTTAAACTGCTCTTACACATTTCGACGTGCGGTGGTTGAACTAGCACCCAGTGAAGAATTGTGTCTTCTGATTTTGCAATATGTGTGCTTGATGTTTGGCTGTTTTTGTTCATGAATATGTGGTTTTAAAAATGCTAAATCCGTGTTCTTACTTGAACAACTTCTCAGATCTGTACTCACTTTTGCTTAAATAATATTTCTGTATTGTCATGTTCTGATGTATTGCTGTGGATCTTGTACCAATAGCAATGCTTGTCCTGTTTCCTTGCTTCCTGTCAGTGTGCCATGCCAGTTTGTTCTTTGCACACTTTTGGGACGAATGCAAAAGTGCATAGTCTGGAGAAAATAGCTTCATATGAAGTTGGAATATGATAAAAACATCTGCCAATTAGACATGGCGGTCTATGCAGCATCTGTGAGCACAAATGGGCATGGTAATGTTGATATTTCAGTCTGTGCTTTTCCTCTTATGTGTTTGTTTAAATGTGGCTAAAGTTGCTTGCTTATTGTTTAGATAATGGAGTGTAAAATAATCTCTAGTCATGTTGGTAGTCATGTCGCTTGTGTCTCGTCCTTGTTCCTTTGTGGATGCATGTG
Source organism: Dermacentor andersoni (assembly GCF_023375885.2). Taxonomy (NCBI): domain Eukaryota; kingdom Metazoa; phylum Arthropoda; class Arachnida; order Ixodida; family Ixodidae; genus Dermacentor; species Dermacentor andersoni. Next base: position 233,569,094 of record NC_092814.1, read on the forward strand.
TTAATGCTGTTATAATTTTCAAATCAAGTATGCACCAACTAGCCCAGAAAGAAGTTTTAATGAAATCACGTTAGTAGTGTCTAATTTATGGCATTCACAAACTGAGACTGACATGTTAGAGCTGCAGTTAGTATCCACAGTCTTGAAAGTGCTTTGTTTTGCCTTAGTAAATAAACTTTACTGCAAGAGTAATCCTGTTTTGGATGTGCATTAAATGTTGCATATCCGTCTCGCAAAATTTGTAAATGCAATTTTGTATTAAAAGAACTGGAGCACACCTAGCTGCTACAAAAATGGACTGATACTTTTCTCATGCAACTTCCCCAATGTAGTTTCACAGACTAAGTAACGTTGCAGTGCTTTGAAAACGTGCTTTAATTTATGCTGAAACATATTTAGGATAACATATGTGCACACAAGCGGTAAAAAGTTTTGATAATTGCACAGTTTACACAGTTCATTTTCATTTGATACTCTAATATCCCAACTGTGTTTGTTAATCTGTTCACGTGGCAGGCAATGCGTTCCGGGTTGTATATACAGTTAATTTTAAAAACATCTCTTCAGGCGTGTGGGCACCGGTGTGTGTGCTATTTCTAAAATGCTTTATCAGTGCCTCAATTAGACTTCTGTATGTTGTATGATGATCTCTATCTGGGTTTATTTGGTCTTGTAGGCAGCACAGTGAGATCTACTGCTGCCTACCAGTCTGGTAAAGAGTTCTATGGGTCAGGTAGGAATATATATCAGACTCATAGAAGGACCCCTATAACCTATACATATTCCTAAGAGACTTGTAGAAATTTCTATCAGTTTTTTTGCTAGGGCGCCACAGGCACGTGCGAGAAAACTCTGAAGGCATGGCAGTACATTTATTAGGGATATCGGTGCTCGTACTGTTACAGGAGACGGCAGGCGCGCGCGTGTATAATTAGAGAATGCTTGACTTGCCCCTTCCCACGCTTGTTAAGCTTCACCGCAATACTTTACGTATGCTTCATTGCGTAACAATTCTGTGCTGAGGCGAAGCTGCCTTTCGGGAACCTGCATTATGCAACGCGCCGTGCTTTCTAAGCTTCGAAGCCAATCGCGAGGATTACAGAGGCGGAGCCGGTGTCATTGCTGACAGCGGCGAATTCTTTCAATGAAAAACGCGGCAACGAACGGCAAAAACCTTAATAGCGAACGTCGAAGCAGCTAAGCCTCGCGTTGCCGTGGTGATGGCTGCCAGCGAATATGCGTGCGAGAGCGCTGGTTCGAAACGGCGAGATTATCGAAACGGCGGTGTTGGCTTTGATTAATGCCGTTTCGGATCTACGGTCGCGGCAAAAAGTCCGGAATATCGGACAGCGAAGGGTTCTTGCGTCTGAAATTACAAACGTTCTTATACATTGACTCTATGGGGCACGTGGTGGTGCCGCGGAGCCGTCCGCATTATCGCGCATTTCCCAAAAATAGGGCGTCCGGAATATCGGTCGCCGACTGTACACTGGCAACTCCTCCAGCCGACGGCACGGCGTCAAAGACGATTCCTCTCTTTTACTCGAGCCAGCAGTAGAGCAACTTTCGTTCCCTTTCAATAGGATGACAGCTAATTTTCCCTAATTGAAGCACAAATTCCCCGAGTTTTCCCTGAGAATTCCCGGTTGATAGACACTCTGATACATCAATGACTTACCCGCTAACCTTTCATCCTCAGTTAGGTTATTTGCGACGACTTCGTCATCTGCCGCAATATTAAATGTTTCGATGATCATTCTACTCTCTAAAATGACTTTGAACTAACCTATATAAGGTGCAAAACCAGGCAGATGTCCCTTAATGCCTCCAAATGCAAGTTAATTTCGTTTAGTCGAAAACGCAATAGCTCACTGTTTCAATTAATAATACCGTAGTTTCGACTGCCCCATCGTACAAATATCTCGGCATTTACCTTTCATTGGACTTATCCTGGACAGCGCATGCATCAGCTGTCTCATCCAAAGCTTCTCAATCTATTGGCTACCTGTGTAGAAACTTGTGCAATGTGCCTTCTAATGTATGAAAATTAGCATATATTACTTATGTTCGCACACAAATAGAATACGCTTCATCCACATGGTCACCATATCAAGATTATCTAATCCGTATGTTGGAAGCCATTCAGAATAGGGCAGCCAGGTTCATCTCTGGCAACTATGACTATCTTTTGAGCTTTACCCGAATAAAACAAGACCTTGCATTTCAGTCATTGGAAGATCGCCGCATCATTGCTCGTTTATGTCTGTTTCACAGGTACATTTATAGTAATAACTTTCACTGTTTGCCGCTTCATGCTACTGTACGTACATCTCGACGCATTCACAACGCACTTAGTTTCATGTGAATTCATGGTCAAATGCAGACATTTAACTCATCACCACTACCTATAGTTATTACACATTGGAACGGTCTCTCGGATCACATTCATCCATCTCTAATCAAGAATCATTCCATTTTGTCATTGTCACTCAACAGCATAGAAAAAAATTGACAGTTACTTTAGCATATGCCAAAGAGGGTGAAGGTGAAAGCCTGCGCACTCAAGAGACATTAATTAAATAAGTTTACATTCTCATTCGAATGTGTTGTTACTTATTGCTTTCCCCCACCAAAGGTTGTGGGTTCGAGTGCCTTAATTGATGCTACCTTAACTGTGCCTTAATTAACTTTGCCCTAATGAACACCGAAGGTCGTGGGTTCGACTCCCACCAAAGTTTGTGGGTTCAAGTGCCTTAATTATTTCTATATTAATTAAATGGGCCCCTTTTTTGGCATGATGAGCGGCGTCGGAGCCAGCTGTGGAAGAAGACGAACATGAGAGCAGTGGCACAAGCGCGAGGGGCAACATGGGAACGCTAACATGATGAGCGACATTAAAGCCAGCCGTGGAAGATGAAGACGAATGTGCGAGCAGTGGCACGAGTATGTGTCTGCGTGAGACTGCTTCGCCCGTGGCACATGTGGGAAGTTTGAACAGAATTTCCTTGTTGTGGGGCATTTCTTGGTTAATTTCTAGGAACGCCTAGCTGATTTACACAACTGTTAGTAGGCACATATCAGACTGTGAACACTGTTGGCGCAACCCTTGAGAGTTTGCTAAAGGTCAGTAGATATTGCTCGGGGTTAGAGGAGAAAGCGACGAGCTGAGGGGAGTGCTGCTTGACAGTTGGGACCGTCTTTGTATATGCTTAGTAAGGGTTGCATAAACATGCTAGGGATGCTTAGGAATTTCAGTTGCTTTTTCTTTCTTTCAAATCTTGATGTGCTTTTTGTCGCTCATCATCATCATCAGCAGCAGCAGCAGCAGCCTGGTTAAGCCCACTGCAGGGCAAAGGCCTCTCCCGTACTTTTCCAACTACCCCGGTCATGTACAACTTGTGGCCATGTCGTTCCTGCAAACTTCTTAATCTCATCCGCCCACCTAACTTTCTGCCGCCCCCTGCTACGCTTCCCTTCCCTTGGAATCCAGTCCGTAACTCTTAATGACCATCTATTATCTTCCCTCCTCATTAGATGTCCTGCCCATGCCCATTTCTTTTTCTTGATTTCAACTAAGATGTCCTTAACTCGCGTTTGTTCCCTCACCCAATCTGCCCTTTTCTTGTCCCTTAACGTTACACCCATTATTCTTCTTTCCATAGCTCGTTGCGTCGTCCTCAATTTAGGTAGAACTCTTTTCGTAAACCTCCAGGTTTCTGCCTCGTACGTGAGTACTGGTAAGACACAGCTGTTATGTACTTTTCTCTTGAGGGATAGTGGCAACCTGCTGTTCATGATTTGAGAATGCCTGCCACATGCACCCCAGCCCATTCTTATTCTTCTGATTATTTCAGTCTCGCGATCCGGATCCGCGGTCACTACCTGCCCTAAGTAGATGTATTCCATTACCACTTCCAGTGCCTCGCTACCTATAGTAAACTGCTGTTCTCTTCCAAGACTGTTGAACATTACTTTAGTTTTCTGCAGATTAATTTTTAGACCCACCCTTCTGCTTTGCCTGTCCAGGTCAGTGAGCATGCACTGCAATTGGTCCCCTGAGCTACTAAGCAAGGCAATATCATCAGCGAATCGCAAGTTGCTAGGGTATTGTCCATTAACTCTTATCCCCAATTCTTCCCAATCCAGGTCTCTGAATACTTCCTGTAAACACGCTGTGAATAGCATGGGAGAGATCGTTATCTCCCTGCCTGACACCTTTCTTTATGGAGGACTACGGTGGCTGTGGAGCCGCTATAGATATCTTTCAGTATTTTTAAATACAGCTCGTCTACACCCTGATTCTGTAATGCCTCCATGACTGCCGAGGTTTCGACTGAATCAAACGCTTTCTTGTAATCAATGAAACCTATATATAAGGGTTGGTTACATTCCGCACATTTCTTTATCACCTGATTGATAGTGTGAATATGGTCTATTGTTGAGTAGCCTTTACAGAATCCTGCCTGGTCCTTTGCTTGACAGAAGTCTAAGGTGTTCCTGATTCTATTTGCGATTACCTTAGTAAATAGTTTGTAGGCAACTGACAGTAACCTGATCGGTCTATAATTTTTCAAGTCTTTGGCATCCCCTTTCTTATGGATTAGGATTATGTTAGCGTTCTTCCAAGATTCCGGTACGCTCGAGGTCATGAGGCATTGCATATACAGTGTGGCCAGTTTTTCTAGAACAATCTGCCCACCATCCTTCAACAAATCTGCTGTTACCTGATCCTCCCCAGCTGCCTTCCCCCTTTGCAAAGCTCCCAAAGCTTTCTCTACTTATTCCGGCGTTACTTGTGGGATTTGAAATTCCTCTAGACTATTCTCTCTTCCATTATCATCATGAGTACCACTGGTACTGTATAAATCTCTATAGAACTCCTCAGCCACTTGAACTATCTCATCCATATTAGTCATGATATTGCTGGCTTTGTCTCTTAAACACATGCATCTGATTCTTGCCAATTCCTAGTTTCTTCTTAACTGCTTTTAGGCTTCCTCCGTTCCTGAGAGCATGTTCAATTCTATCCATATTATAGTTCCTTATGTCCGCTGCCTTACGCTTGTTGATTAACTTCGAAAGTTCTGCCAGTTCTATTCTAGCTATAGGGTTAGAGGCTTTCATACATTGGCGTTTCTTGATCAGATCTTTCGTCTCCTGCGATAGCTTACTGGTATCCTGTCTAACGGAGTTACCACCGACTTCTATTGCACACTCCTTAATGATGCCCATAAGATTGTCGTTCATTGCTTCAACGCTAAGATTCTTTTCCTGAGTTAAAGCCGAATACCTGTACTGTAGCTTGATACCGAATTCCTCTATTTTCCCTCTTACCGCTAACTCATTGATCGGCTTCTTATGTACCAGTTTCTTCCGTTCCCTCCTCAAGTCTAGGCTAATTCGAGTTCTTACCATCCTACGGTCACTGCAGCGCACCTTGCCGAGCATGTCCACATCTTGTATGATGCCAGGGTTCGCGCAGAGTATGAGGTCTATTTCATTTCTAGTCTCGCCATTCGGGCTCCTCCACGTCCACTTTCGGCTATCCCGCTTGCAGAAGAAGGTATTCATTGTCCACATATTATTCTGCTCTGCAAAGTCTACCAATAGCTCTCCCCTGTTATTCCTAGTGCCTATGCCATATTCCCCCACTGACTTGTCTCCAGCCTGCTTCTTGCCTACCAGGCTGGAGACAAGTCAGTGGGGGAATATGGCATAGGCACTAGGAATAGCAGGGGAGAGCTATTAGTAGTTTGTTTTTTTAGATTAGTTTAGTTTTTAGTTTTAGTTTATTAGTTTTAGTAGTTTTTATTAGTAGTTTTTGTCGCTACTGCGACCCAAACACAAGTCTTGCTTGCTTTCGTGGACACATTTTTTTTTAGTCTCCTTTTAACACCTTAACTGCCTATGATGAGATAACTCGCCATCACAACAACCATCCTCTGGTGCCAATGGCGAGTTAACACGTCGTGAATTTTTGGCAATTTTCGCACGTGTATGTGGTCAGTTTCTTGTAATTTTGACAAGAAAATAATACACATTGACTTTCGACAATTTTTTCCTGCACTTCAAAAAAAAAATATCAGAATTGGTCACAGTTAAAGGAAATACAAAAGAACTAGAAATCTCACCTTATCAGAAGATTAGCTACACAGAAATGCAATCTTATTGGAACTAAAGGAAGGTCCCTGAATAGACTAGCTTATAAAATTCAGCTTATCAGAGTTCTTCTCGGAGGAGGACTACGGTGCACATATATTTAAAGACAAGTATGGCGTGCATGTAATGTATATAAACGGGTGTCCCAGCTAACTTTAGCCAGAGTAAAAAATATGCGAATGCCGCATAGCTGGACAGAACCAAGGTAATGTTCTTTGCCGTCACTTGAAGATACTCAAATTATATTTTTTAATTCTACCTAATTACATAATTAGCCCTAATTAACCAACTTCTCTAATATTATAACTAGATATAAAAGCGTAAATTAGAAAATTGTAGAGAGACATGAAAAACTCCCAATACAGCTTTCTGTTGCTCAACACGTGATAGATAAAAGTGTTTTTCCAAGCATGAAAGAAGCCAGGAAATGCACATAAAATTGCCACGCGACTGGTCGCTTGAGACACTTTGCGTGTATTCGCGGGCTCCTTTCACGCCCGGAAAAACTTTTATGTAGCGTGTATTCAGCAACAGAAAGCTGTATCAGGAGTTCTTCATGTCGGTCTACAATTTTCTCATTGATGCTTTTCATCTAATTATAATATTACAGAAGTTGGTTAATTAGGGCTAATTATGTAATTAGGTAGAATGAAAAAAAAATTATCTGAGTATCTCCAAGCGACGGCGAACAACATTACCTTGGTTCTGTCCAGCTATGCGGCATTAAGATATTTTTAACCTCAGCCTAGAGTTAGCTGGGACAGCCTATATATGTTGTCCAGTCATGAGCAATAAGAGAGGGAATACAAAATATGGTTTTAAGCTAGAATTACTCATGGTGTGTGAATCTAAATTTGACCTGTGGAGGTATTCTGTAGGAGCCTACCTAGCAGACTGTCCATTTTGGCCGCTGCTGATTGGCTGGGGCCGCTCGTCTCCTCCTCGCTCGTACAGCTGTACCCAATCAGCAGCGGCCGAAATGGACAGTCCACTAGGTGGACTCTTACAGAATACCCTCCCTGTTAGTATATAACAAGTAATTTGGCTGCTGCCTTTCATGTTGATCAAGAGGCTACACATGGCTCTCACAAATTCTTAGAATGCACAAAATAAATAAATAAAATAAATAAGTACTGCACAGTCTCAGTGCATAGTCAGGAATTAAGAGAGCAACTACAGAGGTTGCGCACCAACCTGCTTAATGAATGCCTTGATTGTTGTTGCACGCTCAGACAGAGAAGAAAAAGTTCTTTTCTTTTTTTTGGTGACCAAAAATTTGTACAGGCTGATTCAGGAGAAAAAAAGTGTGACTCCTTGAGTAAGGCATGAGAGCATAGCCTCGCATGTTCTTAAACAAGCTATGAACAAGCATGGTGAGACAACACAATCAGTTCAAGAACAATGGTGGCTGTCAATGTTTAATGCAACTAGTCCTTTATTATTTTTGTACAGTTGCTCAGAATCATTAATTTTTAAGCAATTCCAAACATGATAACAAACAAAATGCAGTCAAAAACAGCTATTATGAAATTTAACAGCCCTTATGTACTTGCAGCACAATACAGGAGACACACAAAGGGATATCCCAAACTGCACGAACACAATATGCCCATCTTCTAGCACTAAAAGTTATGCACAAGGCTAAAAGTGAATCATATGATAGATACTGCTATCAGACCATCACTTAGTCAATAAGAACTAAATTTATCCAGCCACAACAATGAAACTTGGTAGTATGAAAAACTTTGCAATATTTTGACTTCTCCCACAAAATGCACTGTTTTCTGAAGATACAACTTTTACACTTTTTCTTTAACAGCAATATATACCTACATTGCAGAACAAAAGCATATATACACAGCAGCCCTCTCACATTTATATAGTGCTGAAATATGCTTTGCCGGAAAAGAAAGATCCAATGATAATGGTCTCTGAAATTATCATGAAAAATGAAATTTCTGGCTCATGTATGTAAGCTGAGCAGACACCACAAAACAGCATGAAAGCTTGCAGTGTCCAATAGTTATTCAAGAACAAATGTCCATCAGTAAACACAAGCAGAGGAGAAATAATAAGCAAAAAATATTTTGCCATGCTTTTTTCACTACACTCCTATGTGACATTTTTGCGGACAGAGCCCTGCTTGCTCTTTCGAATTTCGCGAATGTCCTCTCTGAGGTCATTTAGCACATCACTTTGTCCTTCCTTTGCCAGCCGCTGTGACCAGGCCTTCATCTCCCGTTCATATCGGAGTTTGTCCTCATCAGCTTTGTGCAGATATGGCTGCAATGAAAAACTGGGCTTGTCAACACTGCGCACCAAGGTGCCTGTGACTAATCAAACTGATTACATTTGGCATCTCTCACAAGCACATAGCATTCGAGGTTTACAGAAATTTTGATGAACATCGTAAAACATTGTACACTGCTTTCAAAGATGCACATAAAGATTAGAAGTGCCACAATATTATTATAATACTGCCATTCATGGAATGTGACAATGAAAATAAAGTAGGCTCCTTTTGTGTGCTAACGTAACCAAGACAGTAGCATCAGAGAGAGCATCAAGTGTGTGTGTGCGTGTGATGCCAATTAATGATTGAATTGGTGCAAAATTGCAAAAAGAAAACACTGAAATGCCAAAGTGGTTAAAGTGAAGGTGAATGATACGGATGCTCGATAACAAGCTTCACCGTGTTCAAAGCATGAAAAACTACGTTAATTGCTTTAAGCACTCATCATAAACTTTTGCTAAACTTAGATGAAGGGTTTTCAACAGCTAATCCACCCATGCCATAGTGCAGTTGCAATGAAGGTTTTATTTACAAGATGTGAACAAGGGAAGCATAGTTAGCCAATGTTTGCACCATGAGCTTGGAGCCAGCCTTGAGTGCAAGGAGCCAGCAATGGCATTCCAGCTGATTGATAGCTTAATCTTCTTAATAAGAAATGCTCCATTGAAAAGAACTTCAGGTGACTCAAGCCGATGGGATGACGAGAGAGTCATGGTATTGCCTCAACCGGCTGACATAAACAGCCTGTGACAGGCTGTGACAGTGGTGGTCAGAAGAAGGAATGGCTGGCATTATGAGATATCCCCACCAGGCGCCAATCGATTTTATTCATTATTAAAGATTTAGTTTCACCACATTTTTTGTGTCTTCAGAATTATTGAGAGTATACTGCTGGAGAACTGATCAAAAATTTTCATTTCACCAGTGAATTTTGCCAACTTCACGAAATGTGTACTCCATTCATGCATCTACAGGATACGAGAACATAAACAATTTCATGTCCAGCATACTTGGAAAGTACCCATTCAGTCACTTAAAACAATCTATGTCTGATGTAAAACACTGTTGGGAACATGGGAACAAAGAAGTGAACCCACTTTATGACAATATACTAGCATCGAGAGACAACACCCAGGTGTTGACCTTCCAACTCTTTTCATCAAAACTTTTTGCACATACTACTGTATTCAAATTTGCAGCAAAGGTCTACTCAGAAGTGTCTCAAGATGTATACAGTGACATCTCGATATAACGAACTTCAGAGGACCGCAGCAAACATTTGTTATTCTGAAAGGTTGTTATAGTGGAAGCCCCAAAATTAACCATTTCGCCCATCAACCCACCAGTTTATCAGTTGTCATGATGTGAGCTATCCACGATAACGTTGCTGTTGGCTCTCGGCCCGTGCTTTTGTTCTTTACCATGGATTTCACTGTCACGCACCACCTTATATAGAGTGGCACAACCAAAAGAGACGCTGACACTGAGAAAACTACCGACAGAAAGAAACTCCATGTCGCCTATAAACCATAATGTTTGTTTTTGTTTGTTTGTTTTTCATATTGTTACATAGAAATTACATGCTGTGGACACTGCAACTGTCTTGCTTGAGGCAGACACCTGAACTATTTCGAAGTGCAAGCACGTGTAAATGACACCATCCGGAAAGTGCGACTGTGTGGGATCCTCGTGAGCATGGAGGTTACATTTCTCTGCGCACGTAGCTGGTATGGCTGCAGAAAGAAGTGTGAAAGAAAGAAGAGCCATTTGCAGAAAAAAGGGCAAAAGAAGGAAGAGACGTGCCTCCATTGCAAGGCCATACTTGTCTGAGCGAAGCATGTGCTCGCAAAACCTGATGTGTCGTCGCCTCCACAATAGAGAAAAAAAGTCCCCTCCCAGTGTTTTCCTCCGGTGCCGTCTCGGGTTTTCCGAACCCATGTGTCGCAGCGTCCACTTTCTGCGCCTTGTCGTCTGCTAGCCTATTGTTCCGGCTTCCGTAAAAGACACAGGGAAATCTAAGAATCCCTAAATTTCTGAATATTACCGTAGTTTGTAGTACTGAGGCATTGTTAACATGACACGAAGTTGAATAATGTTCGTTATTCTGAAATGTTCGATATTCTTAAGCCCGTAATACTGAAATATTTTGACATTAAAACTATAATCAGTCAGCAGGGGATTTCTGAAAGGTTTGTTAATGTGGTGTACGTAGTAACAAGGTTTCACTGTACAACATGTCTTAAACATCACTATTTTCACCAATATTTTTGCTTTAGGTATCCCTTCTTTGCATGTACAATACAAAGCACCTGCCGGGGACATAACTCATAACAAAAAGGTTGACAAAAATGTGGTACAGGCCACAGTACTCAGTAGTGATCTTTGAGACTTAGGAGCACAGATCCAGACAAATCCTTCATACTTTGCTTTGTTTACTGCTGTGTGCTCACGCTTGCACTTGCACGCTTCAGATTCAGTATTGCTATGTGTGCAGTTTCTGGTTATGGCTGTCAAAAAACTAATTTTTATCTCATTTCTAGTCTCTCAAAGCATTACTATAACTTGCCCACATAGCCTAGCAATAACTGTTTACAGGCAAGTCCCTGCATACAGACGATACTGCCGCAGCTGCATTTAGTTTCTCGAGACGTATGAAAACTGGTTATATCACACTTGGTGACTTGACAAATGATTAACGCAGGCACTATCGACTCTAAAACTTATTCCACATTTTACATGAAAACTCTGGTGGTCTTTTCATCATGTAGTACAATGTAGAAGGCATCTGAAGACGTCCAAAGACTGCTGCTCCTTTGAAGAGCGCAATTTTTGCAAAAGCTGCTCCAGCTTCTGCAGTTGTCAGCAATGACTTATAAAGTAGTGAATGGTGCTAAAGTAAAGGCTTCTCAGGGTCATTACATACTGCGACAAGCAGGTCTGTTATTCAAAGCAGATACACATTTACTCACATTTTACCTGTGTATAGGCCACACCTGTGAAATTTGGACCCAAATTTAGGTAAGAAAGTGTGGCCTTTAATGAGAATACTATACGATGTGTCAAAGGAACATGAGTTTATGATTTTAAGGTGAAGGTAGTTGAAAAGAAAATATTACATGGGCACCAGAACTATGTGCCTGTCTCAGACTAGACTGTGTGTCTTGGGAAAGCTTAACTGAAAGTTGACTATCACAATTTCACCAACTGTCTGATTGTCGAAAATTTTTTACAGGTGAGTATAGAAGGCTGGCTCTAAATGACTAATTATTTGCTGTGTATTGCGTGTCCACTACACTTGGCAATAACTTATGGAAAAAATGTTTGTCCTGAAAAAAGAACACTGCTAGAGAAATCAGTGGCTGCAAAAGTTAAGAACAATATTTACATTACACATTAGGCAGCAAGTATTCCTTCAGCAGAGAGACGATAGACGGCACTACAAGACTAACAAAAATCTTAGGAAGTCAGATACATGTGAGCTGATATTCCTAGAGGAAGCACAACATGAACAGATACTAATCCAACTAACATCATTTTACAGAGAACAGCACTTTCATAACAATAAAGTAACATTCCCATTTAGGCCCATGAAACAGGTGATCGGCGGACAAATGCTATATCACCTCCATCTTCACCATGACCTCAGATTAGCAGCATTTGGCAATGATTGTAGCTCTTGTGAAAGTTTCGGCTTGATCATTTGTGCATAAATTATAAAATGGCCTTCCAAATGCCTGACCTGTTTTTTCTCTTCAGACAGCTGCTTCCACATGGCACCAAGTTGAGTCATGATATCCTGAAATTCAGAGACATAGAATGCACAACTGTCAGTGTAAGCATGTCAGAGGGAACACGGATTTTGCTCTTTTGATCAACAATACAACTATAGTAGCAAAACAGTGTTCTGTTCATTTATATGTCATCTCCTTGTTGACTGTTCCAAGCACCACAGACACATCTTGGAAGTTCAATTTTGACAGCAAGCAGGGGCTCATATTTCTTAATTTACAACTTGAATAAATATGCAAATAGGACTTTTTTATTCCTTTATTTATTTGCTGATATCAAATTGCCATAGTGAAAATGTAAAAGTGACACAGGAGGAACTTTTCTTAATGAAAAGCTTCAAAATTATTTACTTCAATACTTATATAATAAAATATCAGCTCATAAATAACAATGTGGGAGAATTGAATTACATGCAACAGTGACTTACAGCCAACAGTACATTACAGCCGTGTCATGCTTTTAATGTAGAAAATGGATCGTCTGCTACACGACAACCAGTGTTGCAATCTTAATGGATTTTTATTAGATCTAGCAGGTCTTATAGCCTTGTGTAATGACAAAAAGTCACTGAAAAGTCTGCTTTGTGCATTTAGCACACAGATTTTTCAGTGACTTTTCAGTGACCTTTCTGTGAACTTCAACTTATTTGTTAAGCAGAGAACAGTGCTTACGGCAGAATATGAAGGATCCTAGCAGAATTTTAGTAGATTTACAAGTACTCTTAGCAGATAAAGGAACTTTCAGCAGAACATAAATTCTTTCAGTGGACCTTTAGCAGACTTGAAGTACAAGTTGCGGTCACCGTAATGTGACTGCGCGAAGTCAGCAAGATTTCATCAGAAGACTCACAGAGATAGTTGCAGTAGTTTAGACCAGTGACAACTAGATAGCTTTATGCTTTGAGAATTGTAGTGATGAGATGTTAGTAAGACGCTTTTTATATTGCAAAGCATGTATAGATAAAAAAATAATAATAGATGAGCGCGATAAGTGTCACATTCCCTGGCTTGAATAAATGATGAGATGCATTGGTTTTCAACAAACTTCACTGATGGCTTGGCTCTGAGGTTGAATGCACAAAGTGAACCTAGCTTGTTTCCAGGACGCTTGGTCAACAAGGTGAAAGGGTTTCTATTTCCAATTTCGCAGCATCACTATCAAAATAACTGGTACTTGCACTACTTAAAATTGTCTGTTTACTATATTTGGACTTGTTGCCCACAAATGTATTTTTTCGTAGTGGTTCACAAAATGTTCTGCAAATCATAGCAAATTTTGAATGTGCTTTGAACGGAATATGTGAATGAGAACAAAAAACAAAACAAAAAGACAACACCGATGACAACAGGACAAAATAGAAAAGGTAGCAACTGCAGTGGTTTCAACTTATACTGTGCACGTAGTGCATGGCTCTAATTTGATGTACAGTATGAAGTGTACAGAATGAATGAACAATTTACAACTGTGAGGCGGCATACTACCCTAGCTTCTAAAGGTGTTACTGTTGCCATTTGTCCAACACTACCTTTCTTGACCGTGTATGAGGTCAGCATTGGTGCAACTTCATTCCATGAGAATGTACCAATGAAGTGTTGATAATATTACACAGGTATGCAGCACTTTTAGAAAAATTTTCCTCTGGCCTTGTCAATTATATGTCATTACAGCATATGATTCACCCCTTTGATATGCATTACAAAGTAGCCACTGATAACCAACAATTTCATCATCAATCATCTACTTTGATCTATGGCAAGCACTCAGGTCATAAGTGTAGTTGTGCCATACATGCAAACATAACTGATCAAGAAAAAATAAGAGTAATTGCAATGTGATCTAAAATTGCCTGGAACCTCAATGACACATCATCACATGATAACACTGTGCAGGAAAAATCTATAGCACTAACCACATGATACTCCGTACTTCAAATTTTTGTCATGGTAACGAACTACTGCTGCACAAGACAGTGAAGTGCCACTGGGCAATAGGACTATTCATGTGATGTCACAGGCAGCATGTTTTCCTACCATGGTGTTGCTGGAGAGAAACACATCAGGATGAAGATGCTGTTTTTCACCATGTAAGTTGAGTGTCATGGTGGCAGCTACTTCGGTGCACGACCCCTACAGTTTGCTAAGTGATTGAATTGCATGCTGGCCCTGGCTATTAAGAAAGAAGCAACAGTCAGTACCAAGTGACAGCAGATATCAAGTCTCCATTTGCTACCATGCTTAACATACACTAATCATTGCTTACTGTGCAGCATAAAAGTTTTGACCATGAATTTTTCTAAATACCCTGTGATTTATGTCATACTAGTGGGATTCAACTGCACCTGCATTTCTAGTAGGCCAGGGTCAGCATTGGTGCATGAATATATCAACACCACCTCATGCCAGTTGTTTTTCTCAACTTGCACAAGCACTGGCTAACATATAGACAAAATTGGTATTGGTTTGTAGCCTCACAATAGCTGCAAGCTCAATTACACATGGTTAGAATGGGCAATGTTGTATTGCTGTCACTTAGAGATGAAATTAACTGCTACAGTCAATCCATTGAGCTGTAATGCAGTGTTGTCTTCAAAAGCTCTGCAGAAACTTAGTCAGTGTGAGCAATAAAATGTGCCAATGTTTTGATAAGTACAGCTTTATCTTCAGTCGAACTGAGACCCACACAGCGGTGAACACACTCGTAAAACTTGGCATAAAACATGTGTTGCCTAAAGTGCATGATGGCTGTTTTCCGAAGGCATTAAGAAACTACAGTAAAAGTGTTCTATAGAAGGCTTGCGTAGCTAGCCAATCACACCATCATATACCAAGACTGTAACAGATGATAGCAGCAATAAGTGGCCTTGAAGAAATACTAAGACGATACATAATACCACTGCTCAACAACAGCCAAAATGTTTGAATAACATTGCACCTTTCCAAGAATTCATGATCGGCAGTGAGCCCACGGACTCTATGCAGGGGTACGCCTATGTGACACTTAGCTAGGTCAATTACTCACAGGGGACCTTGACAATGAAAAGGAAATTTACAGAAGAATAAAAATGGGCGGAGTGCATACAGCAGCCATTACCAAATCCTGACTGGAAGCTTACCACTGTTATTGAAAAGAAAAGCATACAATCACTGCATTCTACCAGGTGCTAACATATGGTGCAGAAACTTGGAGGTTAACAAAGAAGCTCGAGAAGAAGTTGAGGACCATGCAAAGAGAGATGGAACAAAAAATGCTAGGCATAACGTTAAGAGATAGAAAGAGAGTGGTGTGGATTAGAGAGCAAATGGAAACAGCTGATATTTAGTCAACAATAAGAAAACGAAAATGAAGCTGGACAGGCTATGTAATGCTTAGGGCAGATAACCGGTGGACCATTAGAGTTAACATAATAGGTGCCAAGGGAAGGGAAGTGCAGCTGAGGATGGCAGAAAATTCGGTGAGGTGGTGAAATTAGGAAATTATCAGGCGCAAGTTGGTATCAGATCCCTGGGAGAGGCCTTCGTCCTGCAGTGAACATAACAATAGGCTGATGATGATGATACCATGGCAATAATTTTTAAATGCAAGAAATTATGAAAGGCTCCCCCTATTAATTTAGGCAAACCAGGTACCTATCAGATCAGCAGCACACAGCTCCATGCTTTCTTCAATAATGATTGATACCGTGAAACAGTTTTACCAGCCCAGTCTTTAATACATGTGGCTGCAATGCACTTCAACCTTAAATGTAGCAGAGGCTCTTGGTGTATTATAGGCAAAGTACCAAGACATTTTGCTCTGGTAATGATGAATGAGCACACATTACTGCCAGCTGCTAAGACGGATGTTCTTTCAACTTGCGGATAGTATTTTCTAACACGGTAAAAATTTTTTGCCAGATCCATTCTGCTGGCCGTGACATCACAATTGCATTGATAGTGATGACGGTAGGGAGATCTAAACAAAAAGCCACCCATGTACTTTTTTGCAGAGCCATTCAACTACAAGCCTGCTTTTTCTTTGAAGGCTTTATTTTCTTCAGTTCTGCTTTGCAGAAGCCTGCATACTAATTTAGTGTTAGAAGAAATAAAGGCATTTGGTGAGAACGAAGCCTGTAGGTCCACGAAACTTTTGTGGATCCTTACATTGTGTTATGCAAAAAAATTAAACTATAGTAGAAATTTACAGACAGGCAATACAGTGTAGCAAGAAAGGGATCATCATGATATATATATAGGTCTAGGGCCATGATGTTGTAATGATGCATTCCACTCGATTCAATGCCACTCTTATCATCCCCCATTCATGGCCGGCCGATTCCTTTGGTAATGCAGGTGGAGTGTCGCCCTGACCATTGATGAAGTGTGGCAAGGAATAGCATTGGAAAAGGCATCGCTACAAAACGGTGGTGTGCGGTTCACTAAATAAACTCAGAAATTACATGAGTTTAAGCTATATAAAAAAAATTTTACCATTAGCAGTTCTGTGACTGGGCTAGTAGATGGAACATCCTGGCTAAATGGTGCGGCTTCAGAGCAAAACGGGGATGATGCTAGTGGCAAGGTGACATACATTGTCCTGTCTATGTCACCTTTTAACATGTCCCCATTTATGCTATGAAACACTGCATCTAGCCATAAAATTTTACAGTGTACCCTACACTATAACATGCTCCATTCCCACATTTCCCCCACTTCCTCACCCCACCCCAACTCACCCTCTGGATTACAAGCCCGAGAGGGCAACTTGTGCTGCTATATCCAGAACCATGCTTTTAAACAGGGTATTTTAATTTTCTTCTCTTTCAATTAGCCTGTCAACATGCAACAAAATCAACCACCAGCCAACTGGGCTTTCCAGGAAAGTCAACCTCTCGACTGCAAGAGGTGTTAGTCTGCAAAAAGCAAGAGAGTTCCACTCAGCGCAACAAAGGAAAATGAGGGGATGACGTAGACAGGACCACAACTAATTCCCTTAAGCTTGCCCACACTGCTTGGCCCCTTGGACCAAGTGGATGTCTGCCAGCTTGACAACCTTATCACACTGCAAGTTCTACGTTTCATAGGCAGGAATACGTGCAGCCAACCTAGAGGGCTATACTGTGTTGCATACTTAAAAGGTGACGCTGCTGAAGCTATGCAAGCAGTAGTTCTGCCACAAAAGTCCCACTCCGCATGTTTTACAGTGCAGTTTTTGATCTGTAATGCTCTCCCTATCATATACCTATGTAATATATTACAACTATAACCTGTAGACATAAGGTTACATCAAACTATGTATTATTCGTGCAACTTTGTGTCTCAATACAAGAACTATGGGTCACAAGCGCATGCGGAGCCCTGCAGCTGCCATGCACAGAAATGTGTCGCTCCAATCGTTCGGTGGTAAATAGCTTCAGATCTGTGAGACTTTCAATGTAATGAATATGTCGTATTTTACAACATAAAAGTTAATGTTACTAAAACATTACCTCAAATTATATAATGTATACCTAGACCTTTATTTCATATGTGACACACTACTTTCTGGTCGCAAATGCAAGCAGTTAAAGATCCCTTTCTAGCCTTCATAGCGTTGCCTGCTATGTATGAAAGAGTATAGCAGACTTGGACAAGCTTCAATGTCTGCCCCCAGGGCCTTCTGGAGCTTGTACATGCCACTGGCTTATCCAACCTATTACAGTCCTTCCTTCCCAGTCCTGCAAACCATTCCTTTTCAAAATAAACTAAAACAATAAAGTAGTCCAACTGCTGGAAGAGAACTTACCTAGGCGCTTTCAAGTCAATATTACTAGAACTAACTCAGTTTTACAGCTCCACTGAAAACATGGGCCCCGTGGCAGTCGCAAAAACAAACAGCACTGCGATCGAGTCACCCTACCGGCAGCACTTCCAGTTGCGCGTCTTCTTCACTGTGGCTACATCCCGGGTGGTTGTTTTGTTGCTGCACATTTGTTGCGTCCTGCAGAAGTTAGTTTGGAGGTTTGAGTATTTGGAGCTCGCGCTAGTCTGTGGAGGCTCGAAGCCTGGCTTGTGTCGAGCATGCAATACCATCATCATCATCAGCCTATTTTATGTCCACTGCAGGATAAAGGCCTCTCCCTACGATCTCCAATTACCCCTGTCCTGCACCAACTGATTCCAGCTAGCACCTACAAATTTCTTATTTTCATCACCCCACCTATTCTTCTGCTGTCCTTGACTGCGCTTCCCTTCTGTTGGCACCCATTGTGTAACATTAATGGTCCGCCGGTTATCTAACCTACGCATTACATGACCTGCCCAGCTCCATTTCATTCTCTTAATGTCAATCAGATCGGCTACCCCCGTTTGCTGTCTGATCCACACCGCTCGTTTCCTGTCTCCTAACATTACGCCTAACATTCTTCGTTCTATCACTCTTTGTGCGGTCCTTAGCTTGTTCTCAAGCTTTTGTCAACCAACAAGTTTCTGCCCCATATGTTAGCACTGGTAGAATGCATTGATTGTACACCTTTCTTTTTAGTGTAATAGTAAGCTTCCAGTAAGGATGAGTATGTCTGCTGTATGCACTCCAACCCAATTTTATACTTCTGCAAATTTCCTTCTCATGATCAGCGTCCCCTGTGAGTAATTGACCTAGGTAAATGTATCCCTTCCCAGACTCTAGAAGCTGACTGGCAATCATGAACTCTTGTTCCCTTGGCAGGCTATTGATCATTATGTTTGATTTCTGCTTATTAATCTTTAACCCTACTCTTACACTCTCTCTGTTAAGGTCCTCAATCATTTGTTGATTTGTTGTAACTTGTCCCCAGTGTTGCTGAACAGGACAATGTCATCTGCAAACTGAAGGTTGCTCAGATATTTGCCGTTAATCCTTACTGCTAAGACTTCCCAGTTTAATAGCTAAATAGCTTGAATACTTATTCTGAGCATGCAATGAATAGCATTGGAGAGATTGTGTCTCCTTGTCTGACCCCTTTCTTTATAGGTATCTTTCTACTTTTCTTATGTAGAATTAAAGCAGCTGTGGAATCTGTAGATATTTTCCAAGATATTTATGTAAGCCTCCTGTATTCCTTGATTACGTAATGCCTCTATGACTGCTGGTATCTGTACTGAATCAAATGCCTTTTCATAATCCATGAAAGACATATAGAGAGGCTGATTGTACTCTGCAGATTTCTCGATTACCTGTTTGATGACATGAATGTGATCCACTGTACAGTATCGCTTCCTGAAGCCAGCCTGTTCTCTTGGTTGACTGAAGTGTTGCCCTTATTCTATTGGAAATTATATTGGTGAATATTTTATACAATACTGGAAGTAAGCAAATGGGCTTATAATTTTTCAATTCTTTAATGTCTCCCTTTTTCTGGATTAGTATAATGTTGGCATTCTTCCAGTTCTCTGGGACCCTTGAAGTCAACAGACAGTTCGTATAAAGGGCCGCTAGTTTTTCAAGCATTATGTCTTCTCCACCTTTGATTAAATAGACTTTTGTTCCATCTTCCCCAGCCGCTGTTCGCCGGGTCATGTCTTGCAAGACCCTTCTAACTCCATGGATCGCTAGTTATAGCGATCCATGGAGCTTCTGTACCTTGTTCATTACTACTTCGAATGAACATAGCGTGGCTGCTCTGGGTACTGTACAGGTCAGTATAGAATTATTCCGCTGCTTTTACTATGTCTTCTAAAGTGCTGCTGATATTACCCGGCTTATCTTTTAGTGCATACACCTTGGCTTGTCCTATGCCAAGTTTTCGTCTCACTGATCTCATGCTGCGTCCATTTTTTATTGCTTCCTCAGTCTTTCTTACACTATAATTTCAAATATACCTTATTTTCTCCTTGTTGATCAGTTTTGACTATTCCGCGAATTCTATCTGATCTCTTGACTTGGACACTTTCATTCTTTGTCATTTCTTTATTAGGTCCTTAATTGCTTGGGAGAGCTTACCTATTGGTTGCCTTGGTGCATTACCTCCCACTTTAATTGGTGCTTTTGAAGCCCAGCCTAGTTACGGTTTCATTCATTACCTCTGTAACATCTTCATCTCGCTGTTCTAAGACTGCATATTTGTTTGTAAGTGCCAGCCTTAATTGCTCTGCTTTTACCCTTACTGCATCTAGATTGGTTTGTTTCTTCTTGATCTCACTAACATATGATCACTGCACTTTACCCTACCTATCACTTCTACAGCCTGCACTATGTTGGGATCGGCATAAAGTATGAAAGCAATTTCATTTCTTGTTTCACCATTAGGGCTTTTCCAGGTCCACTTTTTGTTGCTATGCTTCCTGAAGAACATGTTCATTATTCGCAACTTATTCCTTTCCACAAATTCTACCAACATCTCTCCTCTGGTGTTTCTAGAATCGATGCCGTACTTGCCAATTGCTTGTTTGCCAGCCTGCTTTTTCGCCACTTTTGCAATGAAGTCGCCCATTACTACAGTATACTGCATTTGCTCATCACGCTTTTCTCATCACTAATTCCACATCTTCATAAAACTGATCTACTTCATCATCATTATGACTGGAGGTAGGAGCGTAGGCTTGTACTACCTTTAATCTATATCTCTTAAGTTTTATTATGGCTACTGCTACCCTCTCATTAATGCTGCAGAACTCGTCAATGTTGCCCACTATGCCCTTTTGGATAAGGAATTCTACTCCGTACTGCTTCTTATCTGGAAGTCCTCTATAGCAGAGGACGTGGCCGTTAGTCAGCACTGTATACGCCTCACAAGTTCTTCTAACCTCACTAAGGCCAATGATATACGAAACAATGCCTGATAGTTCCTCAAAGAGGCCTGCTAAGCTAGCTTCACTATCAATGTGTTTTGCTCCGGGTTGAAAAAGCAGCTACAAGCCATCCACTTTAAATGCATAAGCATTTTTTGGCAAGTACCACAGCTCCACCACGCCAAAAGTGTTATGCCTTGCATCTGCACAAAGAATGCATAATTTACGAAGTTAAGATGTTTAATCATTATAATAATACAAATGTTAATGATTGGTAGCTTTATAAGCAATAAGGAACAATTCAAACAACAAAAGAATAAAATTGATCAGAGAGAATACCCATAGGGACACATAGAGCTCCAGGGAAAAAGCATGGGGAAGCTTATAGCAGAGGTGGGCCAACTTGAAATTTGGGGTTGGACTACCATGAAGTTTGGACATGCACCAACTTAAATTTGGGGGTGGGCCAGCACGCAATATGACCAACTTACTCGAAAGAAATGCATAGCTTATATAGGATGTAAAAGAGCTCTCCATTTCCAGATGTCGCAATAAAGAATAATTTTTAAAGCTTGTTCATGTTATCCAGTAGTATTTTTTTTTTTGCTTCTTCCCTCATTAGCTATCCTGCTTTTATCCCTCTTTTGCATAATCAATTATGAACGGCCTTATCTGGAAGACACATCCAGTCACGATTGATGTTGGAGTAGCTCCGTAGTATGGCAAAGCGGTTGAAATCGAAGCGTTCACATGTCAGCCTTAGGATTCATATTGCGCTTGCGAAGCTATCACTCATAGTGAAAATCATGAACTCTAATTGCGAGGGCGGTACAGCTTTTCAGTGGAGTAATAAATCGACACATACGAGCGAACGTGTGTGCAATACCAAGCTGCAGCGCCACTGAAGCAGCAGTTGACGTGGCCGACCGGTAACTGGACTCAACTGCAGCACCGTTAGTTCTCGCGACTACTGCGTGGGCCACATGCTTGCGTTGGCCAATATGTGGAGCTGCAAAACTGAGTTGATTCTAGTAATGTTGCTTCAGGTATTGATGTGAGCCCATGCAACCTTGCTGCACAAATGCAGCTGCCACGGTGCATGCTCACCAAACCTCTTGTGCAGCAGAACACGCTTCTGTTAGATTTCTGTTTTGGAACAGCGCTATGGCAGCGTGCACAGGCAGTCCTGCACAGGCACGTACAGTGGTATGGATCACCCATTATGCTATGCTAAGTTGCCCTGTTCTATACCCATAGATGTTGCTACATTATGGATATTACATTACGTTATAATCACATTATTATTCTATTGACTTGTAAAGGTCTTCCTTACATTATATTCATGCAAATGCAGTAATTAAGGAGCACTAGTTTTGTAGATTGCTCAAAGTTATGTCTTTATAATATGGTTCTTCGTCTTGGTACTTGTACAAAATAAAACCAAGACAATGGCCAATGTGATCACATAACAAATACTCATTTTATACAATGTTTGCCCCCATACAACTTGACCTCACCATATGATCACATAATTTTTAACCCCTGCACTTCTAATTAACAATGCTGCACATTTTTGCTTTCGTTTATTGCCACTTAATACTTTTAAACAATGCTTCTGTGAAATACGAGCTTAAAAAGAAAAAGAAACGAAGAGAAGGAAAGCTGTAACTTGCAATGATACTAGTCAGAGCTTATTGTTTGGTTAGTTCTGTCATGGCAAAACATAACGGTAGATACCTGGGCTTGCTGACATGGCGTAAGTAGCTCTACAGCATAACAGTCAACAGAAGATGAGGGGACAACACACAGCACTACGTCATCCCCCCTTTGCCTGCGTGTGTCCAAACAGGTAGTACATTCATTTTTGTGGTCGAAACAGAACAGTCCATATATACTTAAATAACACCTATTCAAAACAGAGGACACTACAGTTTTTCACATAAGTCACAAGATGCTAAATATCTGTTACTAGGGAGACTTTACTAGCTCTTTTTGCTGCTGACCTAATGTGGAATGAACGCCTACCTGTGGGGATGGAACCTCACTTTTACTAGGCAGCTTCCCTAGGAACCATGAAGAAATACTGCTGACAACTGCACTCTGGAGAAAAGATGGAGCAATTGCAGATGATTCATAAATTTAGTTGCACACAAAAATAGTACTGTTTTTGTCTTCTATATCTGTTTATGTCACAGCAAATTATGAACAATAGCATAACTTTAGTGTAATGCAGTGTTTCCAACAAAATGCAGCCAATAATCTCTTTGATTGTAGATGAAAGGGAGAGTGTTGAATGTGTGCTTCATAATTTACTGCCTCACCACCACTGCCAAGAAGCTATGATAGGCAGCAGATGGTTCTGTCATCAGACAAATGAACTAAAATTCTTCTGTAGTGGGGCTCAGTGAGTTTGTAGCAGATTCTTTTGGGACTGACAGCAAGAACCACACCAGTAAGCTTAACAGCCTTTATGATACATAGACATGTACACGTATACTGCCAGTGAATATGTCAAACCACAAATGGAATGAGTCGATAAAGACACATCTGAAGGATATAGTCCTGCTAGTACCAACCATTACTACTCTTACATGCTTACTCTGATAAGAATATAGCCACCCCATTCCTCCCTTTGCATTTGAATATTAGTCTCAGTGCATATTGACCCTTTTCGTGGAGCAGTTTGATCTAGAGAAACGAGATGGCGCTTCCGGTGGTGCGCTGCACATCACCTCAGCGACAGCACATGAATACAAAACGATTACAGCTTCCACTTTGCTACTGTGTGATCAACTGTCGGAAATGCAACTGAGTTTTTGCTAACGCACTGTGCTCCAATCATGCCAGATTGAAACATTCGGTTTGAAGACATGTGCACTAGTTGGCTGCAAAAATAGTGGCTGGCATATTAAGCAATGGAATGAATCTGTGTAGCCAAGTTCACGGACTGTTGCTGCAACTGTCCGCACATGTTACCGGCACTTAGAGATGTACAGCTCTCTTTGAGGATACAGAAATTTGTTCATCCACCAGCGTTGTATTGCTAACCTTCAAAGAAAGTGCTTCAGCCCCAGAACATTGGCAAGAATGAGTACTGTTCGTTAAACAATGACAAAGGGAGTGGTGCTGCTTCCTGTCATAGTATGTTTCGCGCACAGTATAGTATCTACACACATCTACCCCAACTGGCTCGGAAACTTATGCCCACTATATCGCCAACGTGTCAAGAATAAGTGAATGGGCACACACTTGAATATATGCGCACCATATACGCACAATAAATGACGGACTACACCAATAGCGTATGAATAGTCGAAGCTGAATGTATTGTGATGGTCCACAAGAGTAAGCAAGTTACTAGCGATAATACATCTTTGCTACAAGGTATTACAATGTACAGTACAGAACGGCTGTTTCAAGCCTTGCGCGCACACCCACAAGCTATCAGGTATAAATAATCAGATAGTGACTGCACCAAGGAAGTTTACTAAGTCAGAAATGTAACAGGCCACTGCTTCAAAATATTTGCCAAATAAAGAATGAAGAGCAAAACCAGAGTCCTTCTATGTTTTGGAAGGACTCTAGCAAAACACACTAATCCTGACTCCACTCGTGAGTGGTAAGTTTGGATAGCTTGGAATGTACATTTAGCCTCGCTTTTAAAACAAGCACCACATACGTTGCTTGCACTGTTTGGACATAGCTTAATCAGCTTCCAAAGCGTTTTTGCATGTTCTCTGAAGCTGTGGCCAAAGCGTCGTGTTGTCAACCCAGTCACTGTCTACGACATCTCCCGAAACAGAGCTTTGCTAAGCCGTACTGGCCTCATACATACCCACTGTAAACATGGAGGCAACGGAGGCAGTTGAGGCAAGCAATGGACGCGTCAACATGTGATCAAACATGGCAGCGCCCACGGGGTCGCCACGAAAAGGGTCAATATTGATACAATGCTAACCATCAACAAATAGCAGTGACAGCATGCCAAGGGTGCATAAGAAAAATGATAAAGGGCATATGAGGCTATGCAGAAGATATTGGTCAGGAAGTAATAAAACTATCAAAGTACAGTCAAACCATGATATAGAAAAACCTAGATATAACAAATCATTGAATATATTGAAATAAATAAAAAATTCAGTTGCAGATGCTTTACATCGAGTATTGCCTGCTATAACGAAAATGAATATGTGGGATCTGACACAGCAGCAAATTCTTGTTTGGATGTGCCTTAGAATAAGGATTCCGATACAAAAATGTCAAATATGGCCACTGACAGATTTTCTAGACCTGCGCAACAATTCTCTATGTGAACCATACTCGCAGACAACTTTTCTTGGCTATGAAGTGAAGGCTACAAAACCGAATCCCGCCTGTGGTACCACTGCTGGAAGTAGACCTGCAATTTCATTGACATTTCCTTACGTGGAAAATAGAGAACATAGCTCTTTTGTTTTGCCGAGCATACAATTTGAAATTAAATGTAACATTCACCATGCCAGCTACTGGTACTTATTGTATTTTTAGCTTGCCCTCTCAAGTTTTCACACATGCAAGACCGTTACACATGTTACGCATTCCTCAATGGCAAAATGGCACCTGTGTTGCCTGGTAAGTCCCTCTATAGTCACTCAATGCCTGCTGTCCCACCTGTCAGCTCTCCTCAAAGACTGATGACCAACTTCAGCAACAAATAGCTGTCTTAGCACACAAAACAAGTGTGTTCAATGTCTATGCAGATATCAGGCAAATCTATCTGGAAATCACAAGAGTTGGTACTACAAACAAGCGAGTGCGCTGACTTATGTTGTGCTGGCTCTACTGATGCCGATTTCCCATTCTCATCGACGTCAAGGTCACACGGCAGCTTCGGAGCTCCGAAGGAGGCTGCGTTGCTTGCTGTTCTGACCTCTAAGCATAAGGGATGTCTTTGATTAGCTTCAGAAAATCATGTGAAGCTGATTGTGTTTGCCTTCACTAATGTAAAGAAGCTAGGCACGGTCGCTGAAGCCGAAACTGAAACTGGGGCCAAACTCGCGTGGAATAATTTGGATACAACGTGTGTTCAGAAGCTCTACCCGCACAGCTTTCACTTCATGGCCAAGAAAAGTTTTCCCCAAGTATAAGTGCCTTTCAGAAAACACTGTCTTTGTCAAGTGCACTTTCGAGAAAACAAAGCAAATTAGAGCGCACCAACCAGTGAAAAATAAAGCCATGCTAGATGCTGCTTCTGTGAACTCAGTGTGTAAAAGGCTTTGTCACCGACAACTTGGAATTCTTGAATTTAGAACAGTGCGACAATGGACAGCGACAGTAGTGAACGCACACAGCAGTGCAGTCTCTTGTGCTGCTCTAAACACAATATGTTCAACCAACAAGCTCAAATTCTGATATTGTCAACTTGGAACTGCGGATGCTGTACAGGGCTGGATTTGTTCATTATGGCATTGTGTGACTGTATTGCGAGACTAGTTGCTTCCAAGAAGACATGACTTTCTGTGTCTGCTGTGCCAAAGGTCACAGCACGTTTGGGGGGTAGGCAATATAAATGTGGAAGGCCGGGTGCCACTTTCTGCTGCCGTGTCAGAAGGTTGCTGCGACATGCCCTGGCCAAAGCTGAGGCCCTAGTCGCCTTGAGAATGGGAGAGAGTGTTGGTGGACAAAAGTAACACAAATTAAATGAGGCTTGAGAATGGCACTTTGCAGTGCTTGCATTGGTGAAGACAGGAATGTGTTGTGGACACTCATGGAAACAGCTGAAGGCGAGGAGAGACAATGATTAGACTAGGAGACGAGATGACGATGGGAGGAGAAAATACAGTATGTTACACATGTTACCCGCTGCTGTAGCGAGTATGGTCTAGGCAATATCTGAAGTGTGCAGTGCATCGTTAAACAAAATCTGAAAATAAGTTTCAGACTCGCCTGTGGCACTGTGACCATTCCAAAAGCAATGTACAGGGTCATCCACTCTTAATAAAAACATGGCACAGTGCGGCTGCACATTGAAGCTAAGCAGTGCAGGCGCACAGGGGCTTGGAAGTGGGGCTTCATGTCGTCTGCTAAAGCACAGTGCATTCCCGCGCTTTAGCAGACAACACGAAGGCCCACCTCCAAGCCCCTCTCACCTACATTGCTTAGCTTCTATGCGCGGCCACGCCACGTACGTTAGTGCTCCTGCAGCTCGGCCATGCTGCATTGTGCTCATACTAAGAGTGGATGACCCTTGTTACGGTTGGCGTCTGGTCCCACGTGCAGAAAGGAATTTCACCCGACCTCTCGCCATGCCTCGTCGAAATGAGGCGTGACTGCTCCTGCTACGGTTGGCGTCCAGCACCACGTGCAGAAAGGAATTTCTCTCACCCGACCTTCACACACCTTGCCTCATCGAAATGAAGCGTGACTTCCTAATTCGCCATGACCATTTCGAGTGTCTGCCAGTCTGGCGGAAGCCCCGCAGTGTTTACAGGCTTCTTTTGTGTGTGTGTGCGAGTTTAGAGGGACCCTTTCCTTGAACGGCCAAAGTCTGCAGGAGAACTTCCACGAACCAGCAACGCGCAAAAGAATCGGGCAAGCGTCTACAATTCCAGGAGGCGGGACGACCTCCTCCCTGCAGCAGCCTCGGTATAACCAGAGGAGGAGGGGCCTTCTTTCTGTGCCGGTCACGTGACGTCGACGGAAGCAAGATCCCTCTCACGATTATAGAGAGCCTATTTAAGGGGCTCCGAAATGTACTTTCGATCACTTCATTCTCTTCTCATCATCTTTCATCAACCTTTGAATAAACCGTACAAGTCTCGCACTAGAAATCGTCTCGCCCTTGCTTGGTCGCCATGGTCTACCGGATGCCTGTAGGCCGCCGACACCGCCACGCTACCCAATAAGTAACGTCGGTCGAGCCTCGATAGGCAGGCGCCGCTACAACTCGGCAGCAGTACGATACGCTACCCTGGAGTACGCAACACCCTGTACAATCAGTGAAATTTTCGATGCCATACAATGCACTGCTCAATTTTTTGGACGAGATCTATGAATGTGATACTGTGAACATGGCAGCTGTGTATAAAGTTGCCACCAAGTCAGCTTGGTACCAAGCTGCAACCTCGGTTGCAGACTACTGACAACTGACAACTAGCGCTGGTTAGGCCTAGCAGCCTAAGCAATATGGCTGTGATAAAGAATTGATGGCTGGCAGAGTGGCTGCTTGGTGGAGTGTCTGGCAGTAACTGTTATGGGAAGCTTGACATAGACATGTTTGTACCAGGCGCTCGACCTAGACTGATGGCAGTAGTAGTGGAGTTCACATTGACATTTAGCCCCCTCTACGGCTGAAAAATCGGTCACCGGCTGTACTCAGCAAGAGCAACTTAGAATGAGCCATTCTGGATGCATGTGCGTTTTTTGGTCAATAGCTTGGCTTAAGGACATTAGCAGGCAAACCAACATGTCAGTCCCCTGCGATCACATTGATGATAACATTGTGATCGCATTGCGTACATGTCTTTCCTATACTCTGTGTCATACATAGCAGGCAACGCCATGAAGGCTAGAGAGACTTCTCTCACTGTTCGCGTTTGCGACCATAAAGTAATGCATTACATATGAAAGAAGAATACAGTTAAACTTTGATATAACGAATTTCAATATAATGAAATTGTCGATATAATGAAGAATTTAACTTTTCATAACCTCTTGTCCATAGAACCCCATATATTAAAACCTCAATTTAACGAAGTGTGTTTGTATGCGATTTCAATAAAGTACAACGAAATTTCGCTTCTGCCACAAAGGGATGTCGAGACAATAAACGGAAACTTCTGCTGACGCAGATGGTCAAATGATTGAATTACAAGCGGTGGCTTGCAAACGCACCTCTCAAATCGTGCGTGGCACGACAAGAGTGACCACCGAAGTTGGAGCTGCACCGTGTTCCGTATAAAGTCCAAGTGCAATAAGATCCTATTGCGCCCCGCGCACTTGGTGCTTTAGGTGCAAGTGAAAGTGTGCGAGGATTAGACAAGATGGTGGCTTCACAAGTGCCGCCTTCTCGCACGAGCAAAAGGACAGAGGGGGAGGGTAGCGAGCTCATGGTGATGCAATAAAGCTTGTATGAGGGGCGGGAGGAGGACGAGTAAGCTTGCGCGCGTCGTGATTTCTGGCGCGGATCTCGGCCATGGCTGTGCATGGCTGTAAGCGCGGCACAGCACATCCTGTTAGACCTTGCCCTTGAGTGCGGGAGTTGGCTGACGTTGAGGTGGACTTTGAGAACGAACTTAGAACACAGGAGTTAGAACACAGGACTTAGAAAGGACTGAGACAGGACTTGAAACAAGTAAAATAACAGTAAACAGTCATCGCTGGCCGGCAGTGAATCGTACGCTGTGGCCAGCAGCAAGAAGCACGTCTGTGAATGTCTCTCCCTTTGCAATGGTTCGCTGGCTTATAACCCCTTTAGTCCATCAGATCACGTCACTTTCAGCCAATCATCGAGCGCGTACAGGTGCCATCATTTTCATCCAATCGGTGAGCCCATACAGGTGTCGTCATGTTCGGCCAATGGGGACACTCACTGAGCTCTCCCCTCCGAATGGCTGCATCTGTCCCATGCTGCCTCCTTGCCTGTTCGTCCCCAACAACCTTTCTGTGCTGTAAAGCAACTTTTCTTGGGACTAAGGTCAATCACCTCGAAATGTGGCGAACTACATGTACACTTTCGAGGAATCCCTACACAGGGGGGGAGAAGACAAAAGCTTCCCGTACGACATGAGGGCAGGCTGTTGTGATTGGCCGTTCGCCCCGCAACACCCTTCGGTCATGGCTCACACGATTATGGGGAACGGGCCGGTGGCTTCGTCAAAATGGTTCTCGACACGGATGAATTATAACCAGCGCGGGAGTACCTCGATAAGGATAGGTTTGAGCAATTCGTGTGATACAGCTATCACTTGTGAGCTGCACAAATTGGCATGTCCAAACTGGAGACGCCGTCAGTGCAATGACACGGCCATCACCTGTCAGAATACGATCGGATCAGCGTACGTTCCCCTTATTTCCCTGTTTGTGCCCAGGATGTGTGTGCATTTCCGACCAAGTTCCCCTTTTAGGGAAAGGGCAACCTACCTCCAGATTAGTGGAACCTGATGTCATCGGTCTCCTGACAGCGGATTGGGGGAAGTGACTGATCAATGATCACGCAAGGCATAAAAGGAGCAACAGACAGAAGGAGTGAGCGGTGACTACCACTTCATAATCAACTTTTCTGTATTACTTTGCATTTTCTTGTACATATGTAAATATATACGTGTTTGTCAAACGTCTTGAATATCGGACCCAGCCTCACGTTCACTTACCCCTCCACGAGGAAAGAGGATCCCACGTCTTCGAACCCCTAGTCACAACAAGGCTTAACCAGCCTGTCTAGCGGGTCTGGTAACACGGTCGACGCGCGCCAGCGCACAACTGGAGAACGTCGATGAACGGAGGGGCTGCGCTTGGAGAACTTGACTGATGCTGAGAAATGGTCTGTATCTAACAATCCGCAGCAGCGCACCCTGCTTGAGAAGTAATCTGCCGCATGTGCGAAGAGTGGGCATGCTGAGACAGCGTCTGTAAGCCGTCTTCCAGCGTGTTTAGTATTCGAAGTTGCATAATATCGAGTTTCGGTGACCCATTGGAGTGAGAGGCAGATAAAGCATTTGCTCCCCGCTGCCGGCGCTTTTCATGATAGCGTCGTCCCAGTGCGGATGACGCTCGTAGCCGCGGGGGCAGAGTGCATGCGAAAGTGTGGCTGGCTTCGCTTAGTTCGTACCGCCAATTTGAAGACATCGTCGACATGGCATGAAACCGCATCATTCGTTGACAACTACCACATTCATCAAAATCAATTGTTTTCTCAAATTTGCTAATTTTCAGAAAATTCTGTGGCCCCTTTCTGTGTCAAAAAAATCAATTGGAAACTGTACTCATTTGCATAAAAGGTCAAATTTTAATACAACGAAATTTCGATATAACAAAGCAAATTGCCAATTTTACCTACTTCATTAAATCGAGGTTTAACTGTATTAGGTACGCGCCATGTAATTCCAGTAAAATCAGGTCTCATACTTTTAAGTTGCAAAACACGAGGTATTTATTACATGAAATGCACTGAACATCTCAATCTATTTACCACCACAGGAGCGGAGTAGCATGTTTCTGCCACCAGCAGCCACAGCGCATCATTTGCACCACAACAAAAACGTAGTGTGTCGCCTACTTGTAGCACAGATACACATAATTAATATGTGATTTGACATCAACTTGTGTCCACAAGTAGCAGTTGTGATGTGTGAAGCAGTTATTTAAAAAAATTTTTGCAGATCAAAAACAACTGCATCACAAGACGTGCGGAGTGAGACTTCTATGGGTGCACTATTGCGTGGTTCCCAGAGCATTTCCTCCTATGTATGAAATTGAGTATAGTTGTCTCTTCACTAATGCATCATGCTTTGCACTCCAGGTGCCATTAGGCATTCCTTCAATCACAGCCTTCATGTCCTACCTGCAAAACCAGTTGTAAGGAGAAAATACTCAAGAGTATGGTCAAATGTTCTCTCCTTATTTCTCTGATACACAGCAGATGATGCTTCTAGTTCAGCACCACGCTTGTGTGTGGGTGTGCCTTCATTCTCATTGAGCTATGTTGTGCATTGTACTTGAGATGGCATTCATGTTCTACTACACATATTGTTGGTGAGGTTCACATCACAATAGTGCTGTATAAAACCTGGTGTTTACAAGTATTGTGTCAACATTTTTCTATGGCCTCTTAGCAAGTTCCAACAAGTGCACAAATCGAAATGTTAAAAGCATGCATTATGTGACTAATGCTTCACATTAACATAGGTCCGCACAATGTGTGGAATCTGTGAAACATTTTTTCCGACAATATCAGCATAATGAATAATGGATACAACAATGGTATTTTCACTAAATACAGTACAACTTCACTGTGACAAGGTTTAACTGTAGTATTCATAGCTGTATTTTTATTATAATGCATCATACTGTCCAAAGCTCACGGTGATCACTATGTCAGAGAACGGTGAAGCAGAAGTTGTGTCCAGTTTTACCTAGCTTTAGCTATGCCAACCTGAAGATGGACGTTGAAGAGCAGTGTTGCCAGAAAAGTAGGCAGTGTGAGCACAACTGCACATCCTTTTCGGTCTTACAAAAGAATACAGTGGAGTGGAATATAAGGAACCAATGGTATTGTGGTGATGCTGGGAGATTTCCAGGGGCCTTCAACATTCAAAGAAATAGGATATTATATTCATTCAATTCCTTGCGTCAACATCGTATTGGTCTGAAGCTGTGCATTACACAAGATGGCTCCTAAGAAAATGAATATGTTATCAGCCAGTAAGTGCAAAGTCAGTCGAAGTCTACTGCTTTTTGTCTGCTGATGCAGAAGACACGTGCAGTCTGCTTTGACTGGCTACAGCTCAGCGAGCCAAATGCAGCACGTGGTGTCATAGCCTCTGCCCGGCACTACACTTATCCACATGAGCGAGCCTGCATGAAGTGAAGATAAAAAAAATAGCCCTAATATTTGCTGCAGATGTGCTGCTGCTACTTTCATAGATTAAAGTGTCATACACTGTTGCAAACCTTTTGCATGAAAAAGGACACCGATTGGGAAACTGTGCTTGAATAAACGGCAGCAAATATTGTAAGCACTTCCATTAACATACGGCTGCAGCACCACAGTAAGAAGCAAGGCATTCTGTGTGAGTCATCAACAAGCACGAGAGCAGGCAGTTGGCTGCACAATCACTGAAGAAATGTGATGCGCAATGAAAGCGCGAGCCATGGCTCATACCGCTGTCACTCAGTGAAACAGCAGCACAGATGTGCTGCACAGGTGGCTAACAACCGGACACGCCGCGAGCCTTCGCTACTCAGCCGAGCCGCGTGAGAAGTGTTGCCGCGTGATGGAGCGCTGTGCGAAAGCCGAGTGGCATCGGCTGTGGCCGCTTTTGAGCACGGGCCGTGGCTGCCTGTTGAATGTTTAGTCGACAAGTAGCGTAGCCCATTAAGAGAAGCAACATGACATGCTAGCAGATATGATGGGCTGCGCATGTACACCACTGCATGAGAGCTAGTCTCGAAAGCAGGCCCCGCGCTGGAAGATGGTGCATCAATGCAGTTAGGCATGCGCTCCCCTGGCCCGTATACTGTTGCTCACAGGTGTACATTGCTCAGCTTATACAGTCTACGCTCATTACAACGGACCCGCGTACAACAGACTTTCGGATATAACGGACCATATATCAGCCTTAGTTTGTTCTACCTATTTTATTAATGCAACGAAGTTTACTTTTAACGAACCACGCTACAACGGACGAAATTAACAGCAACTTTTGTCAAAATCGGGCATATAAAACTGACTTTTGCCTTGTCAACACGAGCTGGCAACTGACTTGCGAGGGTCAGACGACGATCGCGGCTCAATATTTTGCGCATGACAGAGGGAGGAAAGTGGCGCGGAAGCGCGCAGTTTTTCACGTGAGGCACGGGCAAGGGAAAGAGGGTTCTTCCGGTGGCTGCTATTAATGACGCGGCTGCAGGGTCTCTGTATCTTGAAAGCAATCTGTGATGTGGACAAAGTGCGGGCCAGCACGGGCACCGTATCTTGAAAAAGCGACCTGCAATGTGGATAAAGTGCGCGCCCGCGCGGGCACGTGTCTTGAAAGCGATCTGCAATGTGAACAAAGTGCACGCCCGTGCGGGCCTCATCTTCAAAGCGATCTGCAATGTGGACAAAGTGTGCCCAGTGCTGGTAGCTTCGTATGTGCTGTGCTTTCGACGTATACAGTCAAACCCGGCTATATCGAACTCGCAAAAAAACGCCTATCAGTTCGATGTAGAGCATAATTCGATATAAGCCTGCTAAATAATTGGATGTCATAAAAGCACATACCATTTATAAAATCACTTTATTGGTGAAACTAGCTTAGTTTCACAAGATGTAGTCCTGTATTTTCTTCTGCTTGGGCAATTTCGTTGCCTGCGACACACGCACTTTTCCACATCGTCTAAAGCGTCGGAGCAGCTGAGGCCGCAACCTTCCGCATTCGCGCAGAAGCACCGACTAGTGCGAGCGCACCAATCACTTCGGAGGATGTGGGCCAAGGACGGTCATTGCTTTCCTCATTGTGCCCACTTTCACTTGTGCTCGGTACGATGTCGGCAATGTAGTCTTCGTTTTCGGGTTCTCCTGTGGTCGCGACACCATCATTTGCGCTCACAAACTCGTCCACCGTTGATTCGTCAACAGCTTCCGGAAATTCTGACAGCTTGCTCCGAACTTCAGCAACATCGGCAACGGCTTCGTCGCATTCATCAGAATTTAGTCATCACCGAGCACGCGAAAGTCGGCACGGCTGAAGCAATTTAGGATGAACCACTCGCACACGGCCGTGCGTACGCGTTGGGCGCCACGGGCACCGGGTCACGAGTTTGGCCACTTTAGCCGTAATCTCCCCCTCCAAGATCATGCTGAGAGTGCTCCTCGGCATCTTGTATGCTGCAGGGCTACTTCTCACCGCGTTCGATCCTATTTATGATTTCGAGCTTCACGACGAAAGGCGAATTCAGCCGCTTCATCACGGCAACACTGCCGGAGAAGGCCTACAAGGCGCACACACATTGAGCCAGAAAAGCAGCAGTGAGACAACTCGCGCTTCCACCATTTTGTACGACGAGGGCACAAGAGCCTCTGATTGGCTGTCTAAGCAAGCGCTGCGGGCGGGCCAGGATAATTTTTTGCAGGGGGGTGTCGACGGCTCGTCCGAGGCAGGGCGGTCACGGTAGGGAGAGCGGTTGGATGGCGCCGCGGGGTTTTCCCGCCACCGCGAGGGAAAGCCAACTTCCGGGGCCACTTTCTGCCGCTTGACGTTCGATATATCGGGAGTCGCTGCTTTTTTGTTCGATGTAAGCGTAATTTTTGCTATATATACTCATTGTAACTATACCGTGTCCAGAAATCGTTCGATATATAGTATAGTTCGATATAGTCGGGTTCGACTGTAGTTCGCATTAAAGCGAGAGAGAGCACGAAGGTCAATTCGTTTGCTGCAGCTGCCGAACTCATCGTGCTTAATTTGCTACTGCGATCAATACTTCGCCTTTCTGGAAAAACTGCAACATTTTTGTTTATTTTTTACTTTGGACGTTTGTCACTCACTCTTTAATGTAAGACATCGTGACGAACGTTTCGGAAGTGAAGTGTCTTGGATATTACGAACTTCGGGTAAGATGGATGTTGTTGTTTTGTTTCGGATTATCAGGGTCCGTTGTAACGAGAGTCGATTGTATTACTTTCTAGCCCTGACAGTCTGTATTCTACACTCTCCCTCACAACACAATCTGCCCAATATGTTAGTTCCAAAAAGTGAAATGAGGAGATGGATCACTTAAAAAACATTTAAGTAAAGGATGCTGCCACATAATGATCACCATAGCATTCCCTTGTCTTTTTTGTTTGTTTTCTTTTCCCTGTACCATACAAGCTCCCCTAATGCAGTTTACAGCACTTTTATAGACTTGTGGAGAGAGAGAGGGATATAAGGAAGGCAGGGATGTTAACCAGTCAAGAGTCCAGCTAGCTACCCTATGCTGGGGGAAGATAGAAGGGGAAGAGAAAGAAGGGAGAGAGAGAGAGAGGGGGTATAGAGACGTATACGGACAGTAGTTGAGTCAAAGCCACTCGTACAAACCAGATGTTCTCAGAAAGCACAAAAGTGCCTTCATTGCCTTCTGAGCCGATGGTCGGTGGGGATGGCGTTCTAGTACTGTCTGTTTGTTCACTCAGAGGACGATCATGTAGTTTCCTCAATGTGTTGAACGAAGATTGTCTTTGTGCTTCAAAATGAGGACAGTGGCACATTAAGTGGTCAATGTTCTTCCCGTATCCGCAAACATCACATGCAGGACTATCAGCCATTCCAATTAGTGCTGAATAAGCTCTCATGAAGGCAACTCCCAGCCACAACCGACACAGAAGAGCCGCTTCACGTCGGTACAGTCCAGCCAGAGTCCCGAGTTTTCACAAGGCAACTTGTGGAAAGACCAACAAATCTGTGCTATCTAACCATTTAGGTTAACTATGCAGTGTAGACCAGCCTGCACGAGGCAGCTTCATCTCATTGTGCTTGCAGAAGCATTTCTTTAGTGACTACATTAAAACACAAAATAAATCAATTGATAGACATTACTGAGGAAGCGTCCGTTAAACATGTCCACATGAAGTGGGCATTAAGATCTGGCAACATTTTAAGTGTAGCCCCGAGAACTAGGACTCCTAACAAGCATGCACAAGCACTGTAATACCGTATTTACTCGCTTAATGATGGCATTTTTTTGTCAGGAAAATTGACGCAAAATCAGGGGTGCGATCATTACGCGGGTTAAATTTTTCGCGAAAAGAAAAAATTTTTTTTTCATTCTGCGTTTGCTGCGGGACACCAAAACAAAAATGACGGCCGGCGGAGCAAGCCGAACGCGCCGAACGCGATTTTTTTTTCTTCTCGTGAGTACATTACGTGCATGGAAACAGTTTCTTCCGTATCAGTAACGAATAATATCGTTAATACCAGCAAGTTTGCGGCAATAACGTAGCCATGTCCACTTTGAGGGGACAGAAACAGATGGGCGCGCTTAGCTGCCAGTGACATAGAAACACATGGTGGCATGCTGTGGAAACTGCGGCATCAGTCTTCACTACTATCCTAATACAGCACGTTTCCGCTAAGCGTGGGTGAATATCATAGCTGTGTTACAAGCGTCGGCGTATGAATAGGGTACACTTTTAACGTATCAGTGTAAACGTGGCTACTATCGTTGCCGCTCGCGATTTGTTGCGTGCCCACGAGTGCAGATGACAAAAATCAAAAGGCGCCTTTTCTGTTGTTGTTGACCACAACCATTATAAAGCCTACACATAATAAATACAAGTTTGGTTCCAGCTTTTTTTTTAGTCATGGAAGTGCGGAAAGTGATGAAAGTAATGAAATGAGGCATCTACTTAAGAATGTTTGGTGCGTGCAGATTGCTTGGTTTGTCTTGAAGAGTCGTTCGTGTAGCATTCGACAGATGCTAAGCGCAATCAATATTAGCTAGACTTGGCACACAACATATCGCTGCGGCAAGTTCGGGGTGCGATCATTACATGGGAAATAAAAAAAATCAAATTTTGACGACAAAATTGAGGGGTGCGATCATTGCGTGAGTGCGATCATTATGCGAGTAAATACGGTATGCTGAATATGGCAAGTGTTCATTGTGCCTGTAAGCACAATGAATGTTTATGTAAAATAAACTTTCTTTTTAGCTCAAAACAGAAAACATACATGTACAAGTGCATGCATGCACACTAGTACAGCTGAATCCCGCTACAACGAAATTGGGGCACACGAAAAATTTCGTTGCGAAAATTTGTTGTCATGATATTATCAAATACATAGGCAACATGTGACTAGCTGACGTAAAAAGAAAGCTTTAATTTCAAAAATCGGTCAGCTTAGCTTGTTTGCGCTTCTTGCTAAGCGATGGCACACGCCACCAGCAGAGCCATTGCCTCATCGTCGTCCTGGGACCCTATGCAATGCCTGGTTGTGTCGAATGCATCCATGACCTGTGATGTAGTCAGTGGTCTGGGCTCACATTGCACGGCTGTTTCATCTTTGTCTGATGAAACAGTCTTCCCGGACACTCTTCAGGATTTCTTGGTGTGTCAATTCTTCACGCACAACCACGCACAAGTCGGCTTGGATGTACTCGTTGGGATGTACATTGGCGGGCACATCTCCACTTTCCTGCAGGGCTGCCCACATGGCTGCGACTTCATCAGACGGCGATCCGTCTCCATCGGTACCTTCGTTCTCAGAGTCTGAAGTCTCGGCAGCCTGAGCAGTGGACCCAGCGTGGTGGAAGCAGTTGCAGATTATGGCACTTGTCGGTGCGCACCACGAAGCGGCAATCATTTGGAGCGCCACAATGAGGTCAACTTTGAATAAGGCGCTCACGGTAGGCCCGTTTGATGCTCTGGAGACCCCTTGGTCGAGGGGTTGAATGATAGAGGTGCAGTTCGGTCGGAAAATCTTTAACTGCCCGTTTTCCAGCCGGTGTCCTCTATGATGTGGGCGGAACAATCATCCAAAAGTAGACACACCTTTCGGCCTTGTCTGCCTACGTCCCGGTCGAAGGCTTCGACCCGCTCTTTGAAAATAGCCCGGGTCATCCATGCCCGAGTGTTGGCCACTTACTTCAGGGGAAGGCTCCGATTCCCTTTGAAGCCGCATGGTGTGGCACTTTTTCCGAGGACCAAAAGCGGCTGCTTGTCTGAACTGTCTATATTAGCGCACAGGAGCACGGTTATTCTCTTCTTACTGTGCTTGCCTCCATGGCAGCGCAGCCCCTTAAAATCCAGGGTCCTGGAAGGTAGCGTCCCGTAGAAGAGCCCAGCTTCATCAGCATTATAAATATCTGATGGTGTGTAGTTTTTCAGGACGCCTGTGAGGCTGGCTCAGATCCATGCAGTTCACCATCCGCCGAAGTGGATTCACCGCACAAAACTTTGCTGATGATGCTGTGGTGTTACTTGAATCTGTTCAGCCAACCTATGCTGGCCTTAAGGGGGGACGCGGCCTTTGAAAACCGAAAAGTCGCGATAAAGTAGATTTTCTGAAAACCACATATTCGTGCAGTACGTCTTATAAACTGCCATTTTTGTAAATATCAACGTCCAATTACTTGCAAAAATATTTCAAGTAAAGTTTATAACGAGCCGCAGCAGCCCTCGAGCGGCGAGCGAGGGCTCAAAATACCCTTACTTGGCGTGAATGCTATTTCTCCACCACTCCCCCGAGCGCCACCATTTTGGTGTTGTTTTGTTCGTGCATTCTTGTGCCTTTTTCTTCCTCGCCACCGCAGGTGGCGATGGCAGTGCGGGAGAGGCTTAAATCACTCATGATTGGAGGGCTCGCGAGAGCTTTCAAGTTTCCTGTGGCTGAGACGCGAAGCTGAGACTGGGCGAAGCGGACGCTCCTCAGGGACGCAGAGGAGCCTGCGACTCCCATTGGCTGCTGCATGCGATGACATCTTGGTCTCCTGCATAATGCGTCCGGCCGTCGTCTGCTTTGGCTCCTCCATCGCCGGCGCCCTTTGTGTGTTCCGCTTGCCATCGTCTATCTTTGCAGCTGTTCGCATATTCTCCAAGTTTCTACCGTCTTTACGAGACCGTTGTTGCATTTAGCCTGCCGATTATTGTGCAGTCAGCCACGATGTGCTCAAAGAAACTAAAAACGCTACATGCGTTCGGTGCAAGGAAGCGTTCTATGAAGCTCACCCGCGTGGCGAAGGTCGCCGCTCGCCCGAGCGCCGACGATGATCGCACCGATGGTTCCTGTGGGGCAGCTTCTGCTTCATCTACGCAAGAGTGTGGTTGCGTTGACGCTTCTAGCAACGTGACTCCTGCTCCACCGGTGCAAGAATTTGTCTTGACGAGTGCGCCTGGTGTCTCGTGCTCATTGACAGCGGCTTCCACATTCTCCCTTTCATCTGCCTCGGAAAAAGGCCAAGAAGCAATCGCAAGAGAAGGTGGAAAGGCAACAAAAGAAGATAGTGCCTAAGGACATCTCCAGTTACGCTGCAGGGTCATTTTAGACCAATATTTGTGCTCAAAACTTTCAAAGCTCATTTTCTCAAACTGACTTTTTTGGCTGGTGAGGCTGCTTGTTCCAGCCATATCTCTGTAACCGCTCATCAGATTTCCAGAAGTTTCTTTTTTTTTGTGTATCTGAATAAATTTCTGGGGGCAAGACAAGCCCATTTTTTATATATTGTGTCTGCGATTTGTTATAGTTAATGAAAATTTGATCGATAAAATCTTAATCACCAACACTAAATTCGGCGGTCTGCTTAAATCTTTCCGCGAGGAAATTTAAAGAAAGGGCTCTGTCTTGCCCTGAGGTATCCATCTGGGAATCATCATAGTGAATTCTCAAGGCCTGGAATGAGAAAATCATATGCACCATTCTGACACATAGCTGTAACTTGAAAACCAGTGAGCATAACTGCATGCAATTTTGTAGTTCTACTAATGCTATTGCAATGAGTCTATCCTGAAAATTTCATGAAGATATATCAATAAACAAAAAAATTGGTATCCGAGGGTAGCTTCCCCCCTCTTAAAGTCATCTATTCCTAGCATGCAGGCATAATGCAGCGCTTTCTGCCGCACAATATCACTGCTAAGGGCGATTTTCTTGGCCCGCGTCTCGGCAAACCAGGTGCAAACTTCCTTGTCCAAGGCCTTGTGCACCGGCTCAGCCACTTTCTTCGCTTTCCTGTGCTTCACAGACGTCCCTGAAACAGCGCTTTGGCTATAGCAACCTTGCTCTTCAATATTGTCAAAAGAGAGCTCACCGGAACTCCAAATTCTTCCACGATGACTGATTTTTCCTTTCCAGTTTCAGCCTGGGCGATAACTCGAGCCTTCTCTTCCACTGACAAAAACGAGTTTCTTTGTCAGCTGCGACATGCTTCAGCTGACGATCGAACAGCTTCGAGAGACAATGACTTAATGACGTGCAATCGTTCGTTGTCAAGCGTGCGTCGCCCGAACGCCTCGTCGCACCCTGCCGGGATTTGACCTAACAGCTGCTACTTCATATAGCAACTAATGTTGCACACTGGAGCCGTCTACATGAAACTTTGCAGAAAATGAATAATTAGAAATACTATAAAAATAAAATTACTGCACATATGTTATTTGTACGTGCACACTTTTCCTAGCCAATACAGCCCAAAATGTTTCCTTGGAGTTCGGATGCTTCTCCATAAGAGCGTGTTGCATCGCCATCACCAACACGGCATGGTGGCTTTCTGTTTCGTTTACATTGTGTCATGGCCCAGGCAGCGCCAGTTTATGCTTTTTTTTATGCTATCAAGATTGATGGTTTCTCAAGGTACGAAAAAAACAGTTTAAGGGTTTCGATTAGCCACAGTTTAAATAATTTTGCTCACGTCTGCTCAGTAAAAATTTTGTTGAAGTGCAAATGTGTCTGCGAAGTAGTTCGTTTTGGAGGGAATTTCAATGCATTATGTTCTATGGGACATTGATGGGGAATTAAAAAATTTTCGTTGTGGCAAAAATTTCGTTGAAGTGGACTTCGTTGTGCCAGGATTCCACTGTAGTGGTCTGAGTCATCACATGTGTAATGCACCTACATGTGTATTGCACAATAACCAACCTAAATACAAGGGTAACCCCAAAGTGCAATATGCCCAGAAACATACCTTTGCAGGTTTCTCCTGCATCTTTTTTCTCATTTCTGTAGAGAACAACACATAAGCTGACCGGACTCCTTTGGGTCTATCCAATTCTTTCAGCTTCTAAAAAAAACATAAAAGGGATGATGCTACAGATTATACAACAAATGAAGTCCTTTAGCACCAAAGACAACAGCAATATGTGGCATATATACATAAATAAAACCAGAAATACATTTCCAACAGGTTAATCCCTCCTCAAAAGAATTCGCCATAACACAAATATAAAATATGCATTCTGTGAAGCACCAGCTCCATTGTTGCTCATTCACGTCATTGTGACTGACTTTTGGTAGCTCTTAATGTAGCCTCTTTCTTCAGAGGTTACATTGTAAACAAGAGTCAATGGCATTTTTCCGAAGAGCTAACATACCTAGACAACCGCAACTGATGCTGTCAATTCCTTCAACTAATCCAATTTGCTTACTTTTGGCAATGCTTAATGCTGCCACGTTCTCACTGCCATAAACCATTAAGGCCACCATCAGTGTGCATGAATAGCTATCTAGTAAGTAATGTTCAATTACCGCTGAAAAGATTGAATGCGGCAGCCTGCTTCCTACACTCGATCTTTGCACAATATCTGGTGTTGGTCGAGCTCTATCTGCCCTTTTAACTTTTTAGTTTTTGTCCAAGTATTTCTTAGAAGTGAAGATTGTGAAAATGAGTAGTGCTAAAAGAATGGAGGCAGATACACAGTGCGACAACACACAGCATTGTGGATATATCATCCTTCTTTCACTTTTGAGCATAACAGTCCAACTAGTCCAATACTGCTGCCTTGAAGAAGTGCAGAGGATCTGCAGTACTCAAACAGCAATTTCTTGTCT
Source organism: Dermacentor andersoni (assembly GCF_023375885.2). Taxonomy (NCBI): domain Eukaryota; kingdom Metazoa; phylum Arthropoda; class Arachnida; order Ixodida; family Ixodidae; genus Dermacentor; species Dermacentor andersoni. The sequence continues at coordinate 233,611,261 of NC_092814.1, forward strand.
GCCTTACTTGTAGTCTTTTAAGTTACCTCTGCTAATGCAAAGAACCAAAAAGTAGAATACTATAGAAAATTATTATCTGCAGAATACGCTTTCATTTTTGATGTGCTAAAGTGTTCTCATGATGAATGTACATCAAATCATTTTTGCTGAAGGCAGGCACATAAATAATCATGTTAAAACAATACTCAACACACACTGCATATTAGGGACATCGGCACTGTTGCTAATGCCTAGCTTGCCTAAGTATGAATGAATGAAAACAACAGGGTATTGAACATGCCTTTGCATTTAAGTAGTCAACAGTGCGCATGACACTGGTAATTTTAGTACTGGAGTGTAAACAGTTGTTTCAGAGACAGAATCGAATACAAATGGAATAGTGCCAGAAGCAAACCAAATGTAGGATATTTTTCTAATAGCGTGCAAATAATGTTTGGCCTTCTCACCACCAATATCAAGCAGTTTTAACACGAAAGCGTGAAGGGCCCCGTGTCACAGAATATCCGGTGTCGGTGTCGGCAGAGTTGTCCGTGAGCAAACATTTTTGTATATATTTAGGTATATGTATATGCTACACCTTGCTATATGACATGCGGTATATGCGGGTTATATTGCCACACGATTCTACCACCAAAGTTGCTCATACCTTGTCTTACATTCGACAAAGTTATTTCTCAGAATTTTGAGAACGATAGCCCACAAGCATTATGAAACAAAACACTGACAGCACATGCCTTTTATGTTAAATATTCTCAGACTTAAATATTAAAAGTGCGAAACAATAACAGAAACCTGAAAATGATGCAATTCTTTTGGCACGGCTGTTCACTACCTCCGGGATTGGCCCAGGCAAGAGGCCGCATTTCTACCAGAAAGCTTGCCTGTGTTCATAGCATTTGCCGCCAGCATTTCCCAGTAAACATTAAGGTTACATAAGCTGCAGTTACCAGGAAGCATGAGAACCAGTTGGGGATCTTTCAATGCTATCACGTTCCACTTTAAGAGGCGATGCTTAAGCTTCGTTCAATTTTTCACATCCTGGTATTCACAACATTAAAATATTTCTGTCATTAGAACGTACATTATAAAACATGCTTTACTGACCCCTTCAGGTGCCAATAGTTTCTGTCTAGTCAATATTTAGTTTCAGTACATTTGCATTTTCAGAAACATGAAAAACAATGCGCTATAAAATGACTAGTATTTTCAATTCCTCAGTGAGTTTTGTCATGTTTATAAAATGTGTAAGCCACACAAAAACTCTCTACAGGAAAATAAAACATGTTGCTGGACTAGCTGGTGCATGATTAATTACCAGAAGTGTGGTGCAACAAAAGACGAGGAACGGGATGATACCTAGAGTGCCCACCCACTGTGCAAATCGATGCCGGTAAAGCTTTCTGAACTGTTTTCTATTATTGATGATAATTGATGGTGATGTTTACGGCAAATGTTTACTGTTCATCAGCGTTTAGTGCAATACTTGAGTGGTGAGTTAATGTTAAACGTTCTTTGTGTGCATCACTTGTGTTTGTCTACATAGTACACAGAACGCACAGAGAGACGTGCTTGCTTGAGGCATTGTTGTGCTCCATTGTTTATAGTCTGTAAGAAGGTTAGCACTTTCATTGCCTCACACGTCACAACACATTGTGGCAGAACTGTTAAACTAATTAAATCTGCCTTTTGCGACACCAAACTGCTCATGTGCAGCGCCGTAGTGGCTGAGGACTGAAGCAATTTGGCAGGCGCACGACTGGACTCAACTCTCTCCTCCGGGTGAGTGGAGTATGGCCGTGGCAGGTGGTGCACTCGTCAGTGGAATAGGGCGCCAGCTGTTTCTCTTAGACTCTTACGGATCAGCACATATCCGTGTCTTGCCGTTCTACACGGTTTACTTTGACTCCGGCTCATTTTCCTGTGCGGCATCTTTTGGAGTTGAGTGGCACGTCTTATTGTGTAACTGACACATTTCAGGGGCGCCTTCGCCATTGCCCAGACATCTGGACTTCATACCAATACGTCTACTTGTTTACCTTTCTCGACTGACCGCTTTTCACCGTCAAACAAATGTTATCGTTCAGTGCGGGACGCGCCCGCTTATATCGGAAGTTTCTCAAATGTTATCGATAGTTCTATCCGCTGTCTGTTGTCGCCCAACCTTGTGTAACCTTATTACACGTATGTGCAACGCAAATGGTGTAGAACTTTCTGGAAGACACACAGGCAACGGTGATTACTATCGAATGTTCAATGGCTCATGTATAAAAGCTGACACCGCTGACACGTTTGACCCGCTGATCAGATTTCGACGATTGCCAACTGTGTTCGCCGCTATACAGTGCAGTCCACTTATAACGATACCACATATAACGATATATCGGTTATAACAATGGGTCGACATGAGAGTGTCATTTTATGCATTAGGTCTATGGGGGAAAAAAACCATTTATAACGATAGGTTATTCACCGCATATCGGATATAACAATCAAAATTTTGCCGTCCGGATGGCTTTTTCCGTGCAAAATAATCGTAACATTTGCGTTGCTTAGTTCAGTTCCCTGAAACGAACGATGTCGAGACGAGGCGATGTTTACCTCCTTAAGTTCGTATCTGCCGCCATTACCACGCTGTGCGTCCCAACGTTACTAGGCGCGTCCCGCCCCGCCTGCGCACCGGAGAGTACCTGAGTAGGCGCAGCGCGCCACAAGATGGCGCTAGCTGCTTCATGCGGGTCGGCCACAGTCACTCCGAAAGAGAGAGAAAGAAAAAAAAAAAAGCGACAAGCAAAGCGGCGCGGTGGCGCCCGTCCCGCACTCAGTCTCTCTCTCTCGCGATTGCAGGCTGACACCACCGAAGCAGCATGCAACCAATGGTACAACCCAGTTTGAAGATGGCGCCGACAAAGTGCAAAGCTGTGTCGCTTGACATGAAGATGGATATTTTGCAGGACTCTCAATGCGGCTACAAGGTGAGCGCCCTCGTGAAGAAGTATGAGCTCGCCCAGTCGACGATATCAACCATCTTGAAAACCGGGAGCACTGCGATTGTGAACGCAGGAGATATCAGCGGCCATGCCGATCAGCGGAAAAGGGTTAGAGACCCTTTGTACGCCGATGTTGAAGAGGCGCTTTACCAGTGGTTCATCACAACCCGCGCGCATAATGTGCCTACTAGTGGGCCAATACTTGCCACTAAAGCGAAAAACTTCGCTTTTCTTCTGGGACGCCCAAATTTTGAGCCTGGGGGAGGCTCGATTCAGTGTTTGAAAGAGCAGCACGGAATCGTTTACAAAAATGTGGTAGGAGAAGCGGCGTCTTTGGACACAGAGGCAAAGCAGCAGTGGCTGCAGACAAAGCTGCCCGGCGTGCTGGAGCGCTACGCGGAGAAGGACATATATAATTGCAACGAAACTGCTCTGTTTTTTCAAATGTTGCCGTCGAAGACTCACGCTCTTAAAAAAGATCGATGCCCCGGCAGGAAGCACTCGAAACTTAGGGTGACCGTGTTGCTGTGCGTTAGCATGGACGGGAGCCATCGTCTCAAGCCTTTCATGATCGAGCGATCAAAGAAGCCAACGTGCTTTAAGAATCAGCACATCCCGGTCCGCTATCGCAGCAATAAGAAGGCGTGGATGACCCGCGACCTGTTCGAAGAATGGCTGCTCGAGTTCGACAGTATAATTGAAGGCCAAGGAAGAAAAGTAGTGTTGCTACTTGACAACTGTAGCGCACACAGCATTAACCCGAAGCTAACATCTGTCGAATTGATGTTTCTGCCTCTGAATGCTACGGCAGGCCTGCAGCCGTTGGACGCCGGTGTCATCGCCAACTTTAAAATCCTGTATCGGCGGCGCATGCTGGAGTGGCTAAGTTTAGCCATTGACCGCGCAGCTCCTGGCCCGTCAGGTCATGCAGACGGGCCCCCTGACCTGAAGGTCAGCCTTTTGAAAGCCGTGCGCTTCGTTTACGGTGCATGGTATGAAGTAAAGCAGTCAACCATATACAACTGCTTCAAAAAGGCGGGCTTTGTGCGTCAGGACGAACTTCCCCAACCCACTGAGACCAACACGGTGGAAGCCGCTGACATAACCGAGCTCTGGGAGCTCGTTCCTACTGGTGACACAGGTGGTGCGTCGATGGAGGAGTTTTTGACTGCAGACAGTGCTGCCTCGTTCTGCGATGAGGTCACCGACGAGGCGATCGCCGAAGATGTGCTGTCTCGACAGATGGCAAAGTTGTGCGACGGTGGTGACGGCAGCAGCGACAGTGACAACGAGATTGACAGTGGCTCCTTGACCCCGACAACCATGTCCACGCAAAGTGCACTGTCGTTGATCGACTCCTTAATTGATTTTATGCATGCTAAAGGATTGCCGCCAGTGTTCGCGCAGCAGCTGGAATCCATGCACACCGCGGTTGTGAAGCTGAAGCTGCCGCAAAAGCAAGTGCAAATTTCGGACTATTTCGGCGCGCCTAAACCTTGACACGGTCATTGGCGGTAGAAATAAAGTTTGTTTCTCACAGCCTAGTTTCTACATCATCTATTCTTTAGAGCAAGTAGCGAATTCGAGTTCGGAGCTGCAAAGGTATGTTCCATGTTTTTTTTTTTTTTTGATAACTGCAGTCCAGATATAGCGATCATCGGTTACAACGATCATATTTTTCGTCTTTCTCAATATCGTTATAAGTGGACTGCACTGTAGTTGTGTGTTTCTGCTTTAAGCGTAGCCTGTTATTGTGGGCACATGTTCGGCCAATAAAAGGTAATTTCGTCATTCACAGTATTGCTGCTGTGTTCTTTGCCGTCACTACTACGTGATAATACCGACACTGTTGGTGTACACGCACCAGTTATAAAAAAAAGAAAAAAAGGACACAATCGACCACTATGTTTGTACAGCAGCATGTTTTAAGAGGAAGACAGGTGTCCCACAAACAGGAGGTATCACCAATTTTGGTCATTCTGACCATTTCTTGGCATTTCTGTAGATGTACACACCCTTTATGTGGGTAAATGACGTAAGCAACTTGGCATTATGTTGGCCTCCCCACTGCCTGTGTATGTATGTACGCCTAGCACTATGGCACACCATAAAGCAATACATGCAGTGGTGAAATGTGATATTTGCCCTAAGAACTACACCTCATGCCCTATTCGAGTCATGCGTTTTTGTGCGGACTCATACTGTTTTATTACTTATTCACATTACGCCACAGGTGCAGCGGTTTCAGGCCAAGGAGGACCTTGTAAAGTGTGGCCGAAGCTCTTCTTTCAGCCATTTGTCATGCTGAAGAAACCTCCGGGTACAAAGAATTCACCAGTGGGCTCCATGGCAAGCTGACGATGACAAAATATGATGGTGCGTACACGTTGTTTCGGTCTTGTCTCACACGCTGCTTGTTTGGTTGTGAGTCTCGCATGGGGCGGCTGTTGCGGCGTGCAGCGGTGCCCGCCAAATTGTTTCTCGTGGCCACTGCACGATGGTGCCGCAATGCATCGCAAAAGGCGGATTACGGGGCTTTAGCCCACAATCTGATTATGAGGCACGCAGCAGGACTCCATTTTAATTTTGATCACCTAGGATTCTTTAACATTCACCTAAACCTGAGTGCATGAGCGTTTTTGCATTTCACCCCCATCGAAATGCAGCTGCCACGGTCGGCACTGAACCCACGACCTCAAGCAACACCGTTGCACAAAGCTACTGTGGTGGGTACAGAAATGTTGATTTATTGGGCGGCTGCTTCTGTAGTGTCGTCTAGACACCGCGGTGCTTTAATGCAGCTTTGCGTCTGCACGCACTACGTCAGCTGACCGCTTGGCAAATTTGCATGGTGTTTATTTTTATGAAATAGTAGAAACATACCGTAGCATGCCTTGAATTTAAATTTATCTAGTTTGTCCTCAACCGCTACCGCACCTAGTATAGTAGCGTTTCCTTGGCTTCTTACGTCAACTTTTCCCTTTCCCCCTCCCTCCTACGTGTGAGAGTTGCGAGTGAAGAGTGGCAACATTGTTATTCGCCAGTTTTGTGGCAGCAATGGCTTTGCCCCATTCTCTGTCTCCTCTTTCTACCTCCTCTCTACCATTGTATCTACTCCTCTCTGGACTGCTGCACATTAGTGGAAAGGTAAGTGGTGCAGTTCTGAAATGTTATTGTGGGGAGTCATGGATAATTAAAGTAGTCGAAAGGGTATTGTGACGATGCAATGGAAAGGTCCAAATGAGTTTCTCGTGTCGCCTTCCTTCTCTGCCGTGCTCCTGCCATGTATATACACGCTCTGAACCAGTTCCCTATGTGGCATGCAAGGCGGTGGCAGCAGCAGCAGAAAAGTCGAACGAAGTGGCAAAGAAAGCTTCGCTTTAAAATGCAGAGGAAAACAAAGTAAATTCAGTTGGAACATACAAATAGCAATGAATATGGCAAATCAGTTCTGCAGGAGCCCGCAAGGTAGAGGAAGGTGCATGAAAGGAAAAAAATTGTCATCCACCCAGGTTGTAGCAAAAAGCTACAATGGAAACCCACGCGAACTCTTCAGAAAGAAAGCTTCGCAGTTGAAGAAAAAAATTGTCCAGGTCAGGAGATTAAGCCCGGGACCAACACCTTTCCAGGGCGGTTGTTCTACCATCCGAGCTAACCAGCAGGCTCGCAGACCGCAGCACGAGGGCAAGTTGCTAGACAACTCGAAGCCAAGGAAACCCATAAGGGTTTCTAAGAAATAGAAACCTATACGGTTTCCTCTTTGCAGAAAGAGAAACCTGTATGGGTTTCGTTGTGTTTTCTTGCTACAATTTGCGTGGATGACAATTTTTTCCCCTTTCACGAACTGCACCTAGCAGGCTTTTGCAAAACTCAATTTCCATATTCAGTGTCCCTGGGCTTCCGAGTTGTTGATTAATTTGCTCTCGCGCTGTAATCCACTAGACTCCCGGTTGGCCCAATTGTTCAAGCAGATGCCCCAGAAAGGCGTCAGTACCGGATTTGGTCCCCGGACCAGGACTAATCTTTTATTCAATGTGAAGCTTTCCTTTCAAGAAACCTATTCGGGTTTTCTTTGTACCTTCCTTGCTACAATCTGGGTGGATTACAATTTTTTCCTTTCATAGCTATGTACATTTGTGCATTTACAAAATACAAGTCACACATTTGTGGAATATGTTCTAAAATGCTAGAATGTTTGTGGCTTACATTCCACTGGCCACAAAAATGTAGCAATATACTCACATCATTCAACCTCCTTTTGGTGAGCCTTAACTTCTTGTCCAGTCTGACTTCTTCAAGAGCTTCCTTTTGCTGCTCAGTCAGTTGAGAAGTGTAGGCTGCTTTCTCTTTCTCATAATGCTCAAAGCGTTCCCGAGATATAGCAGCATATTTCTGCAAAAATGGTGTTAATAACACGGTTAAAAATTTGCAAATTTCTTATACAAACAAACTAGCAAGTGCAAGACAACTCACACTTTTTGTCACATCATCAGCTGCTTTCCATTTTCCTGCGACCATTTTAATAACTTCAGTAGGCGTAAGGGCTGCCAACAGTTAAACACACAAGACACATAATTAATTTTCAGCAATATAAGGTACAAGACAAATTATTCATTTCAGCAATATCAGGCACAAGAAAAATGATTAATTTCAGCAATACAAGTGACCACTGCATATTATATGGCTTTTAAATTTGCTAAAATGTACAACAACACAAACACGAAGCCAAGGTTTCTTTCAAGGACCACAGGCCCACATGAGCACAGTGATGCCAAAACTGTTTACATACATGACATAATGTAATGTTTGCCACTAACATAATTTCCAACATACTAAGTTCATCTACTGACTGTACATGCGCGCGCACACACACACACATGAAGAACAATAAGAGAAAAAATACAAGCTTTTATGTTTTGATAATGTGCAGACATGACAAGCAGGTAAAGGGTTCAATTCTCACTATAATATTGTGCAGATCCAACACAATTGTTGAACTCTACATTAAGTAAAGCTTTTTTGTTTGCAAAAAAAAAAATTTTGCAAACCCTGATGAAGATCGGTCCACCGATCGAAACTGTTGAAATTAAATACTTGTTCTGTTTACCTTGTAGCACCACTCAAGTTCTTTATATATATATATATATATATATATATATACTTGTTTCGTTTACCTTGCAGCATTGTTTAAGTTTTTTACGTTTGAAAGGTAGCCTGAAGGATTTCTCTTTACACACACACACACACATATTGTAAGAGACAAGAGGCCACCCCTCCGAAGGCCTGCTTTTTCATCTACACTTCATCCTCTGCCTTGTGCACTTAATCCTTTACATTATATACATATACAAGGTGCCGCACGTAACGTGCGCCAAAATAAAAAAAAGAAATATGAGAGTGCCACGTAACTGGACAGAACCAAGGTAACACTGTTTGTCGTCACTTAGAGCAAGTCAGACAACCTTTTTGTATTCTGCATGGTTACATATTTAGTTATATTAATTAACTTCTCAAATATTATAATCAGAGCAAGATTGTCAATCAGAAAATTGTAGGCCATCATGAAAAATTTCCTATCTATGTTTCTGTTGCTCTATATGTGGTACATGAAAGTTTTTTCCAAGCCTAAAAGTAGCCCGCAAATGCAGGTGAAAATGCTGTGCAACTACTTGAGCGGCACTTTTTGTGTTTTGCGGGTTTTTTTTACCTTTTTCTGAGGTCTAACTTGAAAGGCTGTTCACAGTGTGCAAGCAAAAATGTAGTACACATCAACATGCCACTTTCGAGAATATACATGCCATGCCATTTTCTTCTCTTCAGTATATGCACTGTGGGTTTGGTTATATCTAATAACTTTTTTTTATACTCCTTTTATTTTCAGAAAATGCGTTTCATATTTGTTTATGTTGATTTTTTGCAGTATGTTACTGTGCGTTGACTACTTCCTGTCTTGATTGGTTGATGCACATGACTGGTTGATTACTTGTTAAACATGTTAAACATACTTGTACAGATACTGATTATGATGTGCACTAAAATGTTATGGTTCCAATTTTTATCTTATTGCTACTGTTGTGTTCATCGTCAATGTCTACGGGCTGTGAGGTGCGTCAAGCAGTGGTTTCACACTGATTTAATCTTGCTGTGCTCAGTTTTTGTACCGAAAAACTGAAATAAAAGTTTATAAATTGATTGAATTTGGTGTCTGAAATTAAAGAATAGTATAAGCATATCAGTCAAAACGCTGGTATGCAGATTTGAGTGGCCTGTTTCATTGCATAACTTTATCATCAGACAATAATAGTCTCTATTTGGTACCCTCCTTTAGGAATTTAACCAGATTTTTGTAAGGTTGGCGCTTGACGCAATCAAAGTACATCAAATTTTACTAGAAAGCGATGGGCTCAAAATAACAGAATATTAGCTACCTTGTTGCCTTTAAATAACGATTTATTAACATACCACGCTCACGGTACATTATTTTGGCACTTAAAACATGCACGCTTGAAACGGACTTCGCTACTTCCAGGCACAAAGGATCTAAAAAAACCAGTGGATGCAAACTACAGGAGTTACACATTGTATTTCATAAACAGAAGAGAGCCTTGAACGACTAGAGGTGATAACTTCGACTTGTACGTGAAGGTTGAGTTAATGCGACGAACGCTGGTTCAGAACGATGTCTGCGCTTAGCCGGGTCAGTGCACAACTGCAAGCAGAGCGCAAACCTAGCGCGTATGCAGACACTTCGGGAGTACACCCTCGTCCCTTGTGAATAACCGCACTTTCCACACCTGGGTTTTCCTTGAGTACAGCCTTCCTGGCGTCTGTCGCGAAGAGAATAAAGCCAGAAGGAGGCCGCTTCGGCGCTGGTGGTACGGTGCCAGGGCTGTTGTGCTTTTGTGTCGCAAATCCTCGAGCAGAATTTTGGGTTAGGCGAGCGCAGCAGCTGGTCGTTCTATAGACAATAAAATAAATACAGGGTCAGCTACATTCAAACAGCTGAAGCAAAGGCAGAAGACACGCATCAGGCTACCTTACGCAGACTACGTAATATGATTAGGCTTGCTAAAGTAGTGGAAAAAGAAGAGCGCAGACATTTCTTTTAATTTGCGAACGAGAAGGACTAATGCAATCATAGTATAAACTTGTGAGGACACTTCGAACACTTTGAGGCAATGCTCAATTGTGCGCACGTTAAAGCTACGCTCACGTCATGCAGACTTAATCTTCAAGTTATCAATAATATTAATAATTAGGCGGGTCATACCCTACGCTGCGTCCGACAATTTGCTTATTTGTTAGAAAACCTCTCAGCACAGCCGACATGCTCAGCGCCATTTTTTCACCAGTGCCCGTGTTGCCTACTCTAAGGCGTTTGTTTGCCTCTAAGAGTGGCTGATAATCGAGTACCTGAATAATAAGAAAAGATTAAACGAATATAAAAAGTAGCACTTCTGACAATTTTAAATGAAACAATGAAGCCAGATAAAATTTAAGAATATAGCAAGGGAATTTTCCTGATTCATCTATGTAGATGATGGTTCTTTTTTTTTTATCGTCGTTTCCAGCCCTCCGTAGCAGTTTGGGCTCTCGTTAGGGTCGTTTTTCGTTTCTCAATGTTGATTTAAATATTTGATGTCGAGCAAAAATAACTGCTTTCGAAGTGCAGCGCAAGAAATAAGCTATGAGGTTAAGGTGAAGCCCGATGTCATCAATGTCATGGATGATGCCATGAAACTTGAAACGAACAGCGCTGCGGCGATACGAACTGCTGCGGGCGGCAGCACAAATTGAATTGATGGCGCAATCAAACTATTGCATGTGGTGGCGCCAGGTGCGCTGATATCATTCTTTAGCGCATTATCTATCCGCGTCGAACCATTATGAACCGTGATCAGCAGTACTCCGGCGGTGGCTGCGTATCGCGCGGCCGCGCGAGCTCTGTCTTGAAAGCGATCTGCGATGAGGGCAGAGTACGCAGAGTGCTGATAGCTTCGTGTGCACTGTGTTCTCGCCGCTTAGTTTGCGTTGAAGCGAGAAGCAGCACGAAGGTTAATTCGCTCGCCGCTGCGGGCCATATATATTGAAAGCGATCGTCTTACGTGACGGACGGACGGACAGACGAACGGACGGGTTTCCTCGTTGGGTAGGCATAGAAATGCGTACGCATAAAAAAAAATTATGCATATCCTACGCACTGTGGGAATCATTACAAGCGAAGCTTTCTGTATAGTGTTATTGCGTTAATTGATGATGATATTGATGGCGAATGTTTAAGTTATTGAACGCTTGTGGAATAGGAGAGTGGCGAGGTGCTGTTCCCCTAGTGTGCACCACTTGTTCTTGTCCTCGTAGTACTCAGTAGGGCTCTTTCTTTTTATTATTCTTTTACCTACACTTCGTGCAGGCTCGTCTAGACGAGTGTAGCGCCGGGCAGAGGCTATGACGTCGTGTGCTGCACTTGGCCAACACCTCCTATATTGTCACGTGGTGGTGGCGTTGAAGAACACAGTAGCAATACTGTGAACGACAAAACTAACTTTTATTGGGCGAACCTGTGCCCACAAGACAGGCTACACTTATAGCAGAATGATTGCGGCAAACACAGTCGGCGATCGTCGAAAATCTGATCAACGCGTCAAGCGCGTCGGCTTTTATACATCAATCGTCGAATGTTCCAGACTAATCGTTGGGACCCGCGTGCCTTCCACAAAGTTCTACACCATTCGCGTCAGGCGATGAAATCACATAACATAAGGTTCGGCGACAACAGACAGCGAATAGAAGCATCGATAACTTTCCAGAAACTTCGGATACATGCAGGCGCGTCCCGTGCCGGGCGATAACATTTGTTAGGCGGCGAAACGTGGTCGTTCGATAAAGATAAGTACACGTGTCATTACCTCCCTCTTAAAAAGCATCGACCCGATGCTGCGAACAAACGAAATAAAGAAAAGCACTCGTAGCAAAGAAAACAACAAAATAAGGAAGCTCGTCAGCGTCCGTAAAAGGGTTTAAGGCGCACCACGTGGAACACATAAGATCGTGCGCGGCGCCGCTGTGAATGCGAAATGCCGTCTGGCACAACCTCATAGTCCAGTGCGCCAATACGTCGGATGACCGTGTAGGGTCCGAAATAGCGTCGCAGTAGTTTCTCACTGAGTCCTCGTCGGCGTATCGGGGTCGATACCCAAACACGGTCGCCGGGCTGGTACTCGACGAAGCGTCGTCGGAGGTTGTAGTGTCGGCTGTCGGTCCTCTGCTGGTTCTTGATCCGCAGGCGGGCGAGCTGTCGGGCTTATTCGGCGCGCTAGAGATAGGTAGCGACGTCAAGATTTTCCTCTTCAGTGACGTGCGGCAGCATGGCGTCGAGCGTCGTCGTCGGGTTCCTGCTGTAAACCAGCTTAAATGACATGAGCTGTGTTGTTTCTTGCACCGCCGTGTTGTAAGCGAATGTTACGTACGGCAGGACCGCATCCCACGTCTTGTGCTCGACGTCGACGTACATTGCTAGCATGTCGGCGAGGGTCTTGTTCAGGCACTCCGTGAGACCATTCGTCTGCGGATGGTAGGCAGTTGTCCTCCTGTGACTTGTCTGGCTGTATTGCAGAATGGCTTGCGTGAGCTCTGCTGTAAAAGCTGTTCCTCTGTCGGTGATGAGGACTTCTGGAGTACCATGTCGCAGCAGGATGTTCTCGACGACAAATCTCGCCACTTCGGCTGCACTGCCTTTCGGTAGAGCTTTAGTTTCAGCGAAGCGGGTGAGATAGTCCGTCGCCACGACGATCCACTTATTTCCGGAAGTTGATGTCGGAAACGGTCCCAACAAGTCCATCCCGATCTGATGAAAAGGTCGGTAAGGAGGCTTGATCGGCTGTAGTAATCCCGCTGGCCTTGTCGGTGGTGTCTTGCGTCGCTGACAGTCTCGGTATGTCTTGACGTAACGGGCGACATTGGCCGTTAGGCGCGGCCAGTAATACCTTTCTTGTATCCTCGATAGCGTCCGGGAGAAACCGAGGTGCCCAGCGGTCGGATCGTCATGTAGGGCGTGCAGTACTTCTGGACGCAGCGCCGACGGAACAACAAGAAGGTGTAGTTGGCGCGGACTAGTGAGAAGTTCTTCACGAGTAGGTTGTTTTGAAGCGTGAACGAAGACAATGCACGCTTAAATGCCCTAGAGACAACGTCGGTGTGCCCTTCCAAATACTCGACTAGGGCTTTTAGCTCCGGGTCTCCTCGTTGCTGTTAGGCGAAGTCTTCCGCGCTTATTCCAAGGAAGGCGTCGTCATCCTCGTCATCTTGCGGCGGCGGGCCAATGGGGGCGCGTGATAGGCAATCGGCATCTGAGTGTTTTCGTCCGGACTTGTATGTTGCAGTGATGTCGTATTCTTGTAGTCTGAGGCTCCACCGTGCCAGCCGTCCTGAAGGGTACTTTAGGTTAGCTCGCCAACACAACGTGTGATGGTCGCTGACCACTTTGAATGGCCTGCCATATATAGGTAAGGGCGAAGTTTCGCTGTAGCCCAAACGATGGCGAGGCATTTCTTTTCGGTTGTACAATAATTGCCTTCCGCTTTTGACAACGACCGGCTAGCGTAAGCTATCACGTGTTCATGCCCATCTTTTCTCTGGATTAGGACGGCCCCGAGGCCTAGGCTACTGGCGTCAGTGTGTATTTCGGTATCGGCGTGCTCGTCGAAGTGCGCAAGTACGGGCGGCGACTGCATGCGTCCTTTGAGCTCTTGAAATGCGTCGGCCTGCGGCGTTTCCCACTTGAACTCGATGTCACATTTAGTTAGCTGTGTCAGCGGCTCAGCGATTAGTGAAAAGTCCTTGACAAATCGCCTGTAGTAGGCACACATGCCAAGAAATCTACGCACTGAGAAAAGGTTTATTGGCGGCTCCTAATGCAAAGGCACAGCAACCGGGAACGGCGAGGCAGCCCGAAGCACTGTCCAAACGGACGCCAGCAATCAACAGCGCGAGCCGAGACGAGCCGCGCGTTGGCGATGCGGCTGTGCCGCGAGGCGCGTCTTCTTCACAATCTGCCCCCGGACAAAAAGAGCCATCCGGCGCCTTAAGAATCGGGAGGCAGAGGGTCGTGGTAGGGCTTGAGACGCGAGACGTGGACAATGTCACGTCCACGCCGGCGCAAGTCTTCAGGTGGTGACAGGGGCTCAATGAGAAAATTCACCGGGGATGTTTGCTCCAAGACTCGGTAAGGCCCTTCGAATTTTGGGACGAGTTTCGAGGAAAACTCCGGCGTTTGGAAAGGGACCGACAACCACACAAGAACGCCTGGAGCGTAGGTGGTGTTTGGAAGCGTGTCGATGCGGTTTTCTTTCTGGCGCTGCTGTTGCTCTGCCGTAAAGGAGCGCGCTAGCTGGCGGCATTCTGCGGCTTGTCGGGCGACGTCGGACACAGGTAGACACTCGGAGGCGTCAGGACGGTATGGAAGGAGCGTGTTGATGGTATGCGTAGGCTCGCGGCCATACAAGAGGAAGAAAGGTGAAAATTCCGTAGTGGCCTGGATCGCGGTGTTGTACGCGAATGTGATGAATGGAAGGATGCGGTCCCAGTTACCATGATCACATGCCACGTACATAGAGAGCATATTACCAAGTGTGCGGTTAAATCGCTCTGTGAGCCCGTTAGTCTGTGGATGGTATGCCGTGCTTGTCCGATGAATAATATGGCATTCCGAAAGCAAGCTTTCGACGACTTCGGAGAGGAAGGCGGGACCTCGATCGCTGAGGAGTTCTCGAGGTGCGCCGTGTCGAAGCACGAAGCGATGTAGGACGAAAGAGGCTACATCCCGCGCTGTAGCACTTGGTAAAGCAGCAGTTTCGGCGTAGCGTGTCAAATGTTAAACAACAACTACGATCCACCGATTGCCGTCTGGCGTCGTAGGAAGCGGGCCGTATAGGTCGATGCCGACGCGATCGAAGGGTGTGGCAGGGCACGGGAACGGCTGCAAGGCACCAGACGGGCGTAAAGGTGGCGATTTGCGGCGTTGACAGTCAAGACAGCACCGAACAAACTTGTGTACAAAATTGTACATGCCGCGCCAGTAGTAGCGGTGGCGAATTCGTTCGTACGTCTTGAAGACTCCGGCGTGGCCACACTGCGGATCGTTGTGGAAAGCGGCACATATTTGAGACCTTAAGCTGCGGGGAACCACCAGAAGCCACCGCCGACCTTCAGGAGTGTAATTGCGTCGGTGCAGCAGCTGGTCACGAATGGCAAAATGAACTGCTTGGCGTCGGAGGGTTCGGGATACAGGGATGGTCGATGATCCAGAAAGATAGTCGAAAAGAGAAGCGATCCACGGGTCACGACGTTGTGCGGTGGCAAAGGAGTCCATGTCGAGAGATGACACGGAATGTGCGGAAGTTGTTCCGCAGGCCGAGTCTGGAGGTAAAGGGGAACGAGACAAGGCGTCTGCGTCGGAGTGTGTGCGTCCGCTGCGGTATACGACGCGAATATCGTACTCCTGGATGCGTAGTGCCCAACGGGCTAGGCGGCCAGTGGGATCTTTCAAGTTGGCAAGCCAACAAAGCGCATGGTCGACTGTGACCAAGTCGAATGGGCGCCCGTACAGATATGGTCGGAACTTGCCAAGTGCCCATACTAAAGCCAAGCACTCTTTTTCCGTCACGCTGTAATTGGCCTCAGGCTCCGTCAGCGTGCGACTCGCATAGGCGACTACGTATTCGGGGTAGCCCGGCTTTCATTGGGCGAGGACGGCGCCGAGACCGACCCCGCTGGCATCTGTATGTACTTCAGTTGCAGCTGACAGGTCGAAATGGCGAAGAATAGGTGGGGAGATGAGAAGACGACGCAGCGTAGCAAAGGCGGAGTCACATGCAGGGGACCAGCAGGAGAGGGCGGCGTCACCACGTAGAAGCTGAGTCAATGGCGCCATGATCGATGCGAAATTTCGAACAAAGCACCGGAAATATGAGCATAGGCCCACGAAGCTTCGAAGTTCTTTGATGGTCTGAGGCTTCGGAAACTCAGCGACTGCTCGAAGTTTTGCAGGATCGGGTAGAACGCCATGCTTGGACACAACGTGGCCTAAAATGGTAAGCTCTCGCGCGGCGAAGCGGCACTTCTTGAGGTTGAGTTGAAGGCCAGCGTTTCCCAGGTAGCACACAAAGTCTTGAAAACGTCGTATTAAGGGATTCAACGTCTGAAACGGATTTTTGACCAAAATCGACGCATCAAAGACGTTCCAAACAAGATAGCTTAAAAACGAGGGGTGAATACGTCTTGATAACGTTGGAAGCCAGGCAGCTTAAAAACGAGGGGTGAATACGTTTTGAAAACGACTCAAGGCGCCACCGCCACGCCACGGCGCGTCAGCCTCTCTAGCGGCTTCTACAATATTCAACAACCCATCAACGCGATCCAACCTTGCGCAAGGTGGCGATACCGTCGTCAAATCATGTGACCAAGGTGGCCACGTGATTCGTGATGCCGGGCGAGCCGGGCATAGTCGCGTCGTCATGGCGTCGTCACGTCACCGCACTCGCATTGCGCTGTGGTGTGTTTGCGGCTGTTCTGAATGTGCTGCCGCTGCCCTTTGCTATGTAAGTGTTGCAGTGTTTTGCTGTCAAGAAAACGATATTCTGTGATCAGTTTGGGTTGTGCGATATGTTTGTGTGGTTTTAATTTGGAAATCAGTAGTGTTTTCAATTGTTATGTGACCAAGGCGGCCACGTTATTCGTGAAGCCGGGCATAGTTGCGTTATCGCACTCGCATGGCACTATGGTCTGTTTGCGACTGTTCTGAATGTGCTGCCGCTGCCCTTTGTCATGTAAGTGTTGCAGTGCTTTGCTGTCAAGAAAACGACATTCTGTGATTAGTTTGGGTTGTGCGATCTGTTTGAGCCGCGCATAATAGCGTTATCGCACTTGCATTGCGCTGTGGTATGATAGCGGCTGTTCTGAATGTGCTGCCGCTGCCCTTTGTCATGTAAGTGTTGCAGGGTTTTGCCGTCAAGAAAACGACGTTCTGTGATTAGTTTGGGTTGTGCGATCTGTTTGTGTAGTTTAATTTGGAAATCAGTGGTGTTTTCAATTGGAGGGCGCGGAGTGGAGGGCACTAATCAGCTCTTCAAGTTCATTGTCATGTTATGTGAGGCGCCTTTTCACTGACGCTGTAATTAAGGCGTTAAGGGCAGTATAAGGACGAAAGTTAGAGGGACGAAATCGTGCCTGTGTGTCCCTAGCGTCGGGATCGGCCGCTATGCGTGATCCTAACAAGAAAGTATTTTGCAGAATGCGAAGAAAGGCGGCAAAATTTCTGTCTGTGCGCACCTTGCCGATCTCCGCAATAGAGCCGTCATCGTGGTATTTTTGTCTCCCGTTTAGCAAGAGTGTTGCAGACAAAGGAACTGGTTCAAGCAGGCCTTTTTTTTTAATGATTCAGTACTAGTGCGGTATCCCAAAAGGTGAGGTCAAGTGCTCGCCCTATTTTCTTCCCTCGCGCTACAGTGCACCATACCGTGCTTTTATCGTTTGCGCTTCAGATTCTCGATTGTGTTTTCGCCCCCTTTACCCACGTGATGGGTATTTCATAGTATTACCGGGTACCACATGTGTCCATATATTGTGTCCAATATATGAAACGGCCAAATTCGATTTTATTTGACGCCTCAAATGGTAGTAATGTATTGAGTCCCTTGTAGCTTTGTGCTTGTTATCAATTTTACTATTTGGCGAATGGATACAGCATGTACGCTGCATAGCTCGCTTGTGGATACTGCATACGTGAGTCAAGTATGCCCTTGGTATAAAATAACTTGTATGCTTTAGGTAGTACGATTGTTTGCAGTTTGGGACATGTGTCGGAATGTACGCTGTGCACCCTTCGCGCTTTACTTAGTCGGCGGCCTGCCGAGTTCGTGCGGGTGCCATGTGTGCGCATGGAGTTCGCGAAGCGCTCTCGCAGATTTGTTTTTTTTTATATATACATGTGTTCTGTTCGCGCGCTTCGCACAACAGGGCATGTCGCAGTTCTTTGTCCTTGTGCAACACATTTTCCTAGCGTACGTCTGTGCATTATTTGATACCAGTTTCACACGGGGCTCTTTTAGCCGCTATCCAGTCCGTTACAAATCGAATTTCTCGGTCGTGATTGGCTCCTTTGAGTAAGTTACGAGAGTGAGCCAGTCGCATCGATAATTTCGATCCGGATCGGGCTTGATCGCGATCGAGAGTGGTCGTGTGACACCGGTTTTACACATGGCTCCCACATAGGGAACACTTTAAGTTCAATGCTACTGAGTGAAGAGCAAGTGCATATATATGCCAGTGGTGGTATGTGGGCAAATCTTTCTGGTGAAGCCAATACTTGTGCATTCAAAACGTTTCAATTGCCAGCGTAGTGCATCAATGTGTCTACTTTGACAAAATGGAGCACCAGTGCAGATATCTGAGCATACCTGTCCAGGGCAGCAAGTGTGTCTACATTGAAACCACTACCAGCATGTGCGGCAGTTCTATTTCCAGCAGCGGGACTGCACAATAATCAGTAGAGTGCTCTCAAGCTGTTTATCTATGAAGCTCGGCCTGGACTGTGGGCCAAATATTTTTGGACGTGAAAGTGGGGGTAATTGGTAAACATCAGTGGAACTGTGCCTGGACTTCGTGGCAAATGTTTTTGGATGTGAAAGTGTGAGTGAACTGGCAAAGAATTTGCTCTGGGCTACACGTGTGAAACGTTTTCTCATTCAGAGTGCTTTTTTTTTTACTTTAGGAGACTGGAGATGTGCGCAAAGTGTGACATGTCAGTGTGCTAATTAATGTATTTGCTGGTTTGCAAATTATTCGTTGCAACTTTGTTTTTGCCAGAGAGGTACAACTTTGCCTCTTGTAAAGGGCTTTTTAGATAAAACACTTACTATTTATTACGACCATTGCTTCCTTTGTTACACAAATGCAGCTTCCAGTGCATTCCAGTTTATTTCCATGTTTATGTAAGTTTCTAACATGAGGCTTGCATATTCATTTCTCACGTTCTAGAGTGGCAAGATGCAGCATTACTGTCTCATCGTTCGCTGTACTACAGTAGTGTTCACTTGTTACACTGAATCCCCCGTTTAAGTATTCTGTACTAATTTCACTTTATTGCTTTTTTGTTGTATGGTTATTTTTTCTCGCCATTACCTTCTTTGATATATTCTAAAGGCAATATTTCCAATTTTGCATTGTTCCCATTTTTTTTTATTTCTGTCACAGGATTGTTTTATGATGGTATGCGGTGGTATTTCTTCTTGTGCTCTTTTCAAGCTTCCAGCTGATTGGTAACATTGCTTGGAGGCAGTTACCATCCGATTCATACTCTTGCATTTTTCAGTCTACTTCTTCCATTCGCTCCGATGTCACTTCTGCATAACTCTAGTCCATCTAATAGCACGTGCACTTTACTATGATAAATTAGACACTTTAGTACACTCCAGGTTTTTCTGTTCATTTTTGTATGTGTACTTGGAATCTTGTTTATGTGCTAGTGAATGTTCACTTTCGAATTCATTACGAATCCTTTCTGCGACTTTTGTCATTGTTGATGTACTTTTACTTCTATTTGCATTTCTCACAGTTTGTTCGAACCTTGCATAAGCATTACATTTTAATGAAGTGTTTTTGCTTTGTCACAATGTTCTCATTTCATGCACTCTTGGCATGAAGGGCTTGGTCTGGCCACCTGCCAAGACGTGGCCATTTGTTCTTTGCAGGATGTCATTCCCATTGTGGTTGTAAGCATCGTAGCTTACTAAAGGCGGTATTAAGGATTTATTATTCCTAACAGGCTCATTTTCGTGCGACTTGGTAGAGGATGCGCCGGCCATGCGGGGAACAGTGCTTGGCAATGCGCCGTGGTTCTTACAGTCAACACCGACGCTTCTACTCATCTGGGGCGCGATTGGAGATCGTTGTTCGAAACGCCCGATCAGTTTCACCTCACGCGATTGGCCTAGGCCGTGCCAACGGGTGCGGCTGACGACGTCTGCGCGGCATAGGCCAGTCGCGTGAGGCGAAACTAAACGCGTGTTTTGAACAACGATGTCTGATCGCGCCCGTCACCCGCGAAAATTAGCTTCAGATGATCGTAAACCTTTCAAGACCGCTTCTAGACCAGCTTTTTGATAACGTCCTAAAAACGTTTAGAAATTGGTTACGAATAGTTTTGGCAAAGGGATTACTTTTGTCTTTC
Organism: Dermacentor andersoni; assembly: GCF_023375885.2. Lineage (NCBI taxonomy): Eukaryota > Metazoa > Arthropoda > Arachnida > Ixodida > Ixodidae > Dermacentor > Dermacentor andersoni. The sequence continues at coordinate 233,631,472 of NC_092814.1, forward strand.
CCAATCCTATTTCTAGACCAGCTTTTCGAATACGTCTTGCAGACCTGTTCTAGATCGTCTCAAGAAAGTAATTAAGCCGGACATTAGCAGAGATATACGACGTTTTGCCGCCGAAGTTCTCTCATTCGTGTCTTCTTTAACCCGTTTTTATCGTCTTGGATAAACGCTACGAAAACGTTACGTATCTCTTTTGTGCTACCTGGGTTGTTAGAGAGGTCAAAACTTGTCTGAGGCGGAGCAGGTGAGTAGGAAAATCAGGCGGCGAGAAAACCACGACATCGTCGAGGTAACACAGACATATAGACCACTTGAGGCCACGCAGCGTGTTGTCCATGAGTCGTTCAAAGGTGGCAGGGGCGTTACAAAGCCCGAAAGGCATCACCTTAAATTCGTATAAGCCGTCAGGCGTAATGAATGCGGTTTTCTGGCGATCGGCCGCAGCCATCGGGACCTGCCAGTACCTTGAACGCAAGTCAAGGGACGAGAAGAATTCCGCTCCCTGAAGACTGTCGAGGGCGTCGTCGATGCGCGGCAAAGGATAGACGTCTTTGCGCGTTACCTTATTTAACCGACGGTAGTCGACGCAAAAGCGAATAGACCCGTCCTTGCGAACGAGAACGACAGGAGATGCCCAGGGACTGCGCGAAGGTTGAATAACATCACGGCGCATAATATCTTCGACTTGGGTGGTAATGACACGACGCTCTTCGGCAGAGACGCGGTACGGTCGTTGACGTAACGGCTGATGTGAACCGGTGTCAATGTAGTGCTGCACTTCCGACGTGCGACCCAGGTGAGGTTGTGAAACGTCGAATGAACTCTAAATTTGTGCAGGAGATCAAGAAGGTCGGCGTGTTCGGCAGGTGTGAGGGTATCGGCGATGGCATTCGAGAACGCATCCCTGGACGTTTCCTCAAGCGCGGACATCGATGACGGTTGGCCAGAGTCGACATCAAAAGAGTCTCCGGAGACGTCAACCAAAGACGAAAGTCGAGGAGTTCCACGAAGCCAAGGCATTCACCAACGAGCAACGTAATAGGCGCACAGAGGAGATTGTAAAAGTATATATTGCTGCAGCCGCCAGCCATGTCAAGCGTCGCGAAGGGTAGTGGGAGAGATTTACGGCTCATGAAGACGTCGGACGGTGTGAAGAGGACCGTTGCATCAGCGATGGCATCGCAAGAGACGGGTACGAGGGCGAAGGAGCGAGCCAGGTGGAATATCTGTGTCCTCGCGCACGGTAAGTTTAGAAGGGCGGTCGCAATCTTCGTCCAAGGGTGCGTCACAAGGGGAAAATTCAACTTCGGCGCGTGCGCAGTCGATCACGGCTTTATGAATGGATAAGAAGTCCCATCCGAGGATGACGTCATGCGAGCAGGTGGGAAGAACATTACACTCGACGATGTAAACAATGCCGTGAATAAGCACACGTACAGTACAGGCTGCGTGCGGAGTGACGTGCTGCGCGCTTGCCGTACGAAGCGACAGTCCAGAAAGCGGCGTGGTCACCTTGCGCAGCGAACGGCACAGCTTGGCGGCTATCACAGAAACGGCTGCGCCGGTATCCACAACAGCGAATGCAGGAACACCTTCTACAGAAATTTCGACCACGTTAGCAGGAGAGGCGCGAGGACTTAGTTCGAATGGGGCGCAGTTCTTGGCTCTTGAACTGCGACGTTCAGTTTTCCTGGTCAGGTGGTGCGGGTCGCCGATGCATTGGGGAGAGCGAGCGTCGGCGAGGGGAGGGCGAGCGACGCGAAGGAAATTCTGGGATGTCAGCACGAGCGTACGGTTGGGGGGAAGGAGCGGCGTATTGGCGAAATGACTGGCTGCCGTACTGGAAGGGCCGAGAGGCGTCGCAGAACGCTTGAGGGCGACGGCGGCAATATCGGGCGACGTGTCCGGGAGTGCATCAAGAATAACAGATGGGATGATTGTCAGCTGTCCTCCAAGGATTAGCTCGCGGTGCGGTCCAAGATGCAGCATGGGCTTCCGGTGGCACCGGTTGGGACTGGGTCGCGAACGACGCCGGTGGAGGCCTGCGTACTGCCTCCGCGTACGTAAGAGGCGCGGCCACAGGCAGGACTAGCTGCGCATAGGTGAGAGGCGTGGCGACAGGCTGCACTGCCAGCGCAGAGTTGAGATTCGCGGCTGCAGGCGGCTGATGGTGTGCGGAAGGGACAACTTGGGCGACCTCTTCGGAAATGAGGGTGCGGAGCGAGTTTGGAAGACGGGAGGTGGGCTCCTGAGTGAAGGGGACTAAAGAAAGTTGGCGGGCAACTTCCTCACGCACGAAGTCCTTGACCCGCTGAAAGAATGAGGATGGGTCGTACATGTTGTCAAGGCTCGCCAACAAGTCGTCGCTTCCCAGAGAACGCCGAGTCGAAGCGCGTTGCTTGCTTAACTCATCGTAACTTTGGCATAGGCTGACAACTTCAGACACAGTGAGCGGATTCCTGGCTAGGAGCATCTGGAATGCGCCGTCATCGATGCCTTTCAGTATATGGCGAATTCTCTCAGCTTCGGGCATTGCGGCGTTGACTCGTTTACAAAGGTCCACGACGTCTTCTATGTAGTATGTGAACGTTTCTGCCGTCTGCTGTGCTCGGGCGCGCAAGCGTTGTTCGGCACGCAGCTTGCGAACAGCGGGTCGGCCGAACACTTCCGTAAAGGTTGTCTTGAAGACTGACCATGTGGGTATGTCACTTTCGTGGTTGTGAAACCACAGTTGGGCAACACCAGCCAGATAAAAGATGACGTGGGTTAACTTGGCTGGATCATCCCACTTGTTGTGTGCGCTCACCCGTTAATATGACGCAAACCAGTCTTCTACGTATTCGTCGTCTGCACCGCTGAAGATCTTGGGGTCCCGTTGTCGTGGAACGCCGGTGCAGGTGACGGACTGTGGCGTCGGGGCCGTTTGGGATGAGCTGTCGGTCATGGCGGGCGGTAGCGTTCTTGATCTCAGCTCCAGGGTTTCAAGCGACGGGGTTTGAGTCCCAGCACCTCCACCAATTGAGGAAAGGTTTATTGGCGGCTCCTAATGCAAAGGCACAGCAACCGGGAACGGCGAGGCAGCCCGAAGCACCGTCCAAACGGACGCCAGCAATCAACAGCGCGAGCCGAGACGAGCCGCGCGTTGGCGATGCGGCTGTGCCGCGAGGCGCGTCTTCTTCTTCACAGCACTGCCTTCTTGTCGATGGGCTGCGGGAACTTTGCGATGGCAGCTGTCTTCTGCGGGTCTGGGCGGACTCCAGACTGGTTGATGACGTGGCCTAGGAACAGAAGCTCATCGTAAGCGACGCGGCACTTTTCTGGCTTCAGAGTGAGCCCTGATGACTTGATGGCCTCTAGTACTGTTGCAAGCCGCCTAAGGTGATCGTCGAAATTTCCGGCGATGACAACGACGTCATCCAAGTAAACGAGACAGTTCTGCCACTTCAATCCTGCTAAAACCGTGTCCATCACGCGAGGGAACGTTGCAGGCGCCGAGCACAGTCCAAATGGCATAACCTTGAACTCGTAGAGGCCGTCTGGGGTGATGAAGGCGGTCTTTTCGCGATCTCTTTCGTCGACTTCTATTTGCCAATAGCCAGACTTGAGGTCCATCGACGAGAAGTATTTAGCGTTGCAGAGCCGATCCAATGCGTCGTCTATCCGTGGGAGGGGTATACGTCCTTCTTCGTGATCTTGTTCAGACGACGATAATGACGCAGAAACGTAGGGTTCCGTCCTTTTTCTTCGCCAGGACAACTGGAGGTGCCCACGGGCTTTTCGACGGCTGGATGATGTCGTCGCGCAGCATTTCGTCGACTTGTTCTCTTATAGCTGCACGTTCTCGCGGCGGAACTCGGTAAGGGCTCTGGCGGAGTGGTCGAGCGCACTCCTCGGTGATTATGCGATGCTTGGCGGCGACTGGTGTTTGTCGAATCCTCGATGACGTCGAAAAGCAGCCTTTGTATTGTCGGAGCAGACTTCTGAGCTGCTGTTGCTTAATCACGGGGAGACTTGGATTAATGTCGTAGTCTGGTTCGGGAACCATGGTCGTCGGGGTAGATGCGGCGGAATCCGAGAGGACAAACGCATTACTGGTTTCCAGGATGTCCTGGATGTACGCGATCGTCGTGCCCTTGCTGATGTGCTTGAACTCCTGGCTGAAGTTTGTCAGCAACACTTCAGTTTTCCCTCCATGCAGTCGAGCGATCCCTCTTGCGACACAAATTTCACGGTCTAGCAGTAGACGTTGGTAGCCTTCGATGACGCCTTCTACGTCAGCGGGTGTTTCGGTGCCGACCGAAATAACAATGCTGGAGAGAGGCGGGATGCTCACTTGATCTTCGAGCACACTCAAGGCGTGGTGACTACGAGGGCTCTCCGGCGGTATCGCTTTATCTTCCGACAGCGTTATTGACATCGACTTCAGGTCGATGATTGCACCGTGTTGGTTCAGGAAGTCCATACCGAGAATGACGTCTTGTGAACACTGTTGGAGGATAACGAAGGTGGCAGGGTAAGTCCGGTCATGAATGGTTATTCTTGCCGTGCAGATTCCAGTCGGCGTGATGAGGTGTCCTCCAGCGGTCCGAATTTGAGGGCCTTCCCATGCGGTCTTAACTTTCTTCAACTGGGCCGCGATGTGTCCACTTATTACGGAGTAATCAGCCCCTGTGTCCACTAAGGCGGTAACTGCGTTGCCGTCGAGAAGCACGTCGAGGTCGGTGGTTCTTTGTCTGGCGTTGCAGTTAGGTCTTGGCGTCGGATCACGGCTGCGTCGTGTTAAACTGAAGTTGGAACGTTGCGTCGTCAAGTCGTCTTTCGTCGTTGTAGTCTTGGCTTCCTGACTTCGTCGGGACGGCGGCGTGTCGTTATTATGTCGCCGAGATGGTCTCTTCGTCGTCTTCGTCGGCGGCGGAGGATATTCGTCAGTTCGACGAACAGCAACCGCACCTCCATCGGTTGCTGCTTTTAGTTTTCCGGATATGGGCTCGCAGAGCGGCCCCGTGCTGGGCCAGTGCATGGACGGCGCTGCGGCGACAGGTAGCGGCCTGGTGACGGCGACCGGGACGGCCGTCGAGGGCTCCACTGAGTAGCGACGAGGTACTTGGCGATGTCACGAGGGCGTTCACCTTCCCGAGGGCGCGGTGCGTTGACGGCGAACCCTCGCAATCCCAGGTCGCGGTATGGGCATCGGCGGTACACATGGCCGGCTTCCCCGCAGTGGTAGCAGAGCGGGCGGTGGTCAGGAGCACGCCAAACGTCTGTCTTCCTCGCGTAGCTGCGCTGGGCGACGGGTGGGCGTGCTGACGGCGGCGGCGGTGTTCGACGGAATTGCGGCGTTACAGGGCCCTGGTGCGGTCGTGGAGGGGGACCTTGACGGCGGGCGACGGCGGCGTAGGTCATCGCTTCTGGCTGGGGCTGCGATGATTGTAGCTGTACCTCGGGAACTCCGAGTGATCGCTGGACTTCTTCTTTGACAATTTCGGCGATTGAGGCCGCTTGAGGTGGCGGTGAAGGGAAGATTCTTTGAAGCTCCTCTCGTACGACTGCCCGGTTGGTCTCGCGCAGGTCGTCAGTGGCCATTGATTGAACTCCGGCGTAGCTTGATGGCGTGGTGCGTCGGTCGAATTGCCGGTTCCGCAATTCCAGTGTCTTCTCGATGCTCGTCGCCTCAGGAAGAAACTAGTCGACCGTCTTCGGTGGGCTTCTTACCATTCCGGCGAAAAGTTCCTCCTTTACACCACGCATCAGTAGGCGGACTTTCTTCTCCTCGGACATATCCGGGTCGGCATGGCGGAACAGACGGCTCATTCCCTCAGTGAGGATCGCGATCGTCTCATTCGGCAGCTGCGCTCTGGTCTCCAGTAGAGCTTGGGCTCGCTCTTTTCGCACGACGCTTGTAAACGTTTGCAGGAAGCCGCTTCGGAACAGGTCCCACGCCGTCAAGGTGGCTTCTCAATTCTCGAACCACGTCCTGGCGGCGTCCTCCAATGCGAAATAGACATGTCGCAGCTTGTCGTCGCTTGCCCAGCTGTTAAACGTAGTGACCCTCTTATACGGTTCCAGCCAGCTTTCCGGGTCCTCAAATGTGGAACCGCGGAACGTCGGTGGTTCCCTGGGCTGCTGCAGCACGATGGGGGACGCTGAGGCTGCCATTGGGGCTGCCTTGGCCACAATCTTCTTGGTCTTCTCAGGTAGAAGTCCGTGCTCCGGGGGCAGCTGTTGAAGACGGCGGCTTGCTCGATGGTCCGGGACTACGTTGGTGTTCTCTTTGCGGTCCGGGCTTGGATCACGGCTTGTCGGGGGCGTCCGGTACATGAACAAAAAGCACCTCCACCAGATGTCACGTGGTGGTGACGTTGAAGAACACAGTAGCAATACTGTGAACGACAAAACTAACTTTTATTGGGCGAACCTGTGCCCACAAGACAGGCTACACTTATAGCACAATGATAGCGGCGAACACGGTCGGCGATCGTCGAAAATCTGATCAACGGGTCAAGCGCGTCGGCTTTTATACATCAATCGTCGAATGTTCCAGACTAATGACCGCGTGCCTTCCACAAAGTTCTACACCATTCGCGTCAGGCGATGAAATCAGATAACATAAGGTTCGGCGACAACAGACAGCGAATAGAAGCATCAATAAATTTCCAGAAACTTCGGATACATGCAGGCGCGTCCCGTGCCGTGCGATAACATTTGTTAGGCGGCGAAACGTGGTCGCTCGATAAAGATAAGTACACGTGTCAATATACTATATAGGAGGTGTTGACTTGGCTCGCAGAACTGTAGCCAGAGTAGACAGCGTGTCGTCCTCTCCATCAACGGACGAAAAGCGCCTGACTCCGCACTTCGCCTCATTTCGCACTTACACTGGCTGTGTATACGCCCTTGCCTGAAACTAAGCGCCAATGTACCTCGGAGGATCAGTCGTGAGCTGTCGGGAGGCTCGCGGCGTTCTCTGCGAAGAAGTATACTCCTGTTCTCTGCGAGGAATTGGTCAAGTATCGGGCGGTTTAATTTTCTTTAGTTTTGTTTTGTACTTTCCTCTTATTGTGTCGTCAATCTGATTATGAGTTCCTAATGTCTCTTTCTTCTCCCGGCCAGAGATCTTTCCTCTGGACGGCTTCGCTTCCCGCTAATGACATACCTATAGAGGCTTTCTTGCGCAGTGGCATTCACAGCGTTCCAGTGGCCCTAGTGCCGACCAATGGGGGATTCATCCACGTGAAGAATCCCAAGGTGATTCAAGATGAGCTGCGGAAATCAACCCCGCATTTCCGAAGCATAACTGATGTTCGGCAATTTGGCAGAGGGGGCATTCCATGCTGTTCGCCAGACCAGACCTGTGTCTCCGACCTTCTGAAGTGCGAAATGTTCGCGAATCACCCGGTGAGGCCTTTTATTCCTGCTCATCTAGCTTGCGTTAAGGGGCTAGTTCGTGGAGTCGACGCGAGTCTGCGTGCTTCCGAGGTCCTGCAGACGTTCTCCCCGGCAGGTGCCGTCTCCGTCTACCGATGTTCACGCGTTTGTGAGAATCAAAGAGCCCCCACAGAGTCAGTTATTGTCACCTTTGCAGGCACAAATAGGCCGTAAGAGATCAAGACGTGGCCATTAATATACAGGGTGGAAGCAATTTCTCCCCGCCCAGTGCAATGCGTTGAGTGTTGGCGATATGGCCACAGTATTGGGGGATGTCGATCAGAGCTTCGGTGCCGCATTTGCGGAGAAGGCCACGATGGAAAAACGTGTTCCTCTCAGAGCGAACGATGCTGTTTGTGTGAAGGTTCCCACCCTGCGGACTGTGCGCAATGCCCTGCGAGAGACCAAGAGCTCGAAATTCTGCAAATTATAGAACGGAAACGGTGTTCGCGTTGTGAAGCTCGTGCACTCTCATTAGAGAAATCATGTGGCTATGCTGAAGCTGCTGCTCGTCACTCCAAAGCAATGGATGCACCTCTTGGTGATGTTGTAGCTGCTGCCGTAGAGAAAGCTATGGCAAAAGCCCTTGACAGTTTATTTACGAACCTTTCAGAGACCGTTGGACAAGTTCTCGCCTCTCAGTTGCCGCAACTTTTGCATGTTACTGCGCGTCCAAGTGTTGCTTCTGAAATCACAGTCTCTGATGATAACATAGAGAAACACGTATCGGCAGAGGCCTCGCCTCGCAGTACTGATGCCTCCGAAGCTCCCTCAACTCATGTAGAACATGAGGGCTTTCACAGTCATGAATCCGGTTCAGATACCATGGAGAACATGGATTTGGATGCTAGAACTTGCAAACGTCGTGCTTCTCCATACTCCCCGAGAACTATTACCCTCCACAAACTAAAAGCTAAAAAGAGTGAAAATAAGAGCTTATCAAAGGATAATTTCCTAAAGGATAATACTCTGCAGACGGCAGTTAATTCTGCCGGAATATCGTCAACATAGGAAGCTTGAAAGTGCTGCAGTGGAACTGTCGTTCCATTTTTGCTGCAGCCGCTGATCTCTTATACCTCTGTGAAGATGTTTCTCCTGATTTGATTATTCTACAAGAAACTTGGTTATCCACAGAAAAGAGTTATCATTTAAAGAATTATCGCAGTTTTCGTCTAGATCGTCCTTCTCGTAGAGGGGGATTAGCATTTTTCATCTCAACAAAAATTTGTCATAGAGCTAAAATTAGTCACTAGTCATTCTCCACTGAAAGTTGGATTCTAGCATTGGATGTAACGCTTCCTGGATGCGCCCCATTTTCGATAATCAATCTTTATTTCCCTACAGGAGTCCGCAATACAGGCTGTCTTGATGCCGCGGTTGCAGCATGCAGAAAGGATATAATCACAGCTGGTGATTTTAATTCTCAAAACGTATCATGGGGTTATCGGTCCGGCTCTTGTGGCAAACGATTGTTAGATTGGGTTTCGTCAAATAACCTTAATTGTGTAAATTCGAGAACCCCAACTTATGTGTCCGGCAAATCGCGTTCAGTGTTAGACCTAACTTTTTCCAGTTCGGGCTGTGTAATTACCTCCTGGTCTGCTATTACCTCGGCCACAAATAGTGACCATCTTCCAATAACTTTTGAAATAATGCGCCCAATTAATTTGGTTGAAAAGCATGTCCGCACCTATGTTAACTATAGTAAATTTCAAGTTTCACTGCGATCAGCTTTAGAAAAGCAGGTTGGCCTAAATGATGAAGTTAAGGCAGTTAATTTGTGTCAAGCGCTAAGTGACAGTTATAAAAATGCAAGTTCAGTATGCAGTCAACTAAAGGTGGTACTTATTCACCATGGTGGAATCCGGACTGTGCACGCGAATATAGAAGAAAGGCAGCCTGGAGAAAGTTACTGTATAATCAATGTCCACGTAATTGGAATGACTATAAGTTTGTTGTAGCTACATTCAGGCAAACAGTTGACAAGGCGAAAGAAAATTATAACACCAAACATTACAGTTACCTATCACAGTATAGTAATAAAAAAGCCCTATTTCGGTTTTTCGGTCTAAAGATATTGTTTCAGCCCCAATAAATGTAGTCTGTTAGCTTAACTTCCACTGAATTAGTGCAGTCACTGGAGGATATTGCAAAAGGTTTAGAGCGTCGATTCACATCACTTCGCCCCTATCATATACCGGCACCTGAACCAGCTAATGAGTACATAACAGTCACATCAGAAGAATTAATGAGAGAGGTAAAGATGCTGCCAACTTCAGCCCCAGGTCCTGATGGCATAACTACAGCAATGATAAAATTATTATTCGAATTGCCTCCCCAGGATTTGCTTAATTTTATAAATTACTCGAATAAAAATGCATGGATTCATCCAGATTGGAAGGTTGCCAAAATAATTCCACTACTCAAAAAGCCAGGCGATGGATATACAATAGACAACATTAGACCTATTTCTCTGACCTCAAATCTTGTAAAGTTAATCGAGAGAGTTCTGTATGGTCACATCGATAGGTGGATAGGCGAGAACCAAATATTAAGTGATTTTCAAATAGGATTCAGGACCGGCTGCTCAATTTGGTGCGCTCATCTTGACTTGGAGAGTAGAATTCAACTCGCTCGCCGCAACAACCAGTACGCGGCCTTAGTGACATTAGACATTGCGAAGGCGTATGACAGTGTCGACCACAGTAATTTAATCAACAGACTCAATAGTGTGAATCTTCCACAGTATATAATTACATGGATTCAAAATTTTCTAAGCGGACGAACATTTTATTGCTATCAAAACGGTGTTTCTTCTAAAAGTTACAAACAGACAAGGGGCTTTCCTCAAGGTGCAGTACTTTCCCCAGTATTATTCAATATTTTACTAAATCCCATCCCGACACATCATGACATACAGGTATACGTATACACTGATGATATCGCATATTTCACGGTATCGAATGATATACACAGCCTATATAAATCTTTGCAGTCGTATTTGAATCAGATTGAAATTTGGCTAAAAGGAATACAAATGTCGCTAAATGTCAACAAAAGTGCGATCATTGTCTTTCCCTTAACTTTTCCTATGGCCAGGAGATTATTCCGCAGGTACATTCTTTAAAATATCTGGGAATGATTTACACCGAAAAGCTTAATTGGCAGACACACATAGAATACATCGCATCTAAAGGAGCACGCGCTGCTGGTTTATTACGAAGAGTCTGCAGCAGTCGTTTTGGAATGCGCAGGGAGACCTTGCTGATGATTTATATTATGTATGTCCGCCCCATTCTAGAGTTTGGATGCGTGTTATTTTCAGGAGGTCCTACGTATAAGTTACGCCCTCTGGTTCTTTTAGAACGCGAATCACTACGTCTGTGTCTCGGCACTTCCAAAATTTGTAGCCAATAATATTTTATATGATGAAACTCACCTGCCTTCTCTTCAAACTCGATTTCGTATACTGACAGTCCAAACATTTCTAAACATCTATGCTTCTCCCCAGAGACGCTCCTACTATATTTTTATTCGAGAACCAACTGCATTCTTTGAGAATCAATGGTCCAGACTGCATTGTCCCCAGGTAGTTTTTGTGCAGAAGCTATTAGAACCATTACAAATATCAATCCGTGATGCGGCTTTTCAATATTTACCTACTTCGACAGTAAGTGTTGAATTTGGCGATATATTTCCCAATAACGCTAAGCTCCTACCTATTCGATACCTAAAAGGTTTATTAGATGACCACCTTGAAAACCTCCAAATAAATGCAGTAATAGCCACAGATGCTTCTGTCAGTGAAGAGAAGGCCGGAGTGGGCATTTTTTCGACATCATTAAATTGGTCTTTCTCGCTTCAACTACCCGACTTTGCGCCAATATTTCAAGCAGAGTTATTGGCGATCATCCTAGCTCTACGGAAACTTCCCACATCTATTTCTTCAGCCGTATTCTTAACCGACTCCTTGTCTGTTTGCTCCGCTTTATCTGTGCCCAATTCAAGCATCATTCTCCGAGAATTTCATTCATGCATTCCCCAACATTTACGCCTCATACAACTGGTATGGATGCCAGGGCACGTGGGGCTCACTTTAAACGAGTCAGCAGACGCACTAGTAGCGGCATCTCTTAAAGGCCCGGTACTGAGGATCCTAAAACCTTCGGCATACGTCACTTCTGCAAGATTTTAAAAAAAATTTCCATTAAAGAAGAACATGCCAAATCATGTGTATTAGATAACGCCGATTTTAAGCACTTTAGATTTCTTTGGCACAGCGGATGGTGTGCAACAAGAAAATTTGAAGTTTCATTTACGCGTATGCGTTGCCGAATACCACGGCTTAATTTCTATTCCCATAGGTCTGGTTTGGCACCTTCTCCTAAATGTTTTTACTGCAATGAAACCGAAACTATAGATCATTTCTTTATAGAGTGTCGTAGGTTCAACATGCATAGAAAACGACTTCTAGAAGGTCCCTTTCGCCAACTTGGATTAACCATTACGCTACCTATCATCCTGTCTCTGGGGGCGTCGGCACTAGGACACTGTAATAGGAACGTATGTGATGCCATATATAATTTTGTAATGGAAACAAGGAGACTTCCATGCTAATTTTACTGTTATATTTTCACAACAAGAAACCAAAAATATTAACTCCTAATATTAAGAAACTATAGCATGAAAATTATTATTAACGATTAGAATTAATTTAATATCTTATTTTCAATAAAAAATCCTATTTAGGTATTTATTCTTTTTCGACCCACTGTCGCCCGATTCATGGCCAATCCCCCGTAGTGGGTTGTGCTATAACTACAGGCACCAAACCAAACCAAACCAAACCAAACTAAACCAAACCGGAAGAACGCCAACCGTTTCCCTTGACGTGGCTTGCATTTTTGAGTAAACGCTGCGCGCATGACATTTGGTGGGGGTTCTGGGTGACTCCCACTACTGACAACGGAGCCGTCAGTACGAGACCTTCGTAGAAGCCGCCGCCTTGCCGGACTTTTACCCTCGGTCACCATCACGCCTCGAGACGAAGATGCTCCAAGTACTGCATCGGCAGGACCAGCCCCGATTCAGCACTACCGAGAGCCACGTACGTTCTCCGCAAAGGCAGGGGAAGATGTCGACGAGTGGCTCACCCATTATGAGCGGGTAAGCCAGTACAATCACTGGAACGCTGCCTCCCAACTGAGGAACGTTGTTTTCTTTTTGACCGACACGGCGATGGTTCGGCATGACAACGATGCGGACGCACTAACTACCTGGGCCTGTTGCGTTGACGAGATCAAGAAGTGCTTTGGCGATTCGGATGTTAAGAAGAAACGAGCGGAATTAACGTTAGCTCAGAGGGCTCATGTCCCCGGAGAGACATGCGACACATATTCATCGAGGAAGTTCTGAAACTATGCAAGACCGTAAACCCTCGAATGTCAGAAGAAGATAAAGTGGGACACCTTTTAAAGGGAATCGCGGAAAACGTACATAACTTTCTCACTAGAAAAGACAACTTGGAAACCGTATTAGACGTGATACGGCACTGCCGTACCTTCGAAACACTAAGACTCATCGAATTACACCGAAATTTGGACGGCTAGCTAACGTGACGACTGTGGCCTGTGTGGACACAAAAGTTCTCCAACAGACATATCGTCCACCATTCGTGAGATTGTCCGTGAGGAGCTCCTTCGACACGAAGAACAAGCACGTTGTGTGGCGCCACATTGCAGCTCCTGCGCTTTCCGAGACGCCATTTGTGCAAACCCCTCGACTCCTTGGCATCGTTCGATAAACACTGCGGATTTTGGCAGCTTAGAGACGGTCCGCATTATGACCGGAGCGAACCATCCATTCTTTTGACCGCAGCCTTGACAGCGCCCACGCTACGTTCGTTCTCGACGACCAGCCCCTACATACATGACTTAGAAGGCGAGAATATTCCTTACTCTCCACACATGGTCGCGGCAGAACATTTTCATCAGCATTCCGAAGTTCGCCCTATGCCAGTGTGCTACAGCTGTGACACACCAGGTCACATAGCCAGATACTGTAACGAACGCTGACCATCGGGCTATGGGCTTTCGTTGCCGTCTACGTGGCACAGTGGTCGCAGCTTAGACACACAGCGGCCAGGGAACTCCGCTCTAGGAGGCCACTTCCGAGAAGACAGGCCACGTAATTCCACCTATATAAGCTACTTGGGAGAAGGAAGAACCCGCAACCGTTCGCCTGCTACGATCGCACTCCGTCACCCACCAGCTTTCCGAGCGTACCAATCATCATCTCCCCGGCGGCGCATCATCTCCACGGCACCGCCTCACGTCACACCCGCCGGAAAACAAGCCAGCGCGGCCGATGGAGGTGAGGCCGCTGGAAAACCATTGCTGCCGACTGATATGCCTCCAACTATTTTTATGCTGAAGAATAGGGTTCGTGAGCTTATTGACGGTGTCTCCACCATGGCTTTATAGTCGACACGGGCGCAACTGTTTCCGTCATGAGTCTGCTGTTTAAAAGCCTTCTGGGACGCAAGATTGTTTCGTTGGAACCAGATCATTAGCTTTCGTGGAGTGAGCGGTGACTCGCTATACCCTGTTGGCGTTTGCAATGTGGATATGTCTTTGAGCGGCCGAGTTTTTAACACTGAGTTTACTGTTCTTCCTCATTCCACTGACAACGTCATTATAGGGATGGACGTTTTGCAATTATGTTGTGCCAATATTGATTGCCGAACTGGCGAACTCAGTGTGGGCGGGAGTGTTACATCCGTGATATTGGAAGACTCGCCCAGCCAAGAAATTGTGTTTTGTGTTTCCGAGGATACAGTTGTGCCCGCTTTATCCGCAATCCGTGTTTCTGTTGTTTGTTGAACTTGCAGTGGATCGTGTACATGTGAACTGGCTAAAGAAAAATGTGTTGGTTCCGCATTGCATGGTATCGGTGCTGAATGGATGCGCAGGGCTGCGGTTGGTAAATTGTTCTACTGAAGCGACGGTGCTGCCTCAAGGCTTAAAGCTTGCCACATTTCAAGAAGACTCGCGGATACCCATGGCAGTGCTAACAGAACTTGCGGACACAGAAGAAGCCGGTAACATGCGCTCTTTGGACTCAAAGATCCTTTACATGGGCGCTAAATCATTCATTGACCATAAGCTTTAGGCGTTGGTGGCCCTCTTTGCAAAACACTTCTCAGTATTCGACTTCAAGCAGAACGACAGCCCGCCATGCATCAATCCCTGCGTCTATAGAACTCATCACCGCATCACCACACCGTCTGCCCAACCGATTCGGCAAAAACCCTATCGTGTGTCGCCCGCAGAGCGCAAGATAATCAGCGATCAAGTCGAAGAAATGCTAAGCAAAGGAGTCATCCTAGAATCATCTAGCCCTTGGGCAGCACCAGTGATATTGGCGAAAAAGAAAGACGGTACGTGGCGATTCTGCGTTGATTACTGACGCCTAAACGCCATTACTAAAAAAAGACGTGTACAGTGGCGTAGCAAAAGGGGGGGCCGGGGGGCCGTGGGCGCCGGGTGCAAGGGGCCAGTGGGGGGGGGGGGGGGTGCTCCGGTATCCAGTAGCCCGAGCTCATGTACCCGATGCGTTGCGCCGCAGAATTGTTGGCTGCAGCTCTATCAACACCCCACGAAATAATTGTACGAATGTGCGGGCTAAAAAATTTACTTCGCAAAATGGTCGCAGAACTACTTGCCTTAGCGGAACGTTTCATGTGGGGTGCGCTCGTGCCGTGCGTTCATACTGGGAGCAGGCGTCGCTAAACCTACAGTCAGGCGTTATGAGGCGTTGAGGCTCTTGGGTCCCTCTTCCGTACCGAACACGCAGCGAAGACGAACGAAGACAGCAGCGAGAGGGCGTTCAACGAGCGTGCCCGGCGCTCGCGTTTACGGCGAGGCGTTCGTTGAGAGCGACATTGCATAAGTGCGGCCGTGAAAAGTCGCGAATGGGATTCTCTGGATCGTCTTCAGACTCGGTGCCTGGAGTTCCTGGAATTTATCGCGAAATGGAACTTCTTACTTCCTGTTATCTTTCGCTTGTTCCTCACGATCTGCGTGTCAGTTGCATCATGTGAAAGGAACTTTTCCAAGTTAAAGCTGATCAAGACCTCTCTGCGCTCCACCATGAGGGTTGAAATGCTGTCAACCTTGGCGATACTGACCATAGAAAAAGAACACGTAAAAATATATATATAAACCTTACTACTGTAATTAATGAGTTTGCAGAAGCGAAGTGTCGGAAAAAGAACTTCTGAAGGAAATGTGTCCTTACCGGTCATTACTTTAGTGCAAAAGGCTCGATGTCCCACCATGGTTTGTGCATCGGCAATATGTATACAATGCCCTATTTATCAATATTGAATCGTTGTATTCGTTCTTTATCAGTTTCGCGGTGTTCAATAAAAGATATTTCTCCTAGTCCTGAGAAAACCACCAGGGGGCCGAGGAGCACAGTGGTACCTCACATGGGCTCCTGCTTTTCTCGCTATTTTGTGTGGAACATTGCTTGGAAACTCAGCGAATTTGGTAACCTCGGATTCCTGAAGTTGCAAGGCATCGTTTGACACCAGCCACGACGCAGTGAGTGGACCTTTACTCGAATAATCGAACCCTGAACATTGTGTGACCGTGCGCTCCAGTATAACCCTAACGCCGGCGCACGCGTGGCACGAGCGGGAGACCAGCGGCTCGCGCCTGCAGGCCCGCGGTGCACGCGCACGGCGCTCTCGCAGTAGGAGTGAATCGCGCAGAACCAGCATCTGAGGCGAAGCGCGCCCGCTTTTCTGGAAACACAGATGGCGAACGCTTTACAAGAGCCGACAACGGCGCGAATGGAGGTGACCGGGGCTAACTCCGATACCATACCACAGTGGACATACGACGTGAATAGCGGCAAAACGACGGGTAAAGCCCACATCGAGTGGCTACAAGTTGGTCGTAAAGGCAGATCAGCAAAAGAAGACAATAAATCCACTGAAGAAAGAGCCATGGAAGTCCTGAAACCAGACCCCAGACCTCAAGCACAACCACTGCCGCAGCGTCAACGCATTCTGAAGATGCGCCCCTTCCCTACTGACGACTTCAAGATCGTCTTCCGCCCTCAAGCAGGCTTCCGCCATCGAAGCACACACTCATCGCAGTGACACATGCCATCGGAAGATCCAGTGGTTTGGTCCAGCAAGACTCACGATAATGTCAGAGTACAAGTGCAGAAACTAGAGAATGTGATCATCGCGAGCACGGCAAGTACGGAACGAGCTTCCAAACTGCAGCATATCAGCACCATACAACTCGGCGGAACCGTCTATCAAGTAAATCCCCACATTCTGCACCCAGACGATGTGTGCCGCGGAGTGATATACGGCCTCGAGCCGGGTACAAGTCCCGCGAGATTGTTGCCGGCCTTCGAGTGGACTCAAGATACACGGTTCTCGGCGCGTGAATGCTAGGATCTTCAACAGCCGCGGTTATCACCTTCGACGGACAGCACGTCCCTTATTACGTAACGTACCAGAGCGGTGACTGCAGATGCAAGCCCTACCGAAAATCCGTCCAATACTGCAGAACCTGCGGCGCCATCGGACACAGACAGGCTATATGTCCTCAGCCGAGAGCCAACTTCTGCTACACATGCTGGCGCGATGGGGTCACGGAAGAACACGATTGTCACCCGAAGTGCAAAATTTGCGGCGGAGGCCACGAAACGGCAGGCAAGGAATGTAAGAAGAAACTCCGTAACAACCCGCCTCCCTACCAAGTAAGAAGACAGCAACCTGACAACGCTCGCGCCCGAGAGAATCACTGGAGCTCGAGCACAGAAGACTTCCCCGCGCTGGTTACCACATCAGACAGCTCACGGGGGCCCTCGCCTCGACAAAGACCTGGCCGGAGACGCTCTCGCTCTATCCTAAGATCGCGCTCTACATCCCGCTTTCGGTCACGGTCTCGCTCCGTTAGGCGAATCACTTACGTCGCCGCGGCGAACGGAAGCAGCGCCTCGAATTCCTCACGCAACCCGAGCAGTTCGGGTGAGACAGCGACGATAGGACTCTCGAACATAAAGTACAGGATCTAGAGAGGACGATACAACAACAACCGGTAACCGAGTGCAACATGTCAGAACTCGATGAAAGAGTAGCGAAGAGAGTAGAAGAAAGCATACTAAAACAGGTAGAAACCAGAATAATGAAGCGGGTAGACGAACGGCTGCAAGCACATAAAGCGAAGATTCTCGACCTTGTTGAACGACGCCTTCAAGTCTTCGAGGAAACCCTCACTACAAAACTTCTCGCATCAGTAGACAGGACCATACAGACAGTGATAACTAAAATCATGGAAAAGGTAGAGCCACTAACCCGTACGGTCACCACACTCGACGCCAAACTGGATGGCTTCATGGCACAACAACACAACTTCATGACCTATGCTTACAAGAATTTCGTTACTCATGAACATCTGGCGGAGCAGTTAGGAACCAAACGAAAAGGACGAAGGACAGTACGAGGGGAATCCGCGGAGGATTCTAGCTCGACAACGCCAAACCACCTACTCCAGGTGGAGGATAATCACCAACATGGCGGCTCCCAAACGTAGACATACCGAGCCGCTTCCCACCCTCCGCATTTGGCACTGGAATTGCAGACCCTATAGACCCCGCTCGGCCAACCTGCAAGAATGTCTCAAAGCAAACAATCCTGACATAATCGCGCTACAGGAAACCAACACCAAGAAAATAAAGCTCCCCGGCTACAACACTATGGCACACACTGCCCGCACCGCAATTCTTGTCAAGAAGACACTAACCGCACAGCCTCACGAAATTGAAGACACTGAAATCGATCACACCATAGTGGACGTGTTGCCGACTCGCAAGAATCAACAGAGCCTATACCTGGCCAATCTCTACAGCCCGCCGCGGGAGCAGCTACTCCTCTACGACCACTTCGTCCGGGACCTTCGCAAGAACGTAAACGGCAACCGGCTTGTTGTAGTAGGGGACTTTAACGCCCCACACGCGGCCTGGGGCTACCCCAATACCACCAAGAAAGGGGCACGGGTTCACGACACCGCACAGCAGCACGGTCTTACGTTATGGAACGACCTGCTCCAACCCACCCGAGTGGGCAACAGCGTGTCCCGGGACACCAATCCTGATCTCACGTTCACTCGAGAGGTGCGAAAGGCCACGTGGGCCCGACTCCCGGACACGCTAGGGAGCGATCACCACATAATTCAAATCGAGCTTGAACAATCTCACCGCGCGCACAAGACAGGAAAGGCGCGACTGACTGACTGGAATGCGTATAGGAATGAGCTTGACAACGATTCGGACATCGAAGACGTTGAATCTTGACTAAACGGTATCGTAGGTGCGGCTGACGGCCACACCAGGACGATTCAACTAGACGAAAACAATCCGGCGGTCAATAACCACCTACTGCACTTATGGGAGGCTCGGCGATCGCTACTCAAACGATGGCGACGCCAAAAGCTCAACCGCAAGCTCCAGCGCCGAATTGCCCTATTAAGCATGCAGGCACAGGAGTACGCTGAACAGCTAGCGAGTCAGAACTGGCGATCCTTCTGCGGCCAACTTCAAGGGACCCTCAGCACAAAGAAGACTTGGCATATACTTCGATCCCTGGTCGACGACACCCACACCAAAACCCAATAAAGACATACAACTCACCGGCTAATCCACAACTATGGCGGCACAGAAGATCAACTACTCCAAGAACTTCAGACGAAGCTACATGGTTCAGCTAACCCGCAAACCACTGCCACCAACCTTTCCACCACCAGGGAGTACCACTGAGCGCCGAACGAAGAGCTAGATAGGCCTTTCACACAGGCAGAGTTGCAGGCGGCCCTCTCTAGGCTAACACGCAATACGAGCCCGGGCAAAGACAGAGTCACCAACAAGCACCTTCGACAGCTACCCCCTCGGGCGTTGACGGCTCTCCTTCGGTACTATAACGACTGCTGAATTAAGGGCGAGCTACCAACAGCCTGGAAACACTCGGAGGTAACCATGGTACCCAAGCCAAACAAACCCATCTCCATCGCAAATCTCCGCCCCAGGTCCTTACGTCCTGCGCCGGGAAACTGTTTGAACACATGGTCAACGAGCGGCTCACCACACATCTCGAGGAAAACGATCGCTACCCGCACACCATGTTCGGCTTCCGCCAGATGCTCTCCACGCAGGACGTCCTCTTCCAGCTAAAGGAAGATATTCTTGACCATTTGAGCAAACACAGCAAGTTTTCCATTCTAGCGCTAGACGTAAAGGGCACCTTTGATAACGTGAGCCATGAAGCCATTCTCCGTAATCTAGAAGATATCGGCTGCGGTGCCAAAACATACGCCTACATGCGCGCTTTCCTCACCAACCGTACGGCCACGGTGGGGATTGCCAACCTCCGGAGCAAGTCATTTCACCTACCTTACAGGGGTACGCCACAAGGTTCGGTCATCTCGCCACTCCTCTTCAACGTGGCCCTCCTCAAGCTTCCCCGCCTCCTAGACACCGTCCCAGGGATATTCCATGGAGCAGCTTTTACTTGCAGCCTCCTCCATCAAGTAGATGGAAATAAAGCTATTCTATTCTATTCTATATGCAGATGATATCACACTGTGGACGAGAGGCGCGAGCACGGGCGAACAGGAGACCCGTCTTCAGGAGGCGGTCAACATCATCGAACGGTACCTCAACACCTGCGGCCTCCACTGTGCCCAAGATAAATCCGAGCTGTTAGTACTCGGGGCACGCACCCGTGGCCGGCCCCCAAGCCACGACGCACCGGACCCACAAGTCCTTCTTCAGGGAGTCCCGATACCGAAGGTCGACTCACTTCGAGTCCTCGGAGTCCATGTATACACAAGGACGGGTCCGGCTCCGCCACACTCCCCAGGCTACACAACACCGTGGCACAGCTTACTCATCTGATACGACGGGTGGCCAATCGCCGCAATGGCCTCAAAGAGCACGAAACTTTGCAAATGGTACAAGCCCTCCTTTACAGCTGCATTGCATACGGAACTCCTTACCTCAACCTCAAGACAGCCTAGAAACAAAAGCTCAACCTTCTAATACGAAAGGCCACGAAGCTCGCTCTAGGACTACCGACAACCGCCTCCACTGACCGATTGCTTCGCATGGGAGTTCACAACTCCTGGGAAGAACTCGCGGAAGCGCACCTCATCAACCAGATCGAGAGACTCAAGCTCACAACCACAGGCCGAGCAGTCCTCCGACGCACAGGATACGTAACCAACATAGGGCACGATGGCGAACGTAAGGAAAAGATCACATCGAAGCTGCGAGAATGTTTACAAGTTCTTCAGATTCCTCGGAACATGCATCCAGAACACCATCGAGGCAGACGGCTCGCCAGGGTAAGCGCCATCAGACACAAGCACCGTAACGACCCGCAGGCGCGCTACGTGGACGCAGCTAAGTATCCGGGCCGAAACGCCTTCGCCATCAGCGCCACAGACTACAGGGGGACGACACTGGCGTTGGCGACAATTCTCGCCAAACGCGCGGACACAGCTGAGGAGGCCGCTATAGCACTCGCCACCCATACAAGCGAGGATGCCATAGTGGTCTTCACCGACTCTCAAACAGCGGCACGCAACTAAATGAAAGGCAGGATCTCCACCAAAGCGATCAACTTACTGAAACGTGGCGATACTCCTCCCCCCTACACCTGCATCATGTGGGTTCCGGGACACGAGGGACTCGAGGGGAATGAAGCGGCACATACCGCGGCCCGCGCAAGCATCAACCGGGCTTCCCCGCACGGCATTCTAGACAGGTCCCACCCACAGAAATCAGCGGAGGAAACGGAAACACTACCGTTAACTCATCAAGCACTACTACAACACTATCGGCTTGGACGCAGGGTGTACCCTCCACCACATGGACGCTGTTGGCGCGTCGGCGGCGGCGAACGCGCTTAACCTCGGCTCCGCCAATGATCGTCTCTAATTGCGGTCATTCAACCCGGATCTCACAAATTTTGGTACCATCGTCTCTGTGAAGATCAGCGGCACAAGTGGACACCACTTTCATCAAGGTGGGCCCATTTTTGACGAATTTCTTAGTGCTCGAAGATTTCGCCGACCACCGCACCGCTAGGACTAACGGCGGTGCGGCGTCTTTCTGGTGCGGCGTCCGCCAGCCCCGGCCGGAGATTGCCCGGCAATGGCGGCTCCGAAGACTGTGACTGGCTACGATCCTCTATGCAAGTCGTACGCATGGATACTGCTCAACTCGAGGACCTTCCACCATCCGAAGAAGAATATTTGGACGACATGGTCCGCATATGGCGACGCAAGCAGAAGCCTCACGTTCCCAAAGTCGCCGGTGCCGCCAAGCAGCAATAGACGCCGGCTCGCTCCGCGCATGCTGCGCACGAGGACGCGGCTAGCGCGACCTTGAAAGGCGGAGTCCGCAAGTCCCAATGGCGGCCACAGCAAACGCCGCGCTTTGGGCGCGACGAACTCATCGTGGTGCTCAAGCCATGCACAACATTGGATCTGAAGGCGACCTTCGTTCCAGGCCAAGCCGGAGTTGCGGTGCGCAACCTCATACGTGACTATGGAGAGATGGACCTCTCTGTATGGCTTGTGTGGGATCAAAATGTGTTAGTGTGTGGACTGAACTGAGTGCCCGCCGCCAAGAGGCTCCTCGGGGACGTCATGCTCGTGGTCGGGGACCGCCAGCTCCCATTCCGTGGACACGCCAAAGCCTCGGGTGACGTCTGCAAGGGGGTCATCAACATTGACCCCAACGATACATCGGTCTCCCTCAAGCAAAAGCTGAAGTGGAGGCACGGCGAGATTCTCTCCGTGAGGAAACTGGGCGACTCTGACGTCGCAGTGGTCACCTTCGAAGGGAAGAGGGTGCCCCGTAATATCTACTGCAGCGACCAGGGCATCCCTGTGAGACTGCAAGAAGGCGATCCCTGCCTGTGACTGCTGTGGCACGGTGGGGCACCGGGCTGACGTCTGCCCGAGTCCACAGTCGGGACGCTGCGGCCGCTGTTGCTCTCAAGTGGCTACCACTTCCGAGGGCCCTGCTGAACATGAGTGCACCCCTCGTTGCCTCATCTGCGGGGGCAACCACCTCACCGGTGCGGCCGGCTGTATCGGCAAGTACCGGAAGCCTATCAAACCGAGGACTCCACCGACCAACGCCAGGCGGAAGTCAGCTCCGAAGCAGGCTCCGCCCACCAAGGTCAACAACAGGAAATCTACCACTACGCCGGGCAAGTCCGGACAAGTCAAGACGAACGCGAAGTCCGGGACCAGGACGAAG
Organism: Dermacentor andersoni; assembly: GCF_023375885.2. NCBI lineage: Eukaryota > Metazoa > Arthropoda > Arachnida > Ixodida > Ixodidae > Dermacentor > Dermacentor andersoni. The sequence continues at coordinate 233,654,245 of NC_092814.1, forward strand.
GCGCCGACCTTCAACGTCGGGAATTTCCCGTCCCTGGAAAACGCCAAAACCAAAGTGAGCGGTTGGGTTTGAGCTGTCTCCGGGCCTCCCTCCCCCTCCCCAACCGAAGCCGCCCTGCAGCGGCAAAATGGTGAACTCAGGCGCCACACCGAAATTCTAGCTAGCAAAATACAAGACCTAGAGGCGAAAGTGGCCAGGCTCACGGAGCCTCGGGCACAGGACGGGCCTTCGGAGCCTTCGTGGCAGGACAAGATTACAGGGCCTCGGTCACGTCAGGACTATCTAGCGTCTCGCAGTGCTCGGGCAGCACAACAGTCGAGCGTATGCCCATTATGGAGCACCGTTTGGAAAATTTAGAACGCACAATTGCAGACATGCCAGGTAACATTTTAGCAGACATCAGGGCTTCCTTCCGGGAACTCTGGGAACAGCAGCTCCCGCACATTGTGCAGAGCATAACTCCAGCCGTGATTGACTCTGTCCTGTCCCCAGTACAGGAACGGGCTAGCGTCCAATTTAGGAACAGCCGCTCTCGCTCTCGTTCCTCGCGACCGGATTCGCGTAGGCGAAAGGTGGTCACTCGTCAGACCATAGGCTCCCAGGAACACAGTCCGGCTGCCACCTCCCCGTAGATCGTGGTGCCTCTGTCTGAGGTGACATCGCCTTCGGGGAGTGGGCATGCCCTTCACAATTAAAAACAACCTTCACTATGGCTATCCGACCCCAGCGGAAAGCCCATAATAAAGCCGTAGAAGAGAAATTCAAGATCATACAGTGGAACTGCAGGGGTTTTCGGAGCTGGAAGGAACGGTCGCACCTCCAGCTCTACCTGCAGCCCCTCGGTTCCGTGCCGGCGGTCCTGGCTCTACAGGAACCCGGCGCGGAAGCTAAATTCACTGGGTATAGCTCGTTTCAGGGATGTCCTACAACGTGCATCCTGGTGAACAAGGCGTACACCGCAGTCCCGGCCGATCTCGACTTGCAGATTGAACAGGAATACACCATGGTCAAGGTCTTGCCACTTAAGCGCCATTACCCGTCAATACATATTCTTAATATTTACTGCCCCCCGCACAAGCAGCGCGTAACTTTCAACGAAATCTTCTACCGCGCGCTCAAATTGGCTGACAAGGAACCTCTCGTTATTGTTGGGGACTTCAACGCTCCCAGCCTTCATTGGGGATACCGCTTTGAGAAGGCCAGAGGACGCAAACTGGCGGTGTTAATATCCACACTTTGTCTCACGCTTCTCACGGATCCGGCACGGCCCACACGAGTGGGCAATTCGGTAACGCGTGACACATGCCCTGACCTATCTCTCGCTAAGAACGCTAAAGATGCCGCCTGGGAGAACCTGGGGGACTGTCTTGGTAGCGATCACTGCCTTCTCCGGATCACTCTTCTGGCGAAGGCTGCTCGCAAAAAGCGGGGCAAGGCCAAATTGACCGATTGGCATAAGTTCAGAATGCAGGAGGTACCTCCCTTGCTCTTTTCCAGCGGTTATGCTGAGTGGGCAAAGCAATTACACACAATACAGCAACAACACGTTACGACAGTTCAGACTTCCGAAGACATCCCCGCAGTGGACAATCACCTAATGCACCTGTGGGAGGCGCGCCGAAGCCTTACCAAACGGTGGAAGAAGCAAAAGCTGAATCGGAAGCTTAAGGCTCGCATTACCGAACTCACGGAGCAAGCCGCAGCGTATGCTGCCCAGCTCACGGACTCAAATTGGATGGAAAAATGCAATTCGGCAGCGCGTCAGATGAGCTCGACAGGGACGTGGCGTCTCTTTCGCAGCCTCATTGACCCCACTCAGACGAGAGGGGAAACGCAACGACAACTTCTGCGGGCTTTGCACGGGTACCAAGGCGCGACAGCTCAACTCGCGGACACGCTATGCGACAGGTATCTCTGTCGCATAGAGGACCCGATTGGGCCCTAGTACGAGTACGCGGGCAAGCCTAATCCAGATCTTGATGCCCCTTTTACATTCCACGAGCTTAGGGCGGCTTTAGCTAAGATGCGCAGAGGTACGGCTCCGGGCCATGATCGCATAACAGTGAAACTATTGGCGAATCTTCCGGACTCGGCCTGCATTCACTTGCTAGAGTACATTAATAAGATCTGGGACGGGCGTCCACTCCCTCCCCATTGGAAGACCTCCTTGGTCACTTTCATCCCTAAGCCAGGCAAGACCGTAAATACCGACAACTTAAGGCCCATCTCACTGACTTCGTGTGCGGGCAAACTTATGGAGAAGATGGTTCAGGATCGCCTCTCTCCGTACATGGAGGCTAAGGGCCTCTTTGCAGACACTATGTTTGGTTTCCGCCCGCATATGTCTGCACAGGACATCCTCCTCCAACTACATCGCGACATAATACGACCCACGGCCATGCGCCACAACGACAAGGCGATCCTTGCCCTCGATCTTAAGGGGGCCTTTGACAACGTTCGTCACGGCAGCATCCTGGCAAACCTGAGCACCACGGATTGCGGGCACAAGGCATTCGCCTACATCAGAGATTTCCTCTCGAAGCGTCAGGCCCTCCTTAGGATCGAGGATGAGGAATATGGCCCATACACCATGGGCACACGGGGCACTCCCCAAGGAGCGGTCTTGTCGCCACTCCTTTTCAACATTGCCATGATGCAGCTTCCACGACAATTGGCCCGGGTGGAAGGCATCCAACATGCACTTTACGCGGATGACATAACAATTTCGACTACTGAAGGGAGCGTTGGGAAAATGGAGAACCGCCTCCAGCGGGCCGCCTCCATCATCGATAGCTATGCTATCCACTGTGGTCTCCAATGCGCTCCTGCGAAATCGGAAATTCTTCACATTAAAACCAATCCCAAAGACAACACGAGTTTGCGTCTCTTTCTGATGGGAGGTCCTATTAGAGAGGTCGAGGAGATCCGGATCCTGGGTCTGTTCATCCATCACAGACTCAGCCCGGAATCCACTATCGACAAACTCAAACGCATAGGCGAACAGGTCGGACGTAGGATCCACCGCGTTTCCAACAAACGCGGCGGGTTGCGGGGCAGGGACGCGCTTCGGCTCGCCCATGCCTTCGTAACCAGCAGGATCCTATACTCCGTACCCTACCTTCGAACTACAAAGAAACACGATGAACGCATCGACGCCATCGTAAGGAAGGTTACAAAGCGAGCTTTGGACCTCCCGGTAGCTACCTGCAACACTAAGTTGTTGGCTCTAGGTGTGCTTAACTCCTACCAGGAGTTGAAGGAGGCCCACCTTGTGAACCAATAAACGCGACTCTCGCAGACGGTGTCCGGGCGCCACTTGCTAGACCGCTTGCACATACAACACGAGTGCATTCCAGAGGAGACATGCAGACTTCCGGAGCTCTGGCGTCACAAGCTCTGGGTCCCTCCACTCCCGCGCAACATGGACACGCAGACACATGAAGGCAGACGAAAGGCGCGCGCTCGGGCTCTCGAACACCAATATGGATTAAAGCAGGGTGTATACTACGTTGATGTGGCAGGGCCGTCGCCCACTGGATTCTACACGGCTGCCGTAGTTCACCAGGACCAACGAGTTAACGGACTTTCCTACCGCGCAGGCCGAGGAGGTTGCTATATGTCACTTGCCGCCTTTAGCCTACCGCATTTTACAGCGAGCCGTGAGGGAATCGCACCCCTCACCCAAACGCATTATTTGGACTCCGGGCCACCAGGGCCTTAGAGGTAACGAGGCTGCGGACGCGGCCGCCCGAGCGCTTACCCACCGGAAACCTCAACCAGACTCTTCCGGCTCAGAGATTAGACAACCGCTTCTGTGGTTCAGGGAAATTCTGGCAGACTATTGCGAACGTCATCGGCTTTTCCCGGTCCCTGCCGATGACGTTCGCAATAGTCTGCACTCGCAATGGAGATGATTGAGGGATCAACGTCACTGGTCCACTATTTAATATTTCTGTCGCTGCTGCCATACTGGGCGCCACCCGCAGTGCCAAAGTACTGTAGGCTTAGCACCCAAAACGATTTTGTTTAAGAAGTTTTTCTTGAGTTAATAATATGACTCTGAGTCCTCGATTCTCGAATTGAAGTGCTTCCTATATAAGTACTAATTAAAAGATTATTCAGGATATGGTTATAACTTCATCGGCCTTACTCGGTCCCTACCGGCCCGAGTAAGGCCGATGAACGAACACTGCGGCGCCTGCAGACAAACACCCTGTTGTGTCCTGCAATAGCAAAACATTTTGACCCAAAAGTTGATGGGCGATGCCCTCACTGTGGGAAACTCTCCGATAACTTTCACATGGTGTGGGCATGTCAGATGAATCCGTCCCTTCCCCCCAACCCTTCCCCCACTAGAGAGGCATGGGAGGCAGCCCTACTCAATTGCTCGGCGCTGGAGTCCCAAAGGGCTCTAGTCCAACGGGCGCGGGTAGCAGCTTCGTCCAGTGGGGTCCCAGACTAAGGACTCCACCTATGTAAAGGGCTGCAAACTCTCAATCCATTGAATAAACGTTTTTCATCATCATCATTCACCACATCCCAAACTAACAAGAAACGAAGGCACCGACTACAGGCGACTCCAGAGCAATACCTTTACCCACGGAATCTTGCTGCATCATTTCCACCCGACGCTATACAGCTACACCTGTCCACACTGCAACGTGCCTGACACCCTGGCGCACCTCCTCCTGCAATGCAAGAACACCCGAGCAAGCATCACAGCGACACAACTAATAGCAGCATACGCAGATCCAAACCTCCTCGCTGAAACGTGGGAGGCTGCGATCTCCAAGCCGGACCTGGTCGACCAGCGCGAACTAGTCGCCCGGGCCCGGAGGGCGATCCAAGCCAGAGGGTTCTTGTAATAAGGGACCCTCCCACCTCGACTGACAAATCACGACTTCAAATAAAGGTTTCATTCTCTCTCTCCTAGTCCTAGCTAACCGTTTCTTTATCATTTTGTTGTTGTGTGACTTCATGTCACAATTACAGTGCCTGTGTCAGCTACTCGGAAGTTTATAAAAAAAGATGAATTTTGTAATAATATTTCCCGATATTCTATGACGTTATGTGTCTTTGTGATTACTAGGAACTCGGTAGCGTGAAAAATATGGCAGATAAGTTATAACCATATCCTGAATAATCCTTTAATTAGTACTTATATAGGAAGCACTTCAATTCGAGAATCGAGGACTCAGAGTCATATCATTAACTCAAGAAAAACTTCTTAAACAAAATCGTTTTGGGTGCTACAGCCTACAGTACTTTGGCACTGCGGGTGGCGCCCAGTATGGCAGCAGCGACAGAAATATTAAATAGTGGACCAGTGACGTTGATCCCTCAATCATCTCCATTGCGAGTGTAGACCAACAGTAGTGCAAGCTTTCGCTGGCACGGGCTTCATCAAGGCCTTTTTTTAATGGTGACGCCAAGAATCGACGCGAAGCGTGCTCTATTCTGTTCCCAATCTTGTGGTGGTACCGCAGCTCGGATAATCACGTTTGTCCGTATTGCAGCAAATAAAAACAAGGCTTTATTGATCAGAATACAGAAAACTCGCAATTGTCATAGCATTGGCGCCCGCGCCGCAGGGAGGCAGGTGGCATTTTCTAATAGGGTGGGGAGATCAGCGTCACTGACACACAATTTAATTTTCGTTTTTCGTTCAGGGCTGCCCACAACCAAAATACTGCGCGCCATAGTACCTACGACGATTTTTGTGAAGTTGTTGTATAGGGCAAGATATGAATCTCGGGCTTCAATTTTGTAAATGCAATATTGCTGCTAAAATTAGTAATTAAAACTTTATAAAGATATTTTTTGTTACCTGTGACGTGAGCCATATTTTCCACGATGCCGCATTTGTATTGGCTGCCAAACCTTAGAGTCTGACAGAAGATGTGCACATGCGCTTATCACAAGTTATCAGTGCAGCACCCTGTGTTATTTGGCGCAAAAAAAAAAAAAAACAGTGTCTGCTGCATTCGCGATCTCTGGGAAAGAAAGCGAAGCAGAGGGGGACCCGGGGGACGTGCGCGGTATCGAAATTGGCTGTAGTGGTGCTGCAACCCGGAAATTGTCGACATCCTCGCCTTCCTCGACTACAACCGGGGGGGGGGGGGGGTAGTCACACCGACGCGAGTGGTGTTGGCATCGGCGCTGTGCTTGTACAGCGCATGGGCGGAAGTGAGCACGTGATCTGGTACGCTAGCCGCTCCTTGAGTCGCCCAGTGCGCAATTATACAGTGACCGAGCAAGAGTGCTTGGCGGTCATCTTCGCGGTGCAACGGTTTCGTTCTTACCTCTACGGGCGCCCCTTCACGGTGGTCTCGGATCATCATTCACTGTGCTGGCTCGTGAATTTGGGGACCCTTCTGGTTGACTTGCGCGTTGGGCTTTACGTCTACAAGAGTGCGATTTTGTTGTTTCATATATAAGAGCGGTCGACGACACGCTGATGCTGATTGCCTCTCTCGGATGCCTCTTCCAACGACTGAATGCGACGCTGACAACTTCGATCAATACATCGCCTTTGTATCTCCGGAAGTTCCTGATATGGGTACCTTCATACCGAACAGCAGAAGGACGACAGTTTGCAACCACTCTTCGCGACCACACACGAGCCCTCAGGAAATAGCCGCTTTCACCTACGTGACGGCGTCCTGTATAAGAAAAGCTACTCGACCACTGGCGCGCGCCACCTTTTAGTTGTCCCCAAGAGCCTCCGTAGTCAAGTGCTATGCGCCATACACGACGGTCCAACCTCTGGCCATCTTGGCTCTCCAAGAACGCTCTACCGTGCTCAAGAGCGCTTTTACTGGCCCAAGATGTGCCACGATATCGAGCGGTGCGTCGCCAGCTGCACCGAAAGCCAGCGTTACAAGCTACCTCCAAACAAACCGCATGGTCGACTTCAGCCAGTTCCGCCTTCCAGCGCCCCTTTCGAACAAGTTGGTATAGATCTTCAGGGCCCCTTCCCGCGATCCTCCAACGGCAATCGTTGTATTATTGTGTGTGTAGACCACCTGACCCGTTATTGTGAGACGGCAGCGCTACCATCGGCAACATCAGCAGAAGTCTCCCTTTTCCTTTTATATTCCATCATTATCCGACACGGGCCTCCTCGCATTATAATCAGTCACCGTGGGAGGCAATTTACCGCAGACGTTGTCAAAGAGACCCTTCGTCTGTGTTCAGCTAGCTTCCGGCATTTGACGCCATGCCATTCACAAACTAAGGTCTGGTTGAACTTACAAACAGAGCACTTGCCATCATGCTATCAATGTATGTCGATTCCGCACATAAGAACTGGGACAGTGTCTTGTCTTTTGTCACTTATCCATTCAACACCGCAAGACACGAGACACCGGTTAACTCACCACTATTTCTTCTTTATGCTCGTCCACCTCGCTACACGCTCGACAGCATGTTTCTTTACTTCGTTCATGACAATGACTCTATCACCAAGATCCTCTGTCGAACAGAAGCAACGCGACGCCTTGCTCGGCTACGCGCCCTTCGCAGGACCGATCAAAGATCCGCTACGACGGCCGTCAGCTACATGTGTATTTCAATCCTGGTGACCTTGTGTGGCTTTGGACATCATTACGGAAGCGCGGCTCTGCCAGAAGTTCTTGGCCCACTATGTGGGACCTTACGTTATACTTGAAGGCCTCAGTGAGGTCAACTATGAAATTGCACGCCTCACAAAGAGTGGACGACACTCGGCCAAACCGAAGTCACGCACGTTGCCCGCCTGAAGCCTTACAATCCACGAGCGACTGACTGACTTGCCCGGCGGGCTTCGTCTGCCAACGGGGAAATGTCACGAGCTCTCGTAACAAAGGGCAGAAGGAGCGTGAATGACGAAGAAGGACAGAGGGCGTATATATTTCTTGCACTTGAAACTTCGTGTCACCTCGAAGAATTGGGCCCTGAAGTGCCGGCGTTGAGTGTATGCAAGACCTCGTAGTAGGAGACAGTTCAATTTCACAGCCTGAGTCCTCTCGGTGATGTAATCTTCGTGTAATTGTCGCATACTTGGCTATCACTAATACTGCTTCACCTCTCCGGCGAAACTGCAGCCCCTCTCTCTCTCTCTGGTTATGAGTCCGAGTATAAGCTCTGCTGCGCATGACTGCTGTGGATACTGATTTTGAGTGAGTCCGGCTTGGCCGAACTCACTCGAAAAGAGCAGTGGCGTGACTCGAAAAAAACCTAGTGCATATTGTTTCCATTACTGCAGTGGAGTAGCCGCCAGTAATTCTTTCGTTATTGAGATTTAATTCAGTAATTGCAATTAATTATCTAACTCGAGAAGTACTGTCCTAATTTTCAAGTGTCAATGAGGCATTTGCAGGCACACCAAAATGGCATCTAAATGCGGTGTTTTCAGTGACGTATTAATTGCGTACAATTTTTGCCGATTGGCAAAGAAACCTCACGAAGTAAATACCACGTGAGTGCGCTCCCACCCGCATGATAAAGCAGCGCCCTCAAATAAGCTGATTGAAAGCAACTGCACTGCCTGTCGCAAACCCGAAGACGCAGCGCATGACCTTGATAATGGTACGGAAGGAGCACCAACAGCAGGTTTTTCGCGGCTTCGCAGCTATTCCTTCCTCTCGTTTCTACATCACACTGACTATCCGTCTCTCAATGCCGACTAATCACATTGCTAGCAAAAGCCAACTCAATAACGCGGCCGAAGCGCCGCTTTAACCACGCACGAAACGTGAAAAGCAATGCAATAGGCATAGCATGTTTCAAAATCGCGGCTTTGCTCGCACCGCATCGAAAAAGAGCGCGCGCAGCTATATTTTGCACCAGAAACTTGGTTCGGACCGAAACCAAATCAAAGTGACGGTTTTAGCTTTCGTGAGAGTGTATACGTGCGGCAAAAACAGGTTCATGGCATAAAATAAAAGCGAAATAAACAGACTGGGAAGCGACCAACGCGTAGAGAAAAGGCAAAACCGATGCGTTCAAGAAAGTAAATATACCACTTCTAAATGAGCAGAATTGGCAATCAGAATGTCTGCAAAAAAAGAAAAGATCAGATTTCAGTGTGCCTCTATAATGTATGAATTCGTAAGCTCAGTTGAACACCAGCCTGGAGGACGTGTTCGATAGGTCTCCTTTTGCAGCTACGCAGTCGCTTTGGCGGTGGTGACGGCGGTCTTGCATCTGGCCTAATCGCTCAGTTTTCGCTGCAGGTCACCGTACGCGCAGCTGCACTCAGTCCCTCCGTTTTGGCGCATCACCGTTTGTTCGTTTGTTGCCTTCAAACGACGAGTAAAGATAGTCTACGGCCGGAAGTTGCACTTGTCAGCGGTGCCCGGAACCTGCGACGACTAGCGGCGACGATCATCAACACTGAAGCAAGCGCATATATGAGGACTTGTGGGACTGCTACCTACTGCTACCTGCTGCTACCGGCCACATTCGGCAGTGGTGACGGCGGCGTTGCATCTGGCCCAATTTGGCCTAATCGCTGTCGGTTTTCTCTGCAGGTTAGTGCTCAGGGAACTTACAATATTACCGTATTTTTTTACAAGTCTCCGTCGTTGCCTCTGCCACAGTGCGTTGTTCTTCTGTTTTTGTAACAGTGCTTGGTTTAAACTTTGGAATTTGTTGCTATAGCATTGTGTGGGTCAAATGGCAGAGGACGTTGCAAAGGTAAAGCAAGCGCTAAAAGCAGAACTTATTAAACTCAAAGATGAAGTAATGACATCACGAGAATCATTGGAGAGAGACTTGCGAATTGAAATTCGTGAGCTCCGTAACGAGCAAAGAAGCATGACTCAAAGCCTTCAATTCTCACACGGTGCTATAGAGGAGCTAAAGAAATGGCAAAAAATGTTGAGCTGAAGATCCAGAATGACTCTTTGCAAACCAAATGTAATACCCTTGAAAAGCATGCTAGTGAACTTAAGAAACGCGTCACAGATCTAGAGCAGTACTCAAGAAACTAATGTTTAAATTCAAGTTGTCGAGAAGCGCGAGAACGAACGAGTCATTGACATCGTCTCGCGGATTGGTGCTGCAATCGGTGAGCCAATTGCGATTTCCGATGTCGAGTCATGCCACCGTGTGCCCACGACAAATTATGAGAAAACCAACATTATCGTCCAGTTTAAATCTCGTTCGAAACGTGATGTAACGCTGAGGAAAGCGAAGTCAAGGCTCACAAATTCTGATGTCGGACTTGCCAGCTCGAGTGCCGTGTTCGTCAACGAGCATTTATGCCCTACATTGGAACGCCTTCTGGGCATGGCAATCAAGTGCAAACATGAACACAAGTGGAAACCTGTTTGGACATACGGTGGCAGGATATTCGCGAGGCAATCTGACGACGCTGCGTGATTCGTATCGCAGAAGAGGCTGACCTTGATAAAATATGTTAGCTCTTACGTGTGAAATATGACAGTTTTTACTGTCAAATACAAAGACTTGCAACATGGATTATCACGAATTTGCCTTGCCACGTCACCTTAACCCAGGTAATTTGAATCGTAGCTCTGTTTTACAGTTCAATGCATGTTCCACCGCTTCTAAACATGAAGAAATATTGAATTTTGTTAATCAATTTGGTTTCCAATTTTCGACTATAATATTGAGAGAAACGTGGTGTATATAGTGATGGCTGTAATATCCGTAGTTTACCTGGTTACAACGATTTCTTTTTGAATAGGCCTCAACGGTTGGACTTATGCTTTAGTACAAGATTTTTGCAAGGTTACTAATGATTATGAAGCACTAACAGTGAGGCATAATACAGAATTTATAACTGTTGTGTACCGCCCGCCACGTGGAAACTGTCGCATGTGTGTACACGTGCACTTGTGTGATAGCGTTTCACTTTCTGTCACGCGGGCCATATCGCGATCACATCACCCTCGCCCACTATGCGTATATAATCGCTGGCTGCCAAGCTGTGGTGTGCTTTTTGTCCTTATATTACTTGGCTGTCATTCTGCCACGTTAAGTTGCTGCCATGCAATAAAGCATGCTTCAAGTACAGTCTGCCTCTTCGTTCACGGAAGTCCTGGAACACGACAGTAACACGCATCAGTTCATTGGCTTCCTTGAAAGTTTCCTGGACTATCTTACAGAAAACAATTTTAACCTTGTTTGCGGCGGCGACTTCAATATAAAAATTTTGGAGAACACACGCTCAGCGACCGATTTCAAGCGAATTCTTAGCTCTACTGGCTTCAGTAATTCAATTAGTAGTCCGACTCGCGTGACACTTGCTACTGCGTCAACTCTTGACTTACTTATCACAAACATCGAAACCGTAGCGCTTCAAGCGGGTACACTAGCACCAGGTCTAAGTGACTACTGCCCCATAGAGCATGACTGCCCTGTATTTACTATCTTCCATACGAATAGACATCACCAAACAAGTCAATTTGAACCTCTGGTTGTTCAGTGCTTGTCTGAAATAGCCTTGCAGTCGTTGAAAAACGAAATAAGCAAGTGTGATTGGTCACATGTCACGCGAATAATGGACGTAAATAAAGCGTATTGCAGATTTCTTGAAACCTTTCTTCAGGTATACACGAAGCATTTTCCGTTTATAACAGTTACGCAGTCTAAAAAGACCAGAAAACCATGGGTTACACGTGTGCACCTACAAATGATAAAAGCGAAAAATAAGATGTATTATCATTTTCTGCGCACACGTTGCCCGTCACTACTGAAAGAATAAGACCCTGCGAAACAAACTGAACAGTGAGTTAAGGCGGGCGAAAATTGTCTATTATCGTTCACTTTTCCGAGATATCACTAAGAAACGCCGTACACACCGTTCTGAGTCGTGACAAAAAACATTTTACTCCAGAAAGTATTACGGTAAACGGTCACCGTGTTACTGGCACAGATCTGGTTGAACATTTCAATGCATACTTCATGAATTCTGGTGTACCTGATTGTAACGGAAAGCTTTATAACAATCACAAACGCAATTCTTGGAACATACTAGTAGCGACAGCCTGTTTTTAGCGCCAGCAGATGAAGTCGAAATCTTCAGAAGCTTCATGAACCTCAACAATAGCAAGGCCCTAGATGTAAACAATATGCAAATAAAACCCATAAAATACGTTATCACATCTCTAACTTCTGTGCTAAAGCATATATTCAATCTTGCGCTACAAACTGCCACTTTTCCTGAAGAAATTTTTTCATTTCTTAGCTTTACAGAAATCGTTGCTTAAGCAAAGATTTCTGCAATACATAAAGGGGGTGACAAGCAAATAATAAAAAACGACCTATTTCTGTTCTCCCGGTTTTTTCAAAAGGCTTAGAAAAAGTTTGCACTCGCATAATAAGTTTTTTTTTCTAGCAAACATATCTTACCAGATGCGCAATTCCGCTTTCGAAAGGGGAGGTCGATAGAAACAGCCTTACGAACTTTGAAAGAAAACATAGTACATAGTGTAGATAACAAACTTTACATGCTAGGCCTGTTCATTAACTTCTCAAGGGCGTTCGACTCCCTCAGTCATGGCATTCTCGCAGACAAATTATTCATGTGCGGTATTCGTGGGAATATTTTGCACTACTACAACTAAACAGAACCTAAATAAAATTTTGCTTTTGCAAAAGAAAATTCTTCGACATGTAGCAAAGATTCCTTACTTGGTTTAAACTAAAACGGTCTTTCAAGATTACATTATCATACGAATTCAGCACTTCTACATAATTCAGATTTTAAGATCTTTTTACTTTTCAGAAACTTATAAAGAATTCCTTGCGACGCTAGCATGCCTAAAAGCTAATAACACTAATACGCGTATGCGACAAACCGCCTCATAGTTCGTACCTCGTTTCTGAACTATAACTACAGTTTACAAGCACTTCACTTCAACTTGCCAACCATTTTGAATAAATTTCCAGAAGCAACGACTGCTACACACCGAATATTGTGCCGACAGTTTGTATCCATGTCGTGAACAATAGTTTTCACGCTGCGATTATTGGAATGACACGTTTATACTTTATTTTATATACTCCTTTTAGCTTGTTTGCCTTAGTAGGTATTAGTCTCTCTCATAAACTATTTCGCGATGTGTCTCTTGAATTTTTATTCTTGTATTCTTCATAGGTAATTTTATTTGCGCATTTTCAACTACAAAGACTCTTTGTGCATTTAAAATACGTATATTAAAATGATCAATTTATTTATACTATGTTAACATTTGGTGTGCGGGTTTGGTCTACCGCCACACTTCCATGACTGACATATATTTGTGGCCGTCCTCGTGTTGTCATTTGCAGCTCCCAAGGCTAGGATCATTTTTACCTTCTGCTCATTAGAGAAAGACATGGCGACTGGGACGAAACAAAACACACCTTTAAACATTTGCACTGACGTTGTCAATTCGCTTTTGTGGTGATAGGTATTGCGGCAAAAAAAAAAAAAAAAAAGAACCATCCGTGCACTTTAAGATAAGACAACAGATATCACAGCTTGTTTCAAACTAACACCAAACGCGACGTGTTACTTCGACCAAGGCGCGGCAGATAAGGCACTAGCTCGATCACGGTGTTTTACGGCGAAGCTGTATATGGCCAGCCGATTCGTCCGCCCATCCATCGGTCGCCTGTACGCCGACAACTCCTCCGGCGCAACGCCACGCGAATGCACAAAAAAAAAAAGCAAAATAGAGGCGCGCCATTGGCTGCGCCAGTAGTGACGTCGTTGCTCTCCGTCGCAGCTGAGCGGTTGCGTAGCAGTTTCTATCCAGCTCCGAAATGGGTAGGTCACGCGTCATGCGTACTCCTGAGGAGCAGGCAGCTTTCGATCAGCAGCGCCGCAAGCAGAACCGGGAAGGAGCTCGTCTACGCCGTCCCGATGCTGCAGCCCGGGCACAAGAACAGGCTCGTGCAGCCGAGCGCAAGCAGCAACTGTGTACCGCGGATCTGGCATCCTACCAAGCCTTCGTTTAAGGAACCGTTGGAATTAACCCAGTGATAAAGACCGGGGCCGCACGTTTCAGCTTCGCTGGTTAACCATCTCGGAGTGCTTGGGCGGTGATCTTTTTATTTATTTCCTTCATTTTGTTCTGGCTAACTCAGAAGGAACCTGTTTGAGGGCGCGGCTTTATAATGCGGGTGGGAGCGCAATCACGTGGTACTCACCATATTTCGCAGGGTTTACTTATCAGTCGGAAAAATTTAGTACGCAGTTAGTACGTCGCTGAAATTACCGCATTTAGATGTCTTTTGACTGTGCCTTTAAATGCCTCATCGACACTTTGATAATTATGATACGTCTCGAGTTAGATAAATAATTACAATTAGCTAATTAAATCTCAGTAACAAAAATATTACTGGCAGCTACTCCACTGTACTGCAAACACTATGCACTAGGTTTTCTTCGAGTAACGCATTGCTCTGTTTTAAATCTTTGTGCATGATAGTTAATTGGACACCCTGTATATATTATGACCTTTGCATGCAAGTGACAATGTTTCCATCCCTAATATATGCAAGTGACGATGTTTTCATCCCTAATATATGTTATAAATTATCAGAAATGTTCTTTAATGCGTCGTTAGCTTTGCTTACCGGAAAGAGAAGCGATACTGACACACAAATCATTCACGTGCATTTCACACGCCGTTGATCAAAGACTCTGCCGAAGGGGTCACTAAAGTCTACAGGTTTTTTTCAGGATCAAAAAAGCACACAAAGCATTTTGAAGCGAGGTGAACATAATGCAACATATTAACTGTCTTGGCATAAGCTATCCTTACCTCTAAAAGTAATTGTTAATTGGCTACTTCCTTCTCTTTAAAAAATATTATAAATTTTGTCCTGTGCATGTATATATTTAAATATATTCTGTATGTGCATGGTGTTTACAGAGGAAACTTAAAGCAATGAGAAAATATGGATGAGGCAGCCGCAACTGGTACTTCTAATGCGATTGCTCTCCTATTGTCAGGATTTGCAGAAATAAAGCAAAGTATTGAATTAAAATCCGTGCTCGTCCGCGCCAACAATGAAGCAGTAAGGTATTAGCGACAATAAAAATTTAAGTAAGAAGGTCGAGGCAAGTCAAAAGAAACCTCAAATAATTTGAGGGACAAAACCGGCGACACTTTGCACTCAGACAGGCCAGCTTAGAAATACATAGGTTTATTAAGACAAAGTCGCATACATCGACTAGTGGCGGCCGATTATCGGCTCGCTCGCTCTCTCATCTCCGCTCTGCACACTATCTTAAATACCCTTATGACGAATTGGGGCGGTACCCTAAGTTTAGGCCTCCTCGCTCACATTCTACCAATCAGTTTTATATTCAAGTAGGCGGGACCATCAACAGTACGCTCTATATGACCGCCCACCTTTAGTAGTCCGGTTTTCGGAACACGCAGATCAACATCACTTAAACGAATGCCACATGGCACTCTTGCTCGAGGTTCACACGCCTCGGTACAGCCGGCCCTGTGCACTGGCACACCCCGCGAACACATAAATCGCCCCGCGAGCCACTAACCCCGGACATGCCACAGAATCGTACCTTCGCACGACGTGGCCGCCAGGTCTCGCTTTACATACGCATGTTCTACGGCGTAAACAGTGTTTCTCCCACACCGCGACTGGAACGCCGCCACCCCTGGCAGGAACGCGCCTCTATGCCGTTGAGCCACATGCACGCGGCGAGGCAGGTGCTTGGCCTTTGGTTACATGCGCTTGTGCGCAAAGTGTCCATATATCTTGGGCATGACCTCAAAGGGGCTTATGACAATGTTACGCATGAAGCCATCCTCTCTGCTCTCGAAGAGGTAGGAGTTGCTGGTCGGATGTTTCAATGGATTCGAAGCTATCGCTCCATACGATACTTTTTTGTAAGCACCGAGGAAGGCCATACTTTTCTACATTATAGCTACCGCGGCGTCCCCCAGGCTGGTGTACTTAGCCCTGTGTTATTTAATTTAACCCTCATTGCTCTCCTTGAGCACGTGCCAGGCGCAGTTAGGCTATCAATGTACGCGGATGACATCTGCATATGGACGTCTGCAGTAACACGCCTACAATCGTAAGCGAGAATTGAGAGAGCTCCACCCAAACTGCTATCTACCTCCGTAATCGAGGCCTGGAAATTTCCTCCGCGAAATGCGCACTAGTGCCATTTACGCGCAAACTCATGACAAACTACAGCGTAATGATAAATGGACAAAGAATACCATATGTTCGATCTTACAAGTTTCTAGGTGTCATAATCGACCGGGACTTGTCATGGAGCCTTCATGTATCGTACGTGAAAAAACTGTTGACAGCCATCTGCCACCTGTTCAAGCTTTCACTGGCAAGACTTGGGGAATGTCGACAAGTGCTATGCTACAACTATACAGGGTGCTTTTTCTCGGCTTTCTACGGTACAGCTTGCCAGCAATAACCAACATAGACAAAACGAATCTACGCACAATACAAAGTGTTCAGGCTCAAGCCATCCGGATCGGTCTATAGGCCTGCCTCAGAGTGCATCGACAGTGGCAACTATAGCAATCGCTAGAGACCACCTGGTCAAAACCCATATTGAAATTGAAGCGACGAGGACCCATATAAGACATCTTGCCAGGACTCCTCGCCGCCACCTAGCCTCTCTACCAGCGGACAGACCACGCACCTCTTTCAGCCAAACGATAACCGCACATGGTGAATCATTGCCAGCTTGTTTCACTACTGCTGCGAGACCTTTGATTCCTCCATGGTGCCTCGCTCAGCCAAACATTAACCTGACAATACCATGGCATAAAAGCTGATCTATCATCACCAGCCTTTAGATAGCTGACGTTACTACTTTTGCACCAGAACTACCGTGACTCTACGCTTATCTGCACTGATGAATGTGTCCTTCTAAACAGCTCCGCTACGGCAGTTGTGATACCAGCGAAAGTTACAACCATCAAATTTAAGACGACTCATGCGACAGCGTCGACGGCAACAGAGCTCGCAGCGCTCCTTACCGCCCTTCATTGCATCGGTGATGAACCGCCCCACAAGTGGACGATCTTCTGCGATTCAAAGACGGCACAGCAGTCGCTACTGTCACCTTTATTACGCGAACCGCACGAACAGCTAGTATTTCAGATTGCAGAGACGATCCACCATATAAGTGATGTAGGCCATGAAATAACCTTCCAATGGCTTCCAAGTCACTGCGGAATTATCGGCAGTGAACGGGCCGATCAAGCTGCCCGTTGAGCCCATACTGAGTACCACCACGTACCAATACCGCTTTCTAGAACTGAAGCAGCACGGAAGCTAGCTTGCTCGCCAGTGCACCGCGTCGCAACGGAATGAACCACATTTCAGGAATTCCCGACTATACTTCCTTTATCCCACATTAAGCCTTCGAGTCCAATCAAAGCTTCGCCGTGGGGACGTCACGCTTTTGTATCGACTGTGGTTGGGCTTTGCTTTTGCCAAAGCCTATGTGATCCGCATAGGGATGGCCGACACCGCAACCTGTGACCACTGCGGCCATGAAGCATCGATTGGCCATATTTTGTGCGACTGCCCGCAGTACAGTCCACAGAGGGAATCTTTTCGCCACGAACTCAACCACCTGGACGACCGACCACTATCGGAAGAAGGAACTCTACACCATCGACCGGACCTAACGTCACAGAAGAATGCCGTGCAAGCGCTACTGCGCTTCTTGCGATCCACCGGCCTCTGTGAACGTCTCTAACTGGAACGCCCTTCGTGTGTGTGTCTCTGTGTGTGCATGTTTTAACCATTTCCGCTCTGTCCTCTTTCTATCCCTATCTCCCAACGCCAGTGTAGTGTAGCAAACTGGAGACTAATATCTGGTTAACCCGCCCCCCTGCCTTTCCTCTTCATCTCTCTCTCTTTCTCTCTCTCTCTCTCTCTCTGTGTGCATTACATGACCTACCGAGCTCCATTTCATTCTCTAAATGTTAATTAGAATATCGGCTATCCCCGTTTGCTCTCTGATCCGCACCACTCTCTTCCTGTCTCGTAACGTTACGCCTAATATTCTTCGTTCCATCGCTCTTTGCCCGGTCCTTAACTTGTTCTCGAGTTTCTTTGTTAGTCCAAGTTTCTGGCCCATATGTTAGCACCGGTAGAATGCACTGATTGTACACCTTTCGTTTTGATTGTAATGGTAAACTTCCACTCAGGATCTGACAATGTCTGCCGTATGCGCTCCAACCCATTTTTATTCTGTAAATTTCCTTCTCATGATCAGAGTATCCTGTGAGTAATTGACCTAGGTAAACGTATTCCTTCACAGACTCTAGAGGCTGACTGGCGATCCTGAACTCTCGTTCCCTTGCCAGGCTATTCATCGTTATCTTTGTTTTCTGCATATAAATGTTAAACCTCACACTACCACTCTCTCTGTTAAGGTCATCAATCATTTGTTGTAACTCGCCTCCAGTGTTGCTGAACAGGACAACGTCATCTACAAACCGAAGGTTGCTGAGGTATTCGCCGTTGATCCTCACTCCTAAGCCTTCCCTAGCTTGATTACTTCTTGCAAGCATGCAATGAATATATATCATTGGAGAGATTGTGTCTCCTGGCCTAACCCCTTTCCTTATAGGTATATTTCTACTTTTTCTGTGGAAAATCACAGTAGCTGTGGAATCTTTGTAGATATTCTCCAACATATTTACGTAAGCCTTCTGTACTCCTTGATTATGTAATGCCTCTATGACTGTTGGTATTTCTACTGAATCAAATGCATTTTCGTAATTTATGAAAGCATACATATAGAGAGACTGATTGTACTCTGCAGATTTCTCGATTACCTGATTGATGACATGAATGTGATGTATTATAGTATCCCTTCTTGAAGCCAGCCTGTTCTCTTGGCTGCTCTCTTGGTTGCCCTTATTCTATTAGAAATCATCTTGGTGAATATTTTGTGCAATACTGCAAGCAAGCTAATGGGTCCATACTTCCTTCAATTATTTAAGGTTTCCCTTTTTGTGGATTAGTATAATCACGGCATTCTTCTATCTCTGGGACCGTTGAAATCATGAGACATTTCGTATAAAGGGCCGCAAGCTTTTCAAGCGTGATGCCTCCTCTATCTTTTAATAAATCGACTGTTATTCCATGTTCTCCTGCCGCTTTTCCCGGTTTCATGTCGTGCAAGGCTCTTCTAACTACATCACTAGTTATAGAAGGAGCCTCTGTAACCTGTTCATTACTACTGCGAATGGAGGAATCGTGTCGGCTCTTGGTATTGTACACACCAGTATAGAATATTTCCGCTGCATTTACTATATCTTCGAAATTGCTGATGATATTACCCTGCTTATCTTTCAGTGCATACATCTTGGCTTGTCCTATGCCAAGTTTTCGTCTCACTGATTTCAGGCTGCATTAATTTCTTACTGCTTTTTCAGTCTTTCTCACGTTATAATTTCGAGTATCAGTTATTTTAGCCTTGTTGATCAGTTTTGACAGCTCCGCGAATCGTATCTTATCTCTTGAGTTGTACACTTTCATTTTTTGTCGTTTCTTTATTAGATCCTTCATTGCTTGGGAGAGCTTACCTATTGGTTGCCTTGATGTATTACCTCCCACTTTAATTGCTGCTTCTGAAGCCAGCCTAGTTACGGTTTCATTCATTACCTCTATCTCATCTTCATCTCTCTGTTATAAGGCTGCATATTTGTATGCAAGTACCAGCCTGATTTCGTCTGCTTTTACCCTTACTTCTTCTAGGTTGACCCGTTTCTTCTTGACCAATTTTACTCTTTCTCTCTTCAAATTGAGGTGAATCCTAGCCCTCATTAGCCTATGATCACTGCACTCTATCCTACCTATTACTTCTACATCCTGCACTATGCTGGGATCGGTAGAAAGTATGAAATCGATTTCATTTCTTGTTTCACCATTAAAGCTTCAACAGGTCTACTTTCTGTTGCTATGCATCCTGAAAAAGGTGTTCATTATTCGAAGCTTGTTCCTTTCTGCGAATTGTACCAGCATCTCTTCTCTAGCGTTCCTAGAATCGACGCTGTAGTTGCCACTTGCTTGTTCCCCGGCCGGCGTTTTCCCCACTTTTGCATTGAGTCGCCCATTACTACAGTATACTGAGTTTTGCACTTGACTCATCGCTAATTCAACATCTTTATAAAACTGCTTTTGCATCTTGAAGGGGCTTCATAAAACTGACCTACTTCCTCATCATCGTAACAGGATGTTGGAGCGTAGGCTTGTACTACCTTTAATCTATATCTCTTATTAAGTTTGATTACCACTACCGCTACCCTCTCATGAATGCTGTAGAATTCGTCAATGTTGGCCGCTATGTCCTTATAAATTAGGAATCCCACTCCATGTTGCTTCTTATCTGGGAGATTCCTATACCAGAGGACATGGCCGTTATTCAGCAATGCATAAGCATCATCCGTTTTTCTAATCTCACTAAGGCGATGATATCCCAAACAATGTCTGATAGTTCCTCAAAGAGTGTTGCTAAGCTAGCCTCACTCGACAGAGTTCGGCTGTTTAAAGGTTGCCAGGGTCAGTTTCCACTGGCGGCCTGTCCGGACCCAGATATTCTTAGCACCCTCTGCTGCGTCACAGGTCTGACCGCCACTTTGGTCAGGTGCTCCGCAGCTGCTGGGGACTGAGGGCCATGGTTTAACTGTAGGAATCATCAGGAAGGTAGTGGCCGAATACTGCACCAGGGAGGCCAATTCCTATTCTGGTAAGGGAGTGTCTTTGTTCAAGCTAAGTGGGCCTTTCTAATTTGGTTGTACCTGGATAAGTATGGCGCCACTCGCTCTCGGCATCTTTTGCTGGTGTCAGGCGTCACTCCAAGCCTGCAGATGTGCACTGGAGGAGGGGCAATTCAATCTTACCATCGTCAGATTAAAAAAAAAATCTTATAAAATGATTCGAATTTCCGACTAATGGCAACCGAGCATTCGATATAGCTCAGTGAGATAGTCCCGTAATCGGCGAGGCTACCTTATGGGCAACAAGTACAGCCCATAGGGCCCTACATGTCCAAAAACTTATTTGATTTATCCACCATAGATGGGTTTAGATGATCGCGATGGGTACCTCAATATATAAGCGGTTCTGGCCTTGTAGTTGTGGAATTCTCGCGTGTGCAGGCGGCCGTGAACTCGGCTAGGCAAACTATACAGGCGTTCTAACGGCCTGGGACTGAACTTAAAACGAGTAGGGGGCAAAATAATTGTGGAAGTCGTCGCTTCTCTCACCCGAAAGGCGACGAGACACGAGGTATTTCGATCTTGTGCTACGTCGAAAGGTCAAGTCGAAGATACAGCAACATATTCATTCTCTAGGCATAGGCTATTTATAGCATCAGAAATAATTGTTAGTTGGCTACCTCTTCTGTTGAAAAAAATTTATAAGCATTGTCCTGTGTAGATATTTAAATATATTGAAAAATGTTGAAGTTAAGAAATACAGATGTGGTAGCCACCGCTGGTGCTTCTATTGCGCCTGTCCTCTTATTGTCAGGATTTGCAGAAACAATGCGAAAGTATGAATTAAAAGCTGTGCACGCCCGTACCGACAATGATGCAGTAAGCTTTCAGCCACAATTAAATTCTAAGTAAAAGGTAGAGGCAACTCAAAAGAAGCCTCAGATGACGTGGGCAACAGAACTCTGGTAATGACACTTTAGGGGGTGGAGTAGCCTTCACCATCGCCGGTGGGGGGTGGGGGGAGGTGCCCTGCTTCTCCCCGAAAAACTTCGGAGGGGCTCGGGTCCTGTAGCCCACCCTAGTTGTCGACGCCTATGGCAGCGGCACTTCTATCAGAATCCGCACTGACCAATCCGTCCGTGTAGACATGGAGGTGGTTGGCATAATATGCGCGCAGGTGCTCGAGCAGAAGACAGTGGGCTTCTGAAGAAGGTGTCAATCTCTTGGATCCCAGGAATATTAAGGTCGCAAACGACGTCCTCGAGCATCCAGGGGGGATCAGTTCGTTGCCTTCGTTTCGGACTCTTTAGGGCTCAGAATATTTAGTGCCGAATAGAAGTGGGATCGATGCATGGTACTCGTTCTTCACAGAAGGGCTTTTCCGGGGAAAGCCTCACTTAGCCAGAGAAGTTGGGTTAGCAGCAGGAGACGTATCGGCATGCAGACACTAAACCTCGTATATAATGAAGCCGCGGGCAGAAAGTGCGTTTCTCGGACCAGCAGCAGCTGGTGTGGTAGGTCTGGGACGCAGTGAAAGCCGCAGAAGCCCTGGACTGAGCGCCCCTCCCAGGCTCAAACAGGAAGACTAGCCGGGTTGCGTTTTTCTTTATTTTCTGTGAAGTTATTTTGTCCTCCTCCTCTGCGCTCATGAAACCGTGCAAAAAACAGGCGAACCGGTTTGCGTCCCACAGGCAACTGCGTCTGCGATGCCGTATGCTAGCAGCCGATATATATACAGGATGGAGTCGGCGTTTCACAACGCCGGCGACTACCTCAGTAAATGGGTGGCGGAATATCAGCGCTGCAAGAAGCGCCCTCAGTGTCCAGTGCTCGCGTTCGAGCGCGGCCGTGCACATAACGGCAGACATAACGGGTGCAGCAGGACGACTTTGTATAGGCTAGTGGTGCTTCTTGTTTTATGTTTCAAATAATTGTCTTGTGACCTAAATCATGCCGAACAGGTCTAACGAAGTCGCCCTGCTGCACCCGTTGTACAAAATGTTTTATTGAACCATGTACGTATGCATGAGCAGTTCGCTTATGCTGACTTGCTGACGCAGCGGGTTTATTGCGATAGCAATTATGCGGGCCCTTGAGGCGCGTTCGCGCAATTGCCATCGGCGTTGCCGTGCTGACTCAAGTGTGACAGCACACGCGAGGCCCAGCTCCCACAGCCCACGTGGCCATGAGCGCATACTATGGTGTGCCGTGCTAGGGTGCATGGAGGATGCAAACCTATCTCCGAGGTCACGCGATCTCCAGCGGGTGCCAGGGCAGAGTGCAATAGCCAGGGTCACTCTACCAGCGTAGACTCTAGCCAGGGTGAGGGTGAGCCGAGAAGGCTAGTGGCTTAATGCGCGCTGTCTTACTTCGCGTTCAGCGTTGCAGATCACGCGACCTCATGAGTTTTGGAGAGGTGGCATAGTTCAAACGAGGAACGCAGCAGCAGCACGCACGACTGGAGTCACTCCTCGCGCCAGCGTTGCGACGCCGAGCACTAAAATTCTGTTGTTTTACTTGCTTAAATCCCAATTTGATTATGAGACACGCCGTATTAAGGACATCCGGTTAATTTTTACCGCCTAGAGTTCTGTAACACGCATCCGGTGCACGAGCGTTTTTGCATTGCAGCCCCATCGGACTGAGACCACCACGGCCAGGATCGAACCCGCTCAGCTGCGCAGCGCCATGTAGCCACTGAGCGGCCGCGGTTTGTTCGCAGTCATCGAGTGAACTATCATTATTAGGGTTGCCACCGATCCCGAATTTAACGGAGCAGTCCCAGCTTTCGAGTAAAAGTTCCTACTCCTGACTTGATCCAGAGAGGACAGTCAAATGTATAGACTCTTGCTTTTTTTCCCACGGAATAACAATAAATAAATGTGGGCCCATATTCACAAAAAATCTCTTACGCTAAAACTGTTCGTAAGAACATAGCCAATGGAAATGTCGGACATAACATTAGAAAGCATCCAGAACCAATGACAATCAAACAGCACTTATGAACCAAAAGCTTTGCAAATTTGACCCTAGCAATGTTATGCAGGGTGCCCCGAGTTTTATCCTAGTTTGATCGATGGCAGTCAGTGAACGAGATAGCGTAGAATGCGCGAAAGCAGTAGACAATGAAATCGATGAAACCTCGACATAAAACCAGATATTTCAACATCACGGAGTAAAATATGCAGGAGTACCCGCCGTAGTTGCTCATTGGCTATGGTGTTGGGCTGCAAAGCACGAGGTCGCGGCATCGAATCCCGGCCACGGCGACCGCATTTCGATGGTGGCGAAATGCGAAAACACCCGTGGTGCTTAGATTTAAGTGCACGTTAAAGAACCCCAGGTGGTCGAAATTTCCAGAGTCCCCTGCTACGGCGTGCCTCATAATCAGAAAGTGGTTTTGGCACGCAAAACCCCATAATTTAATTTAAAATATGCAGGAGTGCCAATTCGCCTATCTGGCAAAGCATTTGGCGCGGCTACCTAATGTCTCAGCGACAACAAACGCCAAGTATGCCACCGTGCTTTCCTTCTCGATCCGCTCACCTGCTGTTTCTCTCGTGACTTTACAAGGTACTCTCCTCCCTTTCTTCCTTCTCTCGCTGTTGGAGCCAATAAGCGCGCCGTGCAGCGGTCAAATCAAGAATAAACAAATGTGTCTAGGACCCTTTCAGCTATCGAAATACTGAGTGGCCGAATGGCCCGCTTTCGCTGTTGCCGCTTGAAGCCGTATATCACTGCGGTTCATTTTTAGATAGCGATTGCAACAAGTAAGAAACGATCAGCCAATTTCCAAGAGCGAAAAAATATTGCGTGCGAAAGTTACCAACTGATGTTGCACTAGCTGAGATAAAAGCGATAACAGCGGGCCCTTTGAGCCGGACAGTAGTGACCTAATGGCTCATGATGGTGCTTGTGGGCACTAAACAAATAGAAAATAATATGCAATGCTTTGTGCCCGGGTGTTCCAGACTGCTAATACATTCACGACCGTCACTTGAATAAATCTGAAGTTGTTTTAAGCAGAGTTCCAGCATAAAATAAAGGTGTGCTGATGGTCATGGGCGTCTGCGATGTGCCCTTACTAATCTCAGGGCACTGCTGACAAGAGTCGCCGAATTTAGTTGTTTAGTGTGTGGTTCAGTTCAGGCTGTCACTAGCCTATCGTAAAGAAGCAAAACAAAGCCAGTCATACATTACGTCGTTAGCGCAATTAATTAGAAACAGAACAGAATACAGTACACAGTCACCTGAACACTGGTATGTACCGCACCCTCGCACTAACTATGCTCTTCAAACGTTGCACCATCGCTTACCACGCCTGTTAAACACGCTTAAATGTAATAACATAGATGTCACTTCTTGTCCTGTATCGCATTTATATGAGCATTTCAGTGATTTTCGAACACGAATTAATTCGTTGTTTGTGACTGTTTCTGAAGTAGACTATTGTCACACATCTCCGTTTGATATTAGCCTCTGTCAACGGCTCAATCATGTCTTATTCTTTCCTACAATGATTACTTTGTTAGTGATTCTATCGCTTCTTTTGTTGTTCTAGTGTACACTGTGGATTGCGTAGTTTTTTTATGGTTTGTAATGTTTTTTTTTTTCATTGCATTTCTGTTTGCTGGCATAATGTCTAAGCCAACTTGTCATTTTTTTGCTTATGTATTGTTTTTGTCGGTTCTGAATCAGTGCCTGTGCCTTCTGCTGTTGCCCTCAAACCGGGTTTAAGGCCCGTCAAGTTGCTGCGAGCAACTTTTTCCTTAAGTCCCCCATAAATTGTACGTTTATGGAAATAAAGGCATATGTATGCATGTAAACGCACTTGAAAGCTTTAATTACAGTTGGGGATGTAAGCCTGGTCACAGGACTGATATGATGTATAGCATGTCGGCTGAAACATGCCACGAGAGAGACCGAGACATGCGGTAAGTTGAAGTTCATGATACAGACAAGATACGAAAACACGCTCAATTAAGAAAACTAAACATCAAACTTCCTCTCAGTGATGTATACAGGATGCATACAAACGAGAGGCAGTTTACAGCTTTTCATTCGAGCTTCTTTCTTAATAAACGTAACTCTAGTAAAAGCACACTAACGTACAATATCGGACTGTTTAACAGCCGCTACCATGGCACTGCCACTTAGAGCAGTAACTTTGTTTGCATTTAAAAGAAATGAAATATTCCACGAAGTTCGGCAGGCGACAAGCGGTGCTCCCCAGCGCACGCACACACACACAGCGCATCGTGGACAAGAGCAGAAACGCGCATATCTCTACAAAAAGCGAATTTGTTAAGAAACAGAACGCCCACTATGTTTCGGTACACACCACGCCGCGCTTCCGCTGCAGGTGACACAGCTCTGGGTACTATTTTTTTATTTATTTTTTGTTGTGTTCGGTAACCTATACTATGGTCTTCTATACTGCCTTTCCCCTCCAATTGTGTTTGAAATATCTTGTTGTTACCCCCCCCCCTTATGTGATGCCGTCAAGGGCCTTTAGGGTATCTGAAAAAAAAAGAAAAAGAAAACATGTCGTGTCATCTATGATTTGTGTCTCAAAAAAGCTGGTTCGTCGGGACACATGTTGGAACATCTTATCAGGCAAATCGGTGCTCCTGTTTATCTTACTCTGTAATCAACACTTACGTGCCACAATGCGCACCTCCTCCACCTTCGGCCGAGGAGGACACCGTGGCACCCTAGTCAACCCTAGTCAACACCCGACGCACGCTGCTTGCTCGTTTCAAACACAGAAGACAGCGCAATTCAATGAGCCAGCGCCACCTATTGTTATTAAACAAATATCACAGTACTGTGATTCTCCCGCAATCTGCACACTCACCGGAAGCCGCATGCCATACCTTTTTCAGGCGCGTCAAGGGCGTGTCTCCTCTTTCGCATGTTATCTGCCTATCCACAGTCGAATGCGAACAAAATTCACATGGGGAACTCTACGGGAGAAGCTTGCGAATGTCACCTCGTATTATCGTCTAAACACATTTTGCTACTGTATCATGAAAATTGTGTAAGGGTCGGAAATCATCGGAGGAAATGAGGAATGGCAATTCAGGGCATTTGACAAACAAAAGGTGCTTGCTATAATATAAAAGGCAATTTAGAAAGAACATTAAAATCAGGCCATTGAGTGCCGACGATGTGATAGAACCGGCAAATGCATTTAGGAAGATCCAAGTGTGTCCGCGGGTACCGACGCAAAGTGTACTTCACACAAACTATTGGCATCAGTGCCGAAAACACACGCAAGTTAGGCGAGTACTTTGTAGAGGGTGATTGAGCAGAGGCCGAAGAGCATCTGTAATAATTATTACCTTAAGATTTCCAGGTCCCACCTTTCTGATGGCCAACATAGTTGCTTGGAATTGTGTTAGAAAGGTCGTGGTGTAATCAAGCAGACGGATAACAAAAGATAGTTGACTAGAAAAGATGCCAACTCCAAACTTCTGTAAATTTTGAG
This sequence comes from Dermacentor andersoni, assembly GCF_023375885.2. Taxonomy (NCBI): domain Eukaryota; kingdom Metazoa; phylum Arthropoda; class Arachnida; order Ixodida; family Ixodidae; genus Dermacentor; species Dermacentor andersoni. The sequence continues at coordinate 233,681,419 of NC_092814.1, forward strand.
CTTCGTCCGTGGGAATGACAGTGACAAGAAAATTGAGGTAGGTGGTTTTTAATAATGCGTGCAGGCAGATATTTTGTGTGATTTGAAAACTTTTCATCAGAAATCAAGTAAATCAGAGTCGCATTTGAAATATGAGAAATTAAACATGGCATGCCAATTTGAAGTTCTGAAATCATCGACTGAAACAAAAATAATTTTGGGCCATCAGTAAGGGCACCTGTGCTGCGAAAAAAAATAGGAAGAATAATCTGTAGCAGTGATAAAAACTGTCTGCGCATGATAGAGTTGAATCGAAACGTTGGCTCCCGCGTTCACCTTAATTCTCGTTTTACTCATCGTCTTGAATTTCCATCTCCCGCCTTCCCCGTGTTTCATCTGGCAAGGCAGTGTGTTAAGGCCACTCTTGTTTTTAATGTATGCTGATGATTTAGCTAAAAGAAATTGCAAGGGAAGTGGGTGTCAGATTTTTTGCGGACGATTGTGTAGTGTTTAGGAAAATATCGTCTAGGACTAACCAATTTTTGCTTCGAAAAGCTTTGCCGTCAATAGACGAATGGTGTCAGGAGTTGGGCATGCAACTTAACACGGAGAAAACTATACTTATACGTATATCAAGAAAGAAGATGCCTATTGTTTTTTATACACTTCTTGTAATAATTCATTCTGCCAAGTTAACAAACATCTGGATGGGATTCTAACAGATAAACTTACATAGTCTAGTCATATTTCAAGCCTTTGTACATAAGCACTCTGGAAGCTGTGGACTCTAGAGCGAAAGCTAAAAAATGCTTCTATTACTACAAGATTGTTAGCTTATGATGCTTGCGTTAGGTGCAAGGTTGAATAAGCGGCTATAATTTGGGATCTTCACACTAAAAAAGGTATAGTGAAGTTAGGAAAAGGTGAAGGGAAAGCCATAAGATTTAAGAAAGTATTTTAAGAAAGTATAAAACGTATGATTCGCCATTTGCCCTCATGCAACCACATACTATATGGGAGGCACGTCAGAAAGTTGCTAGCCTAGCCTTTATGTGTACAAAATTATTTAAATTAAAAACAGACATAGCTATCTCCTCACAACTGTCAGTCACATTGCCATCCCACTCCAGTGCCTCATGCCGCCTTCTCTATTTCGGTTATCGTCACCAACATACCCAGCTTCCTTCCAAAACGTGAAATAGTGTCTAATCTGATATCAGCATCCGAAAGCAATCTACTCGTACTAACCGAAACGTGGCTTTCCAGTGCCATTTCAGATGTCGAAGTTTTGAATAACTTCCCTAAGTTCGATATATATCGACAAGACAGGCGCGGTGCCAAAGGGGGTGGCGTTCTAATCGCCGTTCACAATGAGCTGTCCTGCTACCCTGTCAGTATATCATGTGACCTCGAAATTCTATGGCTAATCTGGCGTGCCGATCCCCAACTAATCATTCTTGGTCTATGCTACAGACCCCCTAACCATAATCCTGATTTCCCCAGCAAACTTACAATATCCTGAGTGAATTACCCAAAGGTATTCTAATGCGTGTATCTTGCTTTTCGGTGACTTTAATTACCCCAGTATTGATTCGACTACTACACAGTTAGCTACAGGTAACTCGGAGACTGCCGAATTTCTTGACTTCTGTTTTGACCATAATCTGACTCAACTGATAGATGAACCAACTCGTGTCACGCAAGATAGTGCAAACATCCTTGATATTATACTACCCACGCACCCCGATTATTTATCGTCCATTACTTACCTTGACGAACTCAGTGACCACAAATTAAAAAGAAATGGGCATGGGCAGGACACGTAATGAGGAGGGAAGATAACCGATGGTCATTAAGAGTTACGCAATGGATTCCAAGGGAAGGAAAGCGTAGTAGAGGGCGGCAGAGAGTTAGGTGGGCGGATGAGATTAAGAAGTTTGCAGGGACAACATGGCCACAATTAGTACATGACCGGGGTAGTTGGAGAAGTATGGGAAAGGCCTTTGCCCTGCAGTGGGCATAACCAGGCTGATGATGATGATGAAAGTAATTCATGTGTGACGAAGAAGATCGGCAGGCTGAAAAGCCCCGTTGCCATGAAGTGGCACGTACCCAGTTCGTTCGCTGACTGCGCCCTACCTGCTGATGCTGAGTTTGTCGCTGCTGCTCTACGAGCCGAATAAACCCCCCTTTACAATTGGTGGAGGTGCTGGGTACAACCAGAATTCTGGAACTTCGTAATCGGACACTGCAGCCCGTCTTCATAATGCCGGAAGAAGGACCACCACAACCACAACCCGCTGCCCCGGTGACTACCGTGGTCTGCCCCGGCCCGTTGCGGCAACGCGACCCACCCATCTTCAGTGGTACCGAAGACCATGACGTAGAAGACTGGCTCGCTGACTACGACCGGGTGAGCATCCACAACCACTGGGACGACACCAAAAAACTTAATTACGTGTCGTTTTATTTGCGCGGTGTCGCCAGCGTGTGGCACCGCAACCACGAACGTGATCTGACGACGTGGACGGCCTTCAAGACTAACGTGACAGAAGTATTTGGGCGCCCCGCGGTTCGCAAGCTTCGCGCCGAGCAACGTTTGCGTGGCCATGCGCAACAGTGCGGCGAGACATTTACCAGCTATATAGAAGATGTTGTCGACCTCTCAAACCGCGTTGACGTCGCAATGGCTGATACCGAGAAGATCCGCCATATCTTAAAAGGCATTGAAGACGACGCCTTCCAGATGCTGTTGGCGAAAAATCTCTCGACAGTCTCTGAACTCGTCAGTCTGTGTCAAAGCTTCGACGAACTGCGTAAACAACGCGTAGCCACCCGCCAATCTACACCTCAGGCCACTTCAATGTCGAGCTTGGCTGCTGCCCCGGATAACACTTCGCTGCTGCTACAGATCAAGGAGTTCGTCCGTGAAGAGGTGGCTCGTCGGCTTTCCTTGATTCCACTTGCACACGGCCAGCCGAGTACTCCGTTGGCGCCCGCTCTCCAATCTGTCATCAAGGAGCAGGTAGCCGACCACATTTCGCCTTCTCTTCAGCAGGCTCCGATGGCCGCTCCCCTGACCTACGCCGAAGTCGCGATGAGGCCTGCGCCACAGACCTACGGCCCCCTTCGCCCACCTATGCGCCCACCCGTATCCCCTACAGTCCGTCCACTGGTGCACTATGCACGACCTCAAGACCATTGGCGCACGGAAGACAACCGTCCGATTTGTTTTTATTGTGGCCGTGCTGGACACGTGGCACGTCACTGTCGCCTGCTTACACCGAACGTCCCGAACAATGTGCGTCCGTATGCGCCACGTTTCCAACAACACCGCAACTATTCGGACGCCTTTGAATCTCCTTCTGCCGTCGACACCGCATTCTCCGCCGCTCGCGGTTCACATTCTCCTCGCCGCCGCTCGCTCTCCCCCATGCACCGGCGGCGAAGCCCTTTGCGCTAGGAAAACTAAATATCGCAGTTCAGGAGGCGAGAACTGCGGTGTCAGCGAAGTGTATAAGGCCTCACACTTCCCCGAAGAACGTTATTGAAGTCGCAAAAGAAGGAACATTGACGCTAGCACTTGTCGACACCGGCGCTGCACTTTCAGCGATAGATGCCCGTATTTGCCGCAAGATAGGAAAGGTGACGAAGCAGCTTTCTGGACTGTCTCTTCGAACTGCCAACGCGCAGTACGTCGAGCCATCCGGCGCCTGCACTGCTCATGTCGTGATTCAGGAGGTCCTCTATATCATAGAATTAATCGTGTTGCCATCATGTTCACAAGACGTCATATTAGGTTGGGACTTTCTCTCCACACATCATGCGATCATTGACTGCGCCCGCGCTGAAATCGAGCTGTTTCAGTTTTCGACCGATATTATCACTGACCATAAAGACCACTGTCGCAAAATCGCTGTTTCAGAAGACACCGTTATACCTGCCTGGTCTTCCACTCTTGTCAGTATCTCTTGCGAATCTGTAGATGACGGCACAGTACTCTTCACTCCGTCCGAACTCTTAGTTCGCCGCCGTTCACTACCACTGCCGTTCGCCGTCCTCGAGTTCAAAGCCGGCTCCTCTCTCATGTGCGTCTCAAACCCATCGGCTGAACCAATTACTTTACGCCGCCGTGAAAGCCTTGGCAGAGCAGAGCCACTGACCTCATCTTCAATATTTGACACGATAGACGACTCCACTTATATTGCTGCTCTCAAGGCATCGCCTCCTCAGTCACTGCCGCGTTCTTTCACGCCAGCTATGGCCAGTGACCTTACGACGACGCAGCGCGACGAACTTCTTCGCTTGCTCCAAGGCTTCTCTCCGTCTTTTGACTGCCAAGCAACATCACTCAGCCGCACAACGACTGTTTCGCACACTATCGACACTGGGAGCCTTACACCAATTCGACAGCGTCCCTACCGAGTATCGGCGACTAAAAGACGCGTTATCAATGACCAGGTGAACGATATGCTCAATCGCGGTGTCATCCAGCCTTCTAGTAGTCCTTGGGCATCACCACTCGTCCTAGTTAAAAAGAAAGACGGCACCATACGATTTTGCGTCGATTATCGAAGGCTTAACAAGATTACCCGAAAGGATGTATACCTGTTGCCACGTATTGACGACGCACTTGACTGTTTGCAAGGAGCGGAGTTCTTTTCCTCCTTAGATCTCCGCTCTGTCTACTGGCAGGTGCCCATGGCTGACGCTGACTGTTCGAAAACCGCGTTTGTAACACCAGACGGCTTGTATAAATTCACTGTAATGCCGTTCGGTCTGTGCAATGCGCCCGCCACCTTCGAACGCATGATGGACGGCATCCTACGTGGCCTGAAGTGGCATACTTGCCTCTGCTACCTCGACGACGTTGTCGTCTTTTCCCCTCATTTTCCGACCCATCTTCGGCGTTTACATCAAGTTTTGACCTGTCTCCGGAATGCTGGTCTCCAGCTTAACTTAAGAAAGTACCGATTTGCAGCTCGACAACTGACTATATTAGGCCACGTTGTCTCCAAAGAAGGCATTCTTCCTGATCCTGCTAAACTTCGCGCCGTATCCGAATTTCCGAAGCCCACTAACTTGAAAGCACTACGCAGCTTCATTGGCCTATGCTCTTATTTTCGACGTTTCGTTCGCAATTTCACTACTGTGATCGCACCACTAAACCAACTTCTCCAAGGCGACAATGAACTTTCTGCTTGGTCGGAAGCCTCTGATGATGCCTTTACGACTCTTCGTCACCTACTCACGTCTCCGCCAATCTTGCACCATTATGATCCAAGCGCACCTACAGAACTTCACACTGACGCCAGTGGTGTCGGCCTTGCTGCCGTGCTCGCACAACGCAAGAACACTAATGCCGAATACGTAATCGCCTACGCCAGTCGTGCCCTCATGAAACCTGAGGCCAATTACTCAGTAACAGAAAAAGAGTGCCTGGCTATCGTATGGGCTCTTCAAAAATTTCGTCCACATCTCTACGGTCGACGCTTTGACGTGGTGACGGATCATCACGCTCTTTGCTGGTTGTCCAACCTAAAAGACCCGTCGGGCCGCCTCGCTCGGTGGGCCCTCCGAATCCAGGAATATGATATCCGTGTCGTCTATCGCTCTGGACGCAAACACGCTGACGCCGATGCCCTCTCGCGCTCCCCTGTTAATTCAGACAGCAGGACTTCTACCGACAAACATGGCATCTCACCACTTGACATCCTGGACATGGCATCGGAGCAACGAAAAGACCCATGGATCGTCATGATATTCGACTTTTTGTCAAATCCTCCGGCAACTTCGGCACCTCGATGGTTACACCGACAGGCGCAGCATTTCACAATACGGGACGGACTTTTATACCGCCGCAACTACCACAATGACGGCCGCAAATGGCTCTTAGTAGTGCCTCGCCACCTACGACAAGAGTTCTGCTCCGCTTTTCATTCTGACCCGCAGTGTGGTCACGGCGGAGTGTCAAAAACTTACACACGGCTTCGCCTACCATATTATTGGCGAGGGATGTACACCTTCGTCCACAAATACATACGCTCCTGCATTGCCTGCCAGCGACGCAAATGTGTCCCGCATCTCTCCACCGCACCTCTCCAACCACTTCCTTGCCCAGCTCAGCCATTCGACCGTGTCGGCATTGATATATACTGGCCTCTTCCATCTACTGGCGCTGGCAACCGATGGATTGTTGTCGCCGTAGATCATTTGACACGGTATGCCGAAACCACCGCCTTGCCTGCCGCATCAGCAAAAGACATCGCCTCGTTCATTCTAAACAACTTCGTTCTCCGCCATGGCGCACCTCGTGAACTGTTGAGCGATCGGAGCCGCGTATTCCTCTCGGATGTCCTGCAGTCACTTCTATCTGAATGCCAAATTATTCACCGCACTACTACTGCTAATCATCCACAGACCAATGGCTTAACAGAACGATTCAACAGAACTCTTGGTGACATGCTATCAATGTATGTTGCATCTGACCACTCCAACTGGGACCTTGTACTTCCGTTCGTCACTTACGTATATAACACTGCCTCTCAAGCCACTACCGGATTCTCACCATTCTTTCTGCTTTACGGCCGCCATCCCTCCAGCACCATTGATACGGTTCTCCCATACCGGCCGGACCCTGCTGAATGCTCACCTGTTTCTGCGGTTGCTCAGCATGCCGAGAAATGCCGACAACTGGCCCGTTCTTTGACGTCTGCTCAACAGTGCCGCCAAAAAGAACGCCATGACCTCAATCCTCCCCCTCACCCCTTCCCCGTCGACTCACTCGTGTGGCTTTGGGTCCCGCCTGTTGCTGCTCCTGGCCTTTCATCCAAGTTCCTCCCGAAGTACCACGGGCCCTACCGCGTGGTTGCACAAACATCACCAGTGAACTACGTGGTCGAACCCGTATCGCCATCTTCCGATCTGCGTCGTCGGGGGCGAGAGACTGTGCACATTGACCGGCTGAAGCAGTATTTCGATCCGCCCACCTCTTCCTAGGTCGCCAGGATGGCTATTCTTCAATTCTGGGGGTGACTGTGACAAAGAAGATGGGCAGGCTGAAAATCCCCGTTGCCATCGCGTGGCACGTACCCAGTTCGTTCGCTGGCTGCGCCCTACCTTCTGGTGCTGAGTTTGTCGCTGCGGCTCTACGAGCCGAATAAACCCCCCTTTACACATGCTACATTTTCCTTCATACCATCTTGGCGCCAGTCACATATGAAAAAAATTGCCTTTACGAAAAAGGAACTACTCTGTTATAAACGATGAACTGCAGAAATTTTACCAAACAAACGAGTCCGCTTTTGGAAATCGGTCTCTGCAAGCCAACTGGTTATTATTTCAGAACAAGATGAATTATTTCGTCGATAAGCATATTCTACTTATCTCTATTCCTACTAACCACCACAAACCATGGTTCACCAAAACCTTGAAAACACTTGACAACAAAAAGAAACGGCTCTTTCGTTCTGCGAAGTTAAAACCAAATGTCGACTCGTGGGACCGTTACCATCAAGCTGAGCACGCATATCTAACAGCGGTTCACCAACATAAGCTTTCTATTTTTTTCACTCAGACTTCCCCCGCATAATAACTGATAATCCTCGTAAATTCTGGCAGGCCGTGAACTCTCAGCCTATTCACACTATCCATATTTACAATCATCAGGGTGATAGTCTTTCAGACTCTGAGGGCGCTAATACTTTCAATGTCGCCTTTTTATCAGTTTTTACGATTGAACATCAAGTTCCCCTACCCGTGTTTTCTTCGCCTTCCATGTCTACAATGCCTGCCATACGCTTTTCAGCCAATGGCGTCGCATCACTAATTGAAAAACTGAAAATGTCTTCGTGCGCGGTTGTTTATTAAATCACCTCTAAACTATTAAAACAAACACTAAGCATATTTCTGCCACATTCTTGTCTTTGTTGTTCTCACAGTCTTTGTCTTCGGGCACTCTACCAAACGAATGGAAAGTGGGCAAGGTCGTTCGGGTCTACAAGTCAGGTAACCAAGTTTCACCGTTAAACTACCGGCCTATCTCCATAACAAGCATACCATGTAAAATCATGGAGCATATCATTTAGAGTCATATAATGAACTTCCTTGATTCCGATAGCTTTTTTCATCCATCACTGCATGGTTTTCGCGAGGGACTATCTTGTGAAACTCAGTTAGCTCTTTTCCTTCATGACCTACACTCAAACTTAGATACTAACATGCAAACTGACTCAATTTTCCTTGACTTCGCTAAAGTGTTCGACAAAGTACCCCATCAACGTTTACTATTTAAACTTTCTCATTTGGGCTTGCATCCAGCTGTCTTACGATGGAGTAAAGAATTCCTTACTAACCGTTCACAGTATGTATACATCAATAACACTGCCTCTAGCCCTGCCCCCATATCATCTGGCGTCTCCCAGGGCTCCGTATTGCGCCCCCTATTGTTTCTCATGTACTTAAATGATCTGCCACTGGAAGTTTCTTGCACAATTCGCATGTTTGCAGACGATTGTGTTATTTACCAATCAATAACTAAGACTAACGACCGGGTCACACTGCAGCGCAACGTAAATAATATCCTAAACTTGTGCGACCATTGGCTAATGGTTCTATATACCATTAAATGTAAAGCGATATCTTTCACTCGTTCTCGTAATTCTCTGCTTTTTCAGTACGCAATTGCTAACACTCGCATTGAGACAGGTAATTCGCTTAAATATCTAGGTGTCACTATCTCTCAAGATCTTAATTGGCTTCCGCATGTGTCCAACATCATCTCATCTAGTAACAAAACCCCAGGTTTCCTCAGACGTCATTTACGAAACACCCCTCCTCATGTTAAACTCATTGCATACAAGTCTTTTATTCACCCTAAACTCGCATATGCGTCAGCAATGTGGAACTCTAATCAAATTTATCTTATTAATCCACTGGAGATGGTGCAGAATAGTGCTACTAGGCTCATCCACTCGTCGTATTCATACAGCATAAGCATATCTTCAATAAAGCAGAAACAGGTCTGCCTCCCCTTTACTGTCGCCATGGCATCGCTAGTATATCGCTAATTCACAAAATATATCGTAGTTCTCTCAGTCAGATACCTTACATCTTACCATCAGCTCGCATATCACTTCGTACAGGACATTCCCTAAGCATTGCTCTCCGCCGAACCTATACTCTCGCCTTTTCGTCCTCTTTTTTTTCCACGCACCACTGTAGACTGCAACGGCCTTCCCCACGTCATCGTGGCCATCACCAACCCACACGCCTTCATTGACGCTATAAGAGCTCACTACTCATCCTGAATGGTCAACATGTTTTCTTTTTTGCGCACCCACCCCTTATGTAATAGTCCCACAGTGGGTCTTTTAATGTAATAAAGTGAAAGTGAAACGTTGCTTGCCTGATTGTCTCAAGAATAAAACACGGCGATTTAACGGGCGCTTATTAGCTTATATATTTGCACATATATACTGAAGAATTTTAGAACTGTTCCTTTCCCTGAACTGTTGCTGATCAAAATTTGTTGCCAGCTAAAGTGTTTGACTGAGGAAATTCATCCCGGAAATAAAAACGCTTTTGTAGGCCTTTACGATGTGATATATTTGCTCATTTTATTGGGGTGTTTTCACATTAGGTGTCTTCTGTTGTTTGTTACGCTTGATTTGCTTGCCGATGTAGATGTATTCGTTTGTTTCCAGTGTACGTTATTTATCTTTGATATTTTCGCGATACAGACTTAATACTTTGACTTGTTCGGTTTAAGATGCTCTGCTAATATGTTCTGTTGATGTTCTATTGAAATGCTCTATGTAAGTGAAGTGTGGCTGACTGAACCGCGCTTCGCTAGGTCGGGATACCATGTGACCACAACCTCCGACTTCCGAGGTGTAGCAAGGCGGCTTAGTTCAAGCAAGAAGCCTTGCTAGCATATAGCATTGATCGCACTAAAATATGCTGTAATTATTTGTTGATTTTTGTCGACACTTCATACCGCAATTGATGGGTTGACAGAAAACTTTGTTGCACCGCAATAAGGAACCATAATTAATTCTGGGGTTTTACGTGACAGAACTACGATCTGATTATGAAGAACGCCATGGTTGGAACTGCGGATCAATTTTGGCCATCTGGGGTTTTTTAACATGCACCCAGTGCACAGCACACAAGCGTTTTTGCATTTCGCCCCCATCGAAATGCGGCCACCGCGGCCAGGATTTCACCCCGCGATTTCGTGCTTCGCAGCGCAACGCTGTAGCCACTAAGCAACCACGTACGGCCGGTCAAGGAATCACACGCCAGCAGTGGGTTGCGAACATAACTGCTCACTCACTAGTTGACTCATGCTTTTTTGAGAAGGTGCACATATCTGTGAGAACTTCCTAGGACTATTTTGTTTTTCCAGCAGGAACTATCAATCTCATCGTGCTTTCTTCAGTAACGAAGCGACAGTTTAATGAATAGACTTGAACGGGACAAATTTTAAATGGATGGTTGAGTCAAGAAGAATAACTGGCTGTCTTTAATTAAAAAAGGCATCGCTGGTGAGGAAAACCAGTTATCGCGATCACGCCTGTCATTTTTGCGGCGATCAATGCTTAAGGTAGCAGTGAGATTGAGAACGACATCTAAAGCCACCATGCAGCTAGGATGGGAGAGAGAGAGCTTAGAAGTGATGGGCGGTTCAGTACCGACTCTGTGTTCTCGGACGTGCGTCGACAGACAGTCGTCTCTGTATTGTGTGTCTGGCCCGGCTGTTTCTACACCTGTCCCTACAACTCCCTGCACACCAAGAAGAGTATAGGGAGTGTACTGATGAGTTAGTTGGACGCCTTGAGTGGACGACAAGGTGCCAGTAATGAAGTACAAGAATGGCCGACAGCGGTGTTTTAACAAGCTCGCGAAACTCAAGCTGCGCGCACTTGATCGCGCAAGAAGGGCGGTGCCTCTGGGAACGACGCAGCGCGAATGGCGCCAGCGAGAGCGCGCCCCGGCGGAAAGGAGGAAGGACCGGGAACGGGGCAGGCCGCCGAAGTTGTCCGCATCTGCCGATGGCAGGCGCTCATTGTGCCAGTTCGCCGAAGCAAGCCCAAGTTTTCGGGCGCCACGTCAGCAAGGACCTGTTGATCGCACTGGGGGACAATGGGAAAGGAGCGTATTTCCATTCCGTCGGGGAGACAGCCCCCCCCCCCCCCACACACACACACACACTCGCCGCCGGGTCGCCCCGTTCCGCTTCATCCATCGTTTGTCTAATTTGGTGCCCCCTTGCCTTCTCTGCGCGAACACACGCGCGCCAGCACGCATACACCTACAAGCACACACGCACACACACTCTCTCTCTTTTGTCATCCCTCGCTTGGAGCGCCGGCTCTTAATTTCTTCGCAGCTGCTGGGTTCGCGCTCTTTCTTTTGGTCCGGCAAGTGCATTCCCGCCGCATTTCTTGCCGCTGGCTCATTGTCGATCGCTGTTCATTAACACTCCCGTCTCTTGTGCAATTGCGCTTCCTCGATTCTTCGCTGTTTTTGAGAAAAACGACCGAGGAATACTCGGTCCTTTAAAAAATATATATGTATTTTACCTTTCGCTCTATAGTCTTCTTCATTCTTGGGCATAGTTGCACAAGCACGGAAGTCACTGGGCTATTTAATGACATAACAAAGAGTATATATAGCCGCCAGCTATCGGCGAATGATGCCGCGGAGGCGAGAAGTCAATAAATTTATCCGGCACGCATCTTGGCGCACTTTCTCCTGCGGAGCATAGCGCGCACGCTGGGCGTCGATAGAGCGCGTCCTCGAGCACGCGCCATCTCCTCTGCGAACGCTGCGGACGGAGGCCTAGAACGGCCGTTTGCTGGCAGCTCGCAGCGCTGCTTACGTATTCGTCATTCGATGTGGGCACCGCGGGCACAGGCGCTTATCACTCTAGCGCCAGCGCTTCGTACGTCTATTTTTCGTCGCGACGTTCGCCCCGGTGGCAGCGCCGCATTTCCTCAAAAGTCGTTAAGGGTTTCTCCAAGATCGCTGGCCGGGGCGATGCATCGTACGCCGCACCACTTCCTCTTGAGATACGGGCGTCCCTTGCGCGGGATTATACGCAGCCGCTGACTCTGAAGCATCTCTCTTTCTGCCGCCTTGTCGCTGCTGGGGATCGTTTTATCTCTGCATGGAAATGCGCTTGCGGGCGCATTTATCAGCGCAGGCTGCTTATGCGCCAACGAGCCTCATACCAAGCGCCGGTGCGTCCGCATGCCCCTGGCCGCGCCGTTGTTATCATCGCCGCATAGGGCGCACGCATGGAGTCCTCCTCTGTAACAGACCAAGCTGGGCTGTGGCCCGCAGCGCACTCCGAGTCTTCATCGCCGTATGTTTTGAGACAGTATAGCCATCGGAAATACAATCCCCAGACAAGAGCCTAAAAACGAACGTAGCCGGCGAGTAGCGAAGGGTTTTTCGCGATGAAGGGAGAGGGCGTGATAAACGTTTATTAAGGGGAGGAAGTTCAAAGAACACTCGATCAGCTGCGAGAGCGAGGTAATATTCTGTTATTCAGCTGCAGAGCACGGAAGTTCAGCTCTGAAGTGCCGCGATATGCAATTATAGCGACACCCTAAAACACGAGGGGCACGTGACGAAGACGACACCCGTCTCACTGTTCTTTTCCAGAGCGACTTATGCGCCAAACATCGCGCGGGGTTACCGTTTGTAAACTTCGAAAGCGATGTGGATTGAACGCAGCGGCGCCGGAACACTGTTTTATAACGTTCGAAAGTGCAGTTCAGAATTCCACTGACTGTCCTCCATTCTGCCGGCTGACTGTGTGGCATGCTCCTGTTCGAAAGCAGAAGAATTAGCGAGTTCAACATATTCTACTCGTGTTTCACTATGCTAAATGACAAATTTCTCCCTTGGAACAGAAAGCCGCTGTCACACGAAAAAACGTCCTGAATGATAGCTGATATGTGTGTAGCAAACGGCTCCCATCAGCATCCAAAAATCCTCTCTAAATTAATGACTGTAGAATATCAGAGAGTTTGGATAAAACTTTGTGGAATCTGCACGAGTCTATTATGGCTAACCACGTGTTATGCGCGGTGTCTCAGCGGCAACGGCGTTTCGATGCTGAGCACGAGGAAATCTCCGCCGGTGTTTGCGATGGGCGCGAAGCGCGCGCTTACGCTAGTGCATAGAGCGTTTCTTCAAGGGCATCGCCGCGACATTTTTAATCTCTGGCTAACGTTAGCTGGGACACAATTTAACAAAACTTGTTGCTGAGCTAGTTGGTTCGGGACCTAAAAACAAAGGTTACGGCGCTAAGCAGACGATGACGAAGTGAGACACAAACAACACATGCGGGTGCCATATGTGTCGCTTGTGTCTCATTTCGTCCTCGTCTGCTTAGCGCCGTAACCTTCGTTTTTTAGCTGGGACACCCTGTGTAACCTGCATCTGTAAGCTCACACTCACTGTGGCTGCCCGGAAATTTTGTGTAGGCTTGATCACGCTCGAATTCTGATTCATTGGCACCTCAAGCAGCACTCAGAGCAGATTGTCGCATATGGAACGTTTCTGCCAAGTGTTCGCAGTCGAGGCTGGCCTCGTCACGTTAGGGAGGAGGAGGAGGAAGGAAAGGGAGGAGGAGGAGGAAGGAAAGGGAGGAGGCGGGGATGTTAACCGAAAATGCGTCTGGTTAGCTACCCTACTTTGGGGGACGAGAAATAGGCAATATAAAGGTGAAATATATAGAGAGGGGTGGGGGCAGTAAAGCCGCGGTGAGCCCGCGCATGCACGCAGAGGGCCTGAGCAAGTCAAAGGCGTTCACATAGGCCAGTCGCCCTCAAGAAAGACAAAAGTGCTTTCACAGCTTTGTGGGCCGACGAGCGATGGGGACGGTCTTCAAGCAGCACCTGCACGGAAAAAGGCCGATCGTCTAGTCGTCGCAATGTGTCCTAGTGTGGGAATGTTTACGCCGACAAGGACGTGCGGACGGTCCGTCGTTTTTGTCTCGTGGTTAATGCAGGACACTTCAGCACCCGGCGTTGGAATGTCCTGCTTTCATTGCGCAGCGCACGTCGCTAGTGAGGGGCGATCGTTGTCTTGGTCTGCGGTGTACGACCCCCGCCGTGGTTGTGTAGGTGCTATGGCATTGCGCTGCTAATCCTGAAGGTGCGGCATCGAATGCCGGCGCGGCCGCATTTCGATGGAGATGAGGAGAAAAATCGCCCGCACAGTGGGTGCGCGTTAAACAACCCCAGCTGGTTTAAATTATTCCCACACATCGGCGTGCCTCACATCGTCGTTTTTGGCACGCCCCAGAATTTAGTTAAATTTATTCTGACGATATGGCCTGTACTCCAGTGGTCGTGCGTTTAGATGCGACCAGGCTCATCGTGCCTTCCTTAGTTTTCTAGAATAAACTAACTTGGCTTCCCCCAGTTTGTAGGCTTATTTGTTTGCGTGTGACAAGACCTGCATCACTATTTCTTCTATTTTCGTAAAATTCTTGTAATAGCGTGACCTGCAGCCATATACTGCCGTACTCTATTATTTGTCAATGTATTACTTTAGGCTTTAAAATATCTCATCTGGTTCTTTTCTATTTCCTTCGCTTCTTTATATCATAAGTTTATATTTATCTTGGGCACGGCGCAAGCGTAGGGAGCAGTGGATTCACTATGCGACTGTTTTTTCTTGTTCAGGCCTTGCTGGTGTCAACCGACGCAGCAAGTTCACCCGCTTTGGTCACGCCGTCTGCAATCATGGGATCTAAAATCAGCGAGGACAAGAAGGAAACAAGCACGTGCATTAACCTCGACCCAGCATCGCTACCCTCGAACCATGGCTTTGTAACATCACCAAGCACAGCTATAAAGGAGAGACCCTTCATCGACAGCACCAGTGGGCACGGCGCAAGCGTAGGGAGCAGTGTATTCACTATGCGACTGTTTTTTTCTTGTTCAGGTTAGTCATTATCATTCAATACGGAGTGATGATCGTTGCTTGATGATTTTGCCGTGCCTATGTAGATGCGTACGTATTTGTTATGAGTGTTTCTGTGTATGCAAACTTCGTGTGTGCGGAGATGTTGAGGAAAATCCCGGACCCACAGTGGAAGAAATGTTTCAAACCATTATTAATGGGCAGCAAGCTATCGGTTCTGACATCGCTGAGATCAAAAGTCGCCTGAACAAGACAGAGTCATCCATAAAAGCTTTTTGTGAGTGATTAGTAAACTTAGAAGACAAGGTCAAGGATTTGCAAATAAGGAGTTGTGTCGTGGATGAATTGAATGCATTTGTGACTAGTATCAATGGTGCACTAAGGTCCCAGCAAGCAAAAATAGTTAACCTCGAGGATCGAAGTGGCAGGGGTAACCTTGTTGTGTTCAGCATTCCAGAAGAACCAAACGAATCTGAAGCTGCCTTGCGCAACAAAGTCATTAAAAATGTCTTCGAGCAAAAATTGGAAGTAAAGTGCGTATCAATCGCTAGAATCCATAGACTAGGAAAACCATCCGAAAAGCGGCCTATAATTCTTTACTTTCAAGATTATAATGAAAAGGAGGCAGTCTTGAGCAATGCTAAAAAATTGAAAGGAACTAGCATAAGCCTTCAAAATGACTACTGCACAGAAACGCTGCGAAAAAGGAAATTGCTCTGGGACGGTGCGAAGCAAGATAAGGATATGTGCAAGAAGGTATCGCTCGTACAGGATAAGATCCGCATTGACAAACACCGTATTATTGGGACGACACTTCTAAATCGCGCAAGACAGTTTCGAAGACGAACACTCTTATCTCAACAAGCTAGCGACTAAAGGAGCGTGAGTTTCGTCTGCTTGTAGTTAACGCTCGGAGCATCGTCAATAAAATAGAAAATTTTGAAACGCTTCTTTTGTCACATAATCCTCAAATATGTGTTATAACTGAAACTTGGCTTCATGATCAAATTGGTGATGACGAAGTTGCGCCACCGGGCTACAGGCTGTACAGACGTGATAGGGGTTCCCGGGGTGGTGGGGTTGCGGTGATAAAGGATAACATTGAAGTTACTGTTGCTGACCAAGTCTGTAATCATGAAAGTCTACTTCTAAGCGTGTCATTACAAGGTGACACGTTTTTTGTCTGCGCTGTTTACCGACCTTAGAATGCTGATGATTTGTTTTTGAGCAGGCTATATGATCACCTGCTAAAATTCCGGGACAAAAACCTAATCATAACTAGAGATTTTAACGTGCCATCCATTGATTGAAATAACATGCAGTATGGATATCCTGTAGCGGCTGACGCTCTAATTGATCTAATGCTTACTTTTAATCTTGATCAGATTGTGAGAGCTTACATCCGTGGAAATGCAATTCTAGATCTCCTATATATTTCTGAAAAATTTAGCTCGGGAACAGTACAGGTAGAACCTGGAATTTCTGACCATAACCTGATATACTTCTGCTGGACTAAATATACGGAGATGCAAAAGGAAAAAATTCCTCCAGCCACAGTAAAAGACAGTAATAGAGCCGACGACATAGCAGTAATCGATTATTTAGAAGAGCATCTTGTCGTTAGCACCAACAACGTTGAAATCTTGTGGCAACAGTTTTATACCGCAGTTAAGTTCTGCATTCAACATTTTATACTGTCTAAAAGACTGCAAAAGCACCGTAAAACCTCCTGGATTAGTAGGGAGATAATACAAACCAAAAGAAAAATTAAACGCCTGGGAAAGAACCACAAAACATTGACTCCACAATTTATGGAGCTAAAGCATGATCTGCAACGTAAAGTAAAGCAAGCAAGAAGAAACGTTTTTAGCAACACTTTTTCCGACTTCATTAAAAGTGATCCTAGAAAGTTCTTGCGCTACCTGAGTTAAAGTGAAAAGGAGATGAAGAAACTCAAAGTTGATGATAAATTTCTGGATGACCCAACTTCTATTGCAGAGACGTTTAATCAGTACTTTCAATCTGTTTTTTTCAACACGTGACGAATATAACCTGCCGAATGTTTCTCCTGTGTTCGAAAATGAGTTGAATATAACTAGTGAGGGGGTTCTTGCCATGCTATTGAAGCTAGATAAGAAATCCACTGGCCCTGACAGACTGTCAAATGCATTTTTAAGGTGTTACGCTCAACAAATCTCAAATCTTTTTACCACAATGTTTAACTTTTCAATAACTTCTGGTGTCGTACCAGCTGAGTGGCGTATAGCCCGTGTGGCGCCTGTCCATAAAGCCGGTGATCGGCTACTTCCTAACAATTACCGTCCTGTTTCTGTTACTAGTAGTTGTTGCAAGCTTTTGGAACACATGGTCTTGAGTTTTGTTCAGGAATTTGTTACTAAAAACAATATTTTGTCTGCCCATCAGCACGGTTTTCGAAAGGGTCTATCTACAAACCACACAGCTTATTTCGACGGTACACAAGATATCGAGTGTACGTGACCAGCCCGGTCAAATTGACATTCTGTTTTTAGACTTATTGAAAGCCTTCGATAGAGTGCCTCATGGAAAATTATTGTATAAATTAGAGTGTATAGGGTTACCTTTCTACATTATTCAGTGGATTGCCTCGTACCTAGCCGATAGAAAGCAGTTTGTGGAAATTGATCATTGTCCGTCTCGTGCGCTGTCTGTTACCTCGGGCGTTCCTCAGGGGAGTGTTTTAGGCCCGCTACTCTTTCTTCTTTATGTTAATGATTTGGTGGACGTAGTGCCTCATGATGTATCCATAAGAATGTTTGCTGATGATTGTGCTGTATTTAAGAAAATATAATCCACAAATGATCATTTCTTGTTGCAAAAAAATCTTTTGGCAATCGATGATTGGTGTATGTGTTGGGGTATGGCGCTGAACTCGGAGAAAACTGTACTTTTACGTGTCACAAAGAAAAAAATGTCCTAGTTCTTTTTCTTATCAGCTCCATAACCAGCCTGTATTAGAAGTTTCCCAATATAAGTACTTAGGCGTGACTCTAACAAATAAGCTTGCTTGGTCAGAGCATATATTGGACATTTCTTCATCAGCCCTGCGGAAGCTGTGGTTCCTTAAAAGAAAACTTAAACATGCTCCAGTTAGTACCAAGATGTTATCTTACAATACATGTATTCGGTCAAAACTAGAGTATGCGGCTGAAGTTTGGGATCCCCATTATAAGAAGGATGTTATGAAACTCGAAAGAGTCCGAAGAAAGGCAATAAGATTTATTTTTGATAGACACAGAAGGCACGATTCGCCATCTTTATTGATGCAGAAGTACAATGTACCGACTCTCGTGGCTCGCCGGAAAATTAGTCGTCTTGGATTTCTTCACAATTGTCTTGCAGGAAAAACTAAATTAATACTTCCCAATTGCATAAAACCTTTAACTGCAAGGACAACTAGACACAGCCATGAATACTCTTTATCGCCAATTTTCGCTAGAACCAACGCACACAAGTACACTTTTTTCCCCCGAACAGTGTCCGAATGGAATTCTTTGCCCCGACAGATTTTTGAATCTGCCGACTTTATGAAGGTGTTCGAGTCTCATATTGTAAACTTCAATGGTTGAACATTTTCTATGGTCTTCGTGTTCTATTGATTTTTGTTGTTGTTGATCTTCGTTACATTGTATGTGTCCTTTGTAGCCCCTCCTCCTAGGGCCAAATTACTGGCCTACAGTATCGTGTAAATAAATAAATAATAAATAAATAAATAAATAAATAAATAAATAAATATGTTTCTGTCTCCTCATCCTTTCTGGAGACTAGGCAGGCGTTGTGCCCCTTCCGTTGGCCGTTGCTGTAGCCTGGCCTGCTCCTAGTTTTCTTTTTCTCTTTCCAGCGTATGTATGTTTCAACAAAAAATAATAATCCGAGGACACCTAAGCACTTGTCATGAGTTGTGAATGCGAACGCACTAATGTCCAATTGAACGCTGCTGAGCGGTCCTTCGAGTTTTGCGCTACGAGTAATGTTTGCGTTAATGCTGGTTCCGCCCGCCGTATGCTGGTAATGAATGAATGAATAAAACTGTATTTGAAAGGGCTCTTCGTCCGTGCCGTCCGCCGCTTCGTTGCCGTGTGATCATGCAGTAGCACCCGGAGCGGAGGGTGAGGTGGCGTCCTGGACGGGCCTTATGTGGTGCACAAGGAGCGGCCTAAAAGCGGCTCGGTGGGGTTCAGGCGGAGTGGTCGAGCTCTCCCAACAGTAAGGGATATATGGACTCAGGGAAGAGGTGGGGAGATATTAGGGCGAGGACTATGCATGGGGGCAGGTCCAATACTTGTGGCGAACGTCGGGATAGCCGCCGCACACCGGGCATGCCGGGTGGCCACGGCGTTGTTCAATAATGGGTTGCATGGCGTCATTCACCAGTGTTAGAGTTTGAGCCTGACGAATTAAGGAGGCGTCATGGCGGGTGAAGGAGGGATCGGGGGCCGGAAGGGTACATGCAGACGAGCGCAGTTCGCGGAGCCTAGCGCGGCTCTGCTTGCGGTGTTCAGCGCGGTGCATTCTGGCGCAAAAGGTGTCAGGCCACGGAATAGGAGCGCTCGGTATTTTAGGCTCGCGAGCGAGGGAGTAAGCACGCTCATTTCCCTGTATCCCCTGATGGCCTGGCACCCACTCCAAGAGGACGTGAAGTGAGGGATGCTGTTGCATGTCTAGCGCGAGGTATGCCCTAATATGACAGGGAAGTAGGTTGTTTGCGAAAGAACGAAGGGCTTCTTGGCTGTCTGAGCGAACGGTAATGGTTGGCGTGGAGTGAGAGGGAATAGTAATGGCTTCCGATATGGCAAAGATCTCGGCGTCGGTTGGAGACGGTACTCCGCCATGCCAACGAGTGGTGTCACCCTGAGGGCCGATGACTGCCGTCTTGGATGCAGTCGGAGAGAAGGCGGCGTCAACATAGTAGGTGTCATGCGCTGGGTCAGTTAGATGGGTCGCCCGCGTCTGTCGCCTGCATGCGTTGCGTTCGGGGTGCATATACCGGGGTATCGGTCGGACTTCGATCCGAGGGATAGTTAGCCATGGTGAAGGGTCGATGGAATGAGGTGGAAGTGGTGAAGTGTTGTGTCCCAACATTCGCAGGATGGAGCGTCCCTGGGACGAGGTGCTCAGACGGAGGTGTTGAGACTCTCGGTGGGCTTGGGCCTTCACATCCAAGGTGTTGTGCAGGGTTTCGCGTTCAACATCAATGCTACGGGCGTGTATACCTGGGAACACCCATTTCAATGTGGTGACATCTTCGCAAAGAACCCTCGAGTCGTTTGGTCTGGGTGCGTGTAAGTGCAACGTATGGCAGGCCATAGAGGATTCGGGAGTAGATTGCTGTCTCAGCAATTTTACGGAGTTCGTGTTCACGCAGGCCTGTGAGGCGCTTGCTTACGCGTGTCATCATGTGTATGACTTGACTGGCCTGATGGAGAATGCGCCGTAGCCACTCCGGACTACGTCCATTCTCTTGCCACAGAAATCCGAGGATGCGGACGGATTGTCTGTGCGGGATATGTTCGCCGGTCATAGTCAAGGTGATGTGGGCGCGTTCAGCAGCTTCTTTGCGCGTAGAGGAATCCAGTACGACGACGTACTCTGATTTTTCCGGGGAGCATGTGAGGCCTAGTTTGTCTATGTAGGTGTCGACGATTGTATTGGTAAAGTTGACAACGAAGGTGGATTTCGCCTGCCGGCCTCATCGCTCATTTTGCTGCGTTATTCCGCTCCCTTACTTTGTCTGCGGTGTACTGGCGTGGACAGCCCCGTTTCGGTACTGCCGAGGTTGCGGCCGCCGACTATATATATATATATATATATATATATATATATATATATATATATATATATATATATATATATATATATATACACATATTGCCTCCATAGCGGTACGTGCTGCCCGCGCCAGCCAGCAGCAGCAGCAGCCTGTGATGACAACGCCGCATGCCACCAACGGTTCGCTACTGCCGATCGAAGGTGCGGTCGCCGACGATGCAGATGCTTCGGCCTCCATAGCGGTACGTGCTGCCCGCGCCAGCCAGCAGCAGCAGCAGCCTGTGATGACAACGCCGCATGCCACCAACGGTTCGCTACTGCCGATCGAAGGTGCGGTCGCCGACGATGCAGACGCTTCGGCCTCCATAGCGGTACGTGCTGCCCGCGCCAGCCAGCAGCAGCAGCAGCCTGTGATGACAACGCCGCATGCCACCAACGGTTCGCTACTGCCGATCGAAGGTGCGGTCGCCGACGATGCAGATGCTTCGGCCTCCATAGCGGTACGTGCTGCCCGCGCCAGCAAGCAGCAGCAGCCTGTGATGACAACGCCGCATGCCACCAGCGGTTCGCTACTGCCGATCGAAGGTGCGGTCGCCGACGTTGCAGACGCTTCGGCCTCCATAGCGGTAAGTGCTGCCCGCGCCAGCCAGCAGCAGCAGCCTGTGATGACAACGCCGCATGCCACCAACGGTTCGCTACTGCCGATCGAAGGTGCGGTCGCCGACGATGCAGATGCTTCGGCCTCCATAGCGGTACGTGCTGCCCGCGCCAGCAAGCAGCAGCAGCCTGTGATGACAACTCCGCATGCCACCAGCGGTTCGCTACTGCCGATCGAAGGTGCGGTCGCCGACGTTGCAGACGCTTCGGCCTCCATAGCGGTACGTGCTGCCCGCGCCAGCCAGCAGCAGCAGCAGCCTGTGATGACAACGCCGCATGCCACCAACGGTTCGCTACTGCCGATCGAAGGTGTGGTCGCCGACGTTGCAGATGCTTGGGCCTCCATAGCGGTACGTGCTGCTCGAGCCAGCAAGTGTGAGCCAGCGTCACGAGCTCGTGACGTGGCGTTGCAGCCAATGGGAAGTTAGGTGCCGTTTTTCAGCTACTACAGACACTGCCCGCTTTTTCGCTTAATGGGACATCTGACGCTTTCGCATGAATAATCAGAAGGCGAAAACATCATTTTTTCTTATTGTTCGAAGAAATCTGCCATAAACATTCCTATCCGTACCAATATGCTGCAGTCGGACGTCGGCGTGTTTTTTGTCGCCCATGGGCCCTATAACGTAAAACTATTGCAATCTGTTTTTATTCCAATCACCTGACGTCAAATTTACATAACCGCCAACACAAGCATCTTCCAGTGACCCGCAGCGTTTTCTGAACAGCCCAATCAAACGCTCTCCTGGTTTATCGGAGGTCACTGTTGTTTGCTCTCAAGATGAACAATATTGCCTACACAGAGCGCTTTTTCTCATCTAATTGGCTCACAAGAGGCTAGGATCTCGCTCAAGTGGAGAGGGTGTTGATGGGGCCGAGTCAGCGCAGTGAAAATACATAACCAGTTGAGAAGGGTGGTGACGGCGTCTGCGATATAGGTCCGCTTCCCCTTACTTAGCTTGCGCTGGCTGGTCGAAAATCGCGGCGGCGTGCAACGGAACGTTAGAAATGCTGCTAAAACGGATCTTCAGCAAAGAACAGTTGGCAGAGCGTATCTGGTATACGTGCCGAAAAGGCTCGATAATGTTTTGCTCCTACGCAAAAAGATTTATTATATATACGCAAATAAATCCAAGCACTAGCTCGGGCAGGTGCGAATAGCCAGTGCCTGAGCGATCGGCTGGCAGCTATCCTTTATTCCTTTCGCAACGGGGCTGTCACCAGCTATTCAGAAAAACATTCAGTTTTGTTCGGCATATTATTAATGCATCTTTAACGCGTTCATGTAACTTTGACGCCGTGATTTTTCTCGGTTTTATGACGCCGCGTGACAGAAAGGCGACGTGAGTTCAACCCCAAAATTTTTGACCAATAACAGAGGGCTAATGGTGAAGATGCGTCAAATCAGAAATAATTATTTCCTTTTATTCGGCCTATTCATGCATAATAAGTGTGTACACGTCATATCAGATGGGGAGCTATCGCGGTTTTCGTGACGTCGCGTGACAGACAGGCGAAGTGGTATGGCCCAAAAGTCCTTGCCTTAGATCTTCTATCGCGCGCATATTATAGAAAGCAACAGATGTTTTGAAACACCAGTTTACCGTTTGAGGCTTGGTATCAAGTTTACATAACGTTTTCTGCATAAAATTTATTTGTCGCACTGATAGTCCGCAATGCATTTGTGGCCACGCAGCTGAAGACCTACATCACCTACAGCGGCGTAGCTGGGTCGTGTGGCACCCGCGGCCCATAGGTATTCTGTATACAGAATACCTACGTATATATATTATATATACGCATACAGAAGCAAATATTTTCGAAAATGAGCTATTTCTATCAACTGATAGCAAGCTCATTAGTATTAGGCGCGAACTTTGTCACAAGTGAGATTCTCTCAGCGGCTAGAAAGTCAACCTCAATTGTCCTGACATACTCTCAGCCCACGCACAATGCATCAATGTTGTGTTTCACTGTTTTAAACAGTTCACTTTGGTTTGGATAAGGGTTATCTGCATCTCGACGTCAGCCAACACTTTCCTTTTTAAGCTCAAGCTCCTTAAAAGAAGAGGCGGCACAGTTCCTTTCCCGATCATTCCTCAATGCGCTAGGTCCTTTCTGTTCTCGTCCTCGTTCTGCCGCGCGTTCGCCCCACGGGCCATTTGACGCATCTTCTTGATCAGTTTTACAGTCAACGTCCGATTTTTCGGACTCCCTAGGGGCCACTAAAACTTCCGAAAAATCGGGCAGTTCGAAAAAATTAATGCATGTCTTTTACTGCCCTTAAGGGCTCAAATTGCCACAGGCACGTCCGAAAAAGCTCTGAGGGCCTGCCAGTACACTTATTAGGCATATCGGTGCTCGTACTGTTACGGGAGACGGCAGGTGCGCGCGTGCATAATTAGAGAATGCATACTGTGTCCCGTGACAATTGCCCCTTCCCACACTTGTTAAGCTTCACCGCAATATTTTAAGTATGCTTCACTGCGTTACATTTTTGTGCCGAGGCGAAGCTGCCTTTCGGGAACTTGCATTATGCAGCGCGCCTTGCTTTGTAAGCTTCGAAGCCAATCGCGAGGATTACAGAGGCAGAGTCGGCGCCATTGCTGACAGCGACGAATTATTTCAATGAAAAACGCGGTACCGAATGGCAAGAACCTTAATAGCGAACGTCGAAGCAGCTAGGCTACGCATTGTCGCGGTGGTGGCTACGACTGGCAGCGGATCTAGGTGCGAGAGCGCCGCTTCGAGGCGGCGAGATAATCAAAACGGCCGTGTTGGCTTTGATTAATGCTGTTTCGGACCTGCGGTCGCGGCAAAAAGTCCGGAAAATCGGACGGTGAAGGGTTCTTGCCTCCGAAATTTCAGACTTATGGGGTACGCGGTGGTGCCGCGAAGCTTTCCGCATTATCGGGCATGTCCCAAAAATCGGGGGTCCGGGAAATCAGTCGTTGACTGTACACTGGCAACTCCTCCAACCGACAACATGGCGTCACAGACAATTCGTCACGATTTCTCTCTTTTATTCGAGCCAGTATTAGGGCGACTTTCGTTCCCTTTCAATAAAATGACAGCTACTTTTCCCTGATAGAAGCAAAAGTTCCCTGAGGTTTCCCTGAGTATTTCCATACTATTCAAAATCCCTGAGAATTCCCGGTTTTTCCGGTTTTCCCGGTTGGTAGACTTTCATATTTCTTTCGGTACAGCCACACTGGGCCGCCCGCAGTGCCAAAGTACTGCATGCTTATGCAGGCTCTAGCACCCAGTATGACTTTGTTTAGAGAATAAGTTCTTATTGAGATATTAATATGACTTTGGGTCCTCAATTCCCGAATCGCAATGTTTCCTCTATAATGGCAAATTAAGCAGTTAAGATATCTTATTTTAATATAGCGCGGACTGAACGGAAGTGGGATCCAAGAGCCACATCGCCACACTGTGTATTTAGCGACGCCCGCTCCGAGCACGAGCGCACCGCACATGAAACGTTTAGCTAAGGCGAGTGGTTTAGCGACCGCTTACCGAATAAGCTTTTTAGCTCACAGATTTGTGCAATTATTACGTAGGATGTCGATAAAGCTGCAGCCGACAATTCGGCGGCACTACACATCTGGTATATCTGGTACGTGAGCTCGGGCTGCTGGTTACCGGAGCATTCTTTACCATTTACGCCCAGTCAAGCCGGCCGAAAAAGGGGAGTCTTCAGACAGCTATGATTACATTTTTTAGAACTATGCTCTACGTCTTCATTATCGCAGTTAACCACTCAAGCTACTAGAATCACGCCTGTCTCAGCCAACACCCTTCATTTAATCCTTACAACTAGACCTGACCTTGTTTCTAGTATTTCTTATTTACCAGGTATAAGCGACCACGCGTTACTTTCCTTTTCTATTGATGCGCACGTTCCTAAAACCAGCAAAATACGCAAAACAATTCGTGACTATGCTGAGGTAATTTCGAGGCAATCAACAATGAATTAGCGGATTTCACTAACACATTTCTGACTAACTTTGATGAACGTTCTATTCAACATAACTGGGACATGTTTTCAACCAAAGTAAACAAATTAATTGAAAAATGCATTCCTGTTCGTATTATCACGTCTAATCCTCGAAGACCATGGTATAACTCCCATATCAAACGGTTTTCTAATAGAAAGAAACGTCTGTATCGCTTGGCCAAATTATCATCCTCAAACTCGCGCTGGACGGCCTCTAAATCTGCATCTGATACTTACATTGCAGCATTAAAGGAAGCTAAAGACAACTTCATGTCAAATACCTTACCCCAACTTCCGAATTCTAATGTTCGAAAGTTTTGGCGTATGATTAACCCCTGTCTTAATAACTCCATTGCCTTGGTAGACACAGCTGGCAACCCCGTTCCACCTAACCAATGTGCTACTATTCTTAATGACACCTTCTCAAGAAATTTCTCTGTAGTTAGAAATACTAATCTTCCAGACATTTTTCATTACAGTTACCCATTCATGCCTCCCATTATTGTTGACACGGCTGGAATTACGAAACTCATCAATAACTTAGAGCACCATTCCTCCCCTGGTTATGATTCTATTGATTGCAAATTTGTCAAAAATACTTGTGTCTATAGTTCAATCATACTAACAAAAATATTTCAGCAATCACTTGACACATCAACTCTTCCAACCCAATGAAAAATTGGGAAGGTGATTCCAATCTTCAAATCAGGCAATAAAAGTTCACCACGTAATTATCGACCCATTTCCATTACTAGCACATGCTGCAAATACTCGAACCTTGTCGCCTTTCTTGAATCTAACTCCTTTTTCTCACCAGCTCAACATGGCTTCCGGAAATCATTTTCGTGTGAAACGCAGCTCATATCATTTACTCATAAACTGCACCGCATTCTTGATCGTTCTTCGTTAGCTGACTGTATTTACTTAGATTTTTCTAAAGCATTCGACAAGGTCTCCGACATACTTCTTTTTCATAAACTTAGTCCACTTAATATTGATAGTAGTCTTTATTTGTGGATGAAAAATTTCCTTTCAAATTGTTCCCAATTTGTTGTAGCCAACGAACTTTCCTCTAACCAATGTCCTGTTCAATCTGGAGTCCCACAAGGATCCGTACTAGGCCCCCTTCTTTTTCTCATTTTCATTAACGACCTTCCCTCTTTAGTTTCTTCTAATATTCATCTTTTCGCCGATGACTGCGTTATTTTCCGTGAGATAGTTACTGATAACGATGCTAACATTATCCAGTCAGATTTAAATTCTATATCTAACTGGTGCACTATTGGCTAATGGAATTAAATATTAACAAGTGTAAAGTGACCCGTATCTCCCGCGCATCCAGTAGTACTCTTCCATATTACCTAAACAACTCTCCCTTAGCCGCGGTTTCCTCCTATAAGTATTTAGGCGTTCATATCACTTCTAAGCTAAGTTGGTCTCTGCATATTTAGAAGATAATTAACAACGATAACCGCATGTTAGGTTACTTACGCCGTAACTTTTCTGCAGCCCCTTCGTCTTTAAAGCTCTTATTATATAAAACACTCATTCAATCTAAATTAGAATACGCCACTCCAGTCTGGTATCCAAGCATTAACAATTTGGTTGCGTCACTAGAAATGGTGCAGAATCGCTCTACTCGCTTCATCTGTCCCTGCTATAACCGCACTGCTAGTATAACTTCTATGAAATCTGATTTATCTCTTCCATCTCTAGCATCCCGCCGAAAAAATTCTCGCTTGAACTTTTTCCATCGGGTTTACTATCACCCTACCCTCCGTGCCGAATTCATTCTTCAGCCGCATTATATATCTAACCGTGTTGACCATCGCTTTAAGGTTGGTCTCGAGCCATGTCATACTGAAACCTTTCTTTACTCTTTTTTACCTCGAACTTCACAAGATTGGAATCACCTTTCTTCCGACATTGTTTCCATTAGTGATAATACCCGATTTAAGTATGCCTTAGCTAACATTGTAAAATTAGGATTTACCATACCTTACCATGCTTTGCGATATTATGTTTATTATGTTCATTATTACTTTGTTATTATTATGTTACTATGCACTGTGTTTATTCTCTACCCACTCCCCTCTGTAATGCTTGGGCCCTGAGGGTAAAATAAATAAATAAAATAAATAAATAAATAAATAGATAAATGACACACACCCCTTCCTTTACTCCGCCGCTGATCACCTATTACTATAATTCCCTAGAAAATATATTGATACGCACTCTGATGACAAGTAACTACAGGCCATTAAACTTTAAAAAGATCGTAGGCCCATGGCCAACAGATACATTACAACGGCGACTGGTAGTGACCTTCCAGAAAAATCTGGAAGGGAGTAATATTGTTGGAAATTATTCATTGCAGTTTGTATTCCTTCCTGTGCCCGAATTCCTGTGAATTTCTGTAAACTGGGGCACTTTAACGTAAAGCTATTCCAAACTTTTTTATTCCAATTCTGCAATCAGCCCTCCGCGATTGGTCAAAACATTTTTCGACCACCCCCACTTCACCTGTGTGTCATGAGACGTCACGAAAATATGATTTGTGCACACCGATTATGCGGGATTATACCAAACGAAAGAAACAATTATTTCTGATTCGATGCCGTTTTCGCCATCAGCCCTTTGACATTGGTCAAGCGTTTTCGGGCTGCGCTCACTTCACCTGTCTGTCAAGCGACGTCATAAAACCGCGAGAACTCACCGCGTCAAAGTGACGTGTACGCGTTGAAGGCGAATTAATATGCCGAACAGAACTGAATTTGTTTCTGAATGGCCGGTAAGTGCCACGCTCCAAAAGAAATAGAACACGGTTGCCCGTCGATCGCTCTGGCACTGGCAAGTCGCAGCTGCCGGGGAGCATGGATTTACTTGCCTATAATGAAGCTTTCTGCATGGCAATGTAACGTTATCGAGCCCTTTCGGCACGTATACGACATTGCTCTGCCAACTCTACTTTGCTGAGGATTCGTGATTTTCGAGCAGCCACCGGAACCTAAATAAGGGGAAGCGGACCTATCGCAGACGCCGACGCAACCCTTCTCATCCGATTATCTGCTTTCACTGTGCTGGCTCGGCCCCCACGAAACCCTCTCCTCTTGAGCGTGCTCCTCACCCCGTATCAGTCAATTAGACCAGAAAAACTGCTCAATGTAGACAATGGTATTCGCTTTGAAAGCAAAATAAGTGATCGCGTTTGATTGGGCTTTTCAAACACTGCGGGTTACCGCCCGATGGTTGCGCCATAAATTTGCGTAAATTTGATGTCAGATGATTGGAATAGTTTTGTGTTATAGGGCCCCTGAAGTTGTATTTTTTTTTGTATTTAGTGTATCTATGAGCGCTGTCTTTACACTCCAGTGTGTCTTATGTGACCTTTGTTGTGATTTGTCTTTATTATATTTATATAAGCTGGCTTTACGTTCTAGTGTGTTATATATGTTCCCTGTTTTGTGAGTTGTCTTTTCTACATTTATCTGAAAATACTTTATGTTCCGATGTGCTTTATGGGATTTCTCATGTGACCTGCCTTTTGTGCACTTACGATACCTGAACTGTCCGACTTTCTCACTATTGTTACCTTTCTTTCGTTCAGTGCCGCCCTGGTATTTCATATTTAACGTTAACTTCTTGCACGTGAAAAGGAGTGGCCGGCGCCAACATCTTCTAAATATTATGTATTAAAAAAGTTAAACGTTTCTCAATGAATTGACAAACGCGGTGCCGTGTAATGGAAGCTTCTAAGAATGCTACCAACCACGTCCAAATTAATATCTAAAGTTTGCAAGCGAACAAAACTAAGCAGCGTGTGACGAGTTACGAAACGAAAGCGCACGAGCAGTTTCACCTTTACCGATCGTAACGAGCAAGGTGTGTGCAGATATCCAAGTTGCTTACATATTAAAGGAAGCAATTGCAATCTAGCCTATCCTATGAACTATTATTCTGGAAACTGGCATTCTTCTGAACGTGTTTAAGCCAGGATCCTCCCCCCTCCCCCCCCACACATACACTTTTGTGTTTCTTTTCGTCGCAGCTCGGTCCAAGATGTTATTCTTCTACGGATCTTGCGTAAATGAGGGCACGTTCTTGCTCGGCGTTTCATCCGGTCCAGCAACAACATGAAATAAAAGCATAAAAAGTTGACAGAACTAGAATGATTGCCTGCTCCGTAAGAAAATTGATATATCAAAAGAGTGAGCGAAACCCATTCCGGAGCATTCTAATTGCCTCGCTTTTGCGAAATTACTGTTGGGAAAGATAAATCGCCGCGTCTCACAGAGGACGTCATGCGGTTTTAGAAATATAAAATAAAGTTAGGCATGTTCCCATTAAAAAGCTCGCAGCTTCAACAACAATAGCACGTTCTAAGAGAAACATGAGATGCGTGGAGAATAAAATTAAAGATACTCCGAGATTTTACATTATGCCATGTTCAGTAATCAACGTTGTGGGAGCAATGACGGTAATGACAGTTTTTCTGTTAAGTACCATGTTTTTTACGCTACCGAGAAAGCGTTCTCCACAAAAGCTGACGACGTTTGTTTCACCTCTTCGGAAACATCACACGTGAGCCGCGTCTTTTCAGTGGCAATGGCGTTGCGCTGCTGAAGCTGGAGGACGCGGGCTAAATCCCGGTCGCGGCAGCCGCATTTCGATGCGGGCGGATCGAATTTAGAAATGCGCGCACGCTCAGATTTAGGCGCACTTTGTTTTATTATTGTGTGGTTTATTGTAGCAAGGGCCAGGTGGGGGCGAAAGAGCGCCAGCAGAATGTCTCAAACACCGGTGGTCAAAATTTATCCGTAGTCCTCCACTATACGGCGTACCTCATTATCATATCGTGGTGCTGGCCCGTAAAACACAAGAATTTAATTTTTTCGTATCCGATCTCACCCGTTCCGACGTCGTGAGTGCTGCAACGTGTCGCCCTCCGTAAGAGCTGACTGTGTTAATCAACAGTCATCGAATCGCTGGGCTGTGTTCAGCGACTCTAAGCGAGGTATACATATTGCCCTGTCACACATGCGTCGCGGGCTCGATAAACGAATGGTGCCGCATATTAATGCGAAGCAGCTGACAGGGGTGATAAAATAATGTTTCATGTGGCTGACGGGATTCTACGATACCATCGTAAACTGAAGCGCTGACGACGTTGCCCGCATGGAGAAACCGATAGCGCTTCGATTTCTTTGTCGATAACGCAGCACCGGCATCTTAGTATTATTACGCTTTGCCTTACCATAACATTAAGGAAATAGAATTCACCAGATATCACTAACCGGGTCTTCCACGCTACGGACTCGTACCTGAAACTGGTACTATTACCTGACGTTACTCTACGTGACACAAACTTACTGTGTCGCTTGAGAGATGGCGTTGTTTTTACGAACGCTTATTCGCTCCTAATTTTAATGGTTTATGCTGCCAACTACAATACATTCAGTTAGGAAAAAGTACCCGTTGTGTGACTGCCCTTTTTTTTCGATGGCCAAAAGCGCGCCCTAACGCATCAGTTCAATGCTAGACAAAAGGTATTTCAAAAAGAAAAAAAAATGATGCCGGGAGCGTGGCCTTCTGTGTCTACGGCACAAAATGCCAAAAAGGGTTTTGGTGTTATTTTGTATCTACCGGCCTGTAAGACTGTTTGCGACTGAACGACGAACACTTGAGCGAGTCTACTTGTGCCGTTAACCTTGATTTTGTTTTTTCTTCTCATTTTTTGGCCTGTATTCTCGATTTCCCTGAGTCAACGGTAGTCAGCCGGTTTCAACCTGGTTAACATCCCTCTATTTCTTCCATCACTTCTTCCTCTGTATTTTCTTATGTACAGGGTGCCCCGTTAACGTTAGCCAAGCTCTTAAATATAAAAAAAATATATATACGGGGACGCAGCCAATGGTATTGCGTAAGTAGTGATATACCGCACCACGAGGATTCTTTTTGATGCTTGAACTATCAATAATTAGACGAGATTAATTAATGAACTTTATAATTACTGAATTGAAGAAGCGAGTTTTGATATAAAAATAACAATTGTGTTTTAAAACATCCGTTGCTTTCAGAGTGCTTTGTAGCGTAATTATTTTTTTCCGCGTTATAAATAAAAGGCACGAAATATAAAAATAAGAATTACGAAATGTGAATAAGTTATTCTAAGTGCTCTGCTAAATGCCTGGCTCGACGGCCACGTGAAAGTGGCAAGGCATCGGTATTGACGTTGGTTTCCGCGAAGGGCGAGCTGCCTTCTCCACGTGAAGCGCGAAGTCAATGCAGTGCGTGGCGGCGTTGGGAAAGAAGACAAAGGCAATGAGCAGCGTTAATTGTTTCGAATAACGCCTGGTACCACAGGTGTCGCGGTCCGTGGGCGCGTAATCATGCAGATATTTTCATATTTTACGCGTTTTCCTTATAACGCGGAAGAAATTATTACGCGAGACATAGCACGCTGAAAACAACTGAATCGGGAGTGCTACAGACGCAATTATTGCTTTTCTATCAAAATTCGCGCCCTCAATTCAGTAACTGAAAGCTCGTTAATTAATCTCCTTTCATTATTCATAGCTCAATTATGAAAACAACCCTCCCGATGCGGTACCTCATTGCTGACATAATACCGTCAGTTGCGTCCTCGTATATTCTACAATCGTATACTACCTCGTATACTACCTCGTATATTCTACAAAGGACCAAGCAGGATTTCGTAAAAGCTACTCAACAATAGACCATACTCACACTATCATTCACGTGATAGAGAACTGTGCGGAATATAACCAACCCTTATATATAGCGTTCATTGATTACGAGAAAGCGTTCGATTCAGTCGAAACCTCAGCAGTCATGCAGTCATTACGGAATCAGGGTGTAGACAAGCCGTATGTAAAAATACTGAAGAATATCTATAGTGGCTCCACAACCACCGTAATCCTCCATAAAGAAAGCAACAAAATCCCAATAAACGAGGGCGTCAGGCAGGGAGATACGATCTCTCCAATTCTATTCACAGCGTGTTTACAGGAGGTATTCAGAGACCTGGATTCGGAATAATTGGGGATAAGAATTAATGGAGAATACCCTAGTAACTTGCGATTCGCTGATGATATTGCCTTGCTTAGTAACTCAGGAGACCAATTGCAAAGCATGCTCACTGACCTTGAGAGGCAAAGCCGAAGGGTGGGTCTAAAAATTAATCTGCAGAAAACTAAAGTAATGTTTAACAGTCTCGGAAGAAAACAGCAGTTTACTATAGGTAGCGAGGCACTGGAAGTGGTAAGGGAATACATCTTAGGGAAGGTAGTGACCGCGGATCCGGATAATGAGACGGAGATAATCAGAAGAATAAGAATGGGCTGCAGTGCGTTTGGCAGGCATTCTCAGATCATGAACAGCAGGTTGCCATTATCCCTCAAGAGAAAAGTGTATAACAGCTGTGTCTTACCAGTACTCACGTACGAGGCAGAAACCTGGAGGCTTACGAAAAGGGTTCTACTTAAATTGAGGACGACACAATGAGCTGTGGAAAGAAGAATGATGGGTGTAACGTTAAGGGATAAGAAGAGAGCAGATTGGGTGAGGGAACAAACGCGAGTTAATGACATCTTAGTTGAAATAAAAAAAAAAGAAATGGGCATGGGTAGGGCATGTAATGAGAAGGGAACTTAACCAGTGGTCATTAAGGGTTACGGACTGGATTCCAAGAGAATGGAGGCGTAGCAGGGGGCGCAGAAAATTAGGTGGACGGATGAGATTAAGAAATTTGCAGGGACAACATGGCCACAATTAAAACATGACCGGGGTAATTGGAGAAGTATGGGACAGGCATTTGCCCTGCAGTGTGTGTAGCCAAGCTGATGATGATGATGATATTCTACATTTTATTTTTAAGAGCTTGGCTGACGTTAGCTGGTACGCCGCGTACAATGTGCATGCGCGGCTGCAGCGCACCACAATGGAAGAAGGGGTGGAAACTCAGTGTCACTCACAGTAAGTACATCGACAGGAAAAATCGTGAACAGAGAAAGCACGCGACAGCCACACATTAAGACCAGCTAACGGACGGCGAGAGCGAGACAGATAATTTATCAGTATCTGAGGTGAAAAGGTTGGCTATAGAGCCAGCCTAACCCTATAGACAGGTGGATTGCACTGGTGGCACGGGGTTGTGCAGGATAAGATTAAAAAAAGAAGTTGCTGCTGAGGACTGAAAGAAAAACATCTTTACCATCAAGAGCGAAATCAGTAATATTCCGGATCTTGGAAAAAGTAATGATAATGATGCCATATTTTATGCAAGTTTGGTGTTACGTCTCAACACGGCAAAGCGCCTTTCTTCGCTGTTTCCCCTGAGGCAACTCCCTTCACACGACGGGACGGATCACTGATTCAGTCCGCAGACGAGAATGACGTGTTCCGTGCCACCGAATCAGGGCGTAGCTGCTCGCGGCGCGATTAGTTGCAGCGCAGCCGCGTCACTTTCGTCTGCGGACTGAATCGGCGATCGGTCCCGTCGTGCAAATAGAACGTAATAGCTGCAGAGCGTGTTTTCCGCGTGTGTCCGTCTTTTCCGTAATTCCATGTTCTTCAGGCTATCTCGTCATTCTTAGCTTCAACCTCGCATCCTCAAAAACAAAAAAAGTATATATATTATGCATATCACGTGCACTGTAGGAATCGATGCTATGCCAAACATTTAGGAGCTAGCTGACTATCCAGAATATTTTGAGGTTCTGTAAAGCGTTATCGGATGGACCAACGGGTTCACGTAAAATGAGAAAGAGTGTTCATACCCTGGACCGTATCAATATTGGCTATTACCTTGCAACGCTGCTTGGAAAGGACACAGAGGCGGGTTTTGCTGCACCCACGATGCATCGATGTATGAAGCATGTGCACGTAGAGTCAATCACAAAAGTTTGCGGACCACGAGATCTCAAAAAACGTTGAATTTTCGCACAGCTTGTAACAGTATCCAGTAAAACCGTACCAACGTTGTTCGCATGTACCAATAGAGTCTAGAAATGGGTAAGCCAGCCTGCGTTGTGAGGCTACGGATATATTGTTTTTTTCTCAGATCCAATGGTCCTTAGAATTCTGTGGTTGACTGTGCACCCGTGATTCTGTAGATATTTCTTTTTTCTCGACTTCCCAGACTCAGCGGGAGAAAATACCTCGACAACTTTAAAGTGTAACAATTGCCTAGCTTTGTTGCTTTGCTGTTGCCGACATAACACGTTTTCTGGTTTTATTCCTCGAATTTGATTTGCATGAACGTGACTTGCGATTGACGTGCGATGATGACCACGTTTCCTCTGATCGCATGATGAGACCATGTCGCCACTCGGCGTTTGCAAGGCAATTTCCTGGCAACCATGTATATGGCAATTCATAACGCTGCTACTCAAGTTCATATAAGGTGCGATACAGCGCTACTTATCTATATTGCGGCGCGGCGGCCGCATTTCGTTGGGCTTGAAATGAAAAAAACAAAACACTCATGTACATTATTTCAGGCGCACGTTAAAGAACCCCAAGGGGTCAAAATTAATGCGGAGCCCCCCACAACAACGTGCCTCATAATCATATCGTGCTTTTGGCGTGTAAAACGTTAGAACTTAATTATCCGGCTTTTAAACCTACACATGTATATCTGCACTTTCGGGCTCGTCGGCTCGTCCCTATCGCATAGCATCTAGTTTTATTGCGAGATTACTATATGAACTCTCCAGGAGCATTTTCGCCATCGGCTTCGCCGTGATGTTCCGCATAAAGTCCAAGTGCGATAACATCATCGCCTCACGTTGTATGCGATATGTGCGATTGAAATCGTGCGGGGGTTAGCCCACGATGGTGGCTGAATTTTGTGCGCACAAGGGAGGAAAGCTGGGGCAAAGCGCCGTCTTCCATCGCGCGCAAGAGACCGGGGCGGGGGAGGGGGGGCGAGGTGTGCCGTTCCACTCCGGTTGTCGCTGCGGATGTCGCGGCCGCGCAGGCCCTGTTTTGAAAGTGATCTGTGATGGGGACAGAGTGTGCCGAGTGCTGACAGCTTCGGGTGCGCTGTGTTCTCGCCGCTAAATTCGCATTGCAGCTAGAGGCAGCCCTTAGGTTCAATTCGCTCGCTGCTGCTGGCGCGCTTCCTCAATCCAGCGTTTTGACAACTAGTGTGCGTGTTCATCGAGGGAGATGTGTTCATGTTTGCTTGTGCGCGGATCACACCATGCTTGTTAATTTAGTTAGTAAGCGAATGTTTACAAGCTTATACGGCCGTTAAAACTAGTACCTTACTTTGTATAGCTGTGTACTAATTTGCTATCGCAATGGATGCTTCGTCTTTCGGGCGAAACTGCGATTCTTTTGAAGTACGCCTACGCCCATGCATTTTTTGTTCGAGTCTTATCGGAATTGATGAATGCCGCGAGAACGTGGTCGAACGTGGTGCAGTGACGCTCTCCACCATGCTCGTGATACCAGCACGGAGCGAGTGGGGTCTTCGCCGCGTAGTGGAACAACAGCAGGAACGATGGGCGCACGGGTGCGGTGGGCACCCATTACTCCTGGCCGTATCGGCTCTGTGATTACCACTGTCCATCTATCACGATGCCGTCCGTGAGAGCGTCAACAGGCGCTGGCCGATATCGCTGTTTCGGGAGAATAAAAAGAGGAAATGGCTGACATAATGTGGTTTCATACACACTTTGGCGCCGCTGCAGTTACGCCATAGCTGGCGTAGGAAGGCTAGGTTATGAAAGCACGCACCCCTGTGCCTGCGAGATGTAATGGCGGAGCCAATGGGTGCTGACGCGGTATATTGATGTGCTATCCACTTGATACGCGGAATCGGCAGGTTGCGCGCAGGAAATTCCCGTAAACAATTTCGCTAGCGGAACGCAACATATACTGAATGTTTGGGGAAATCGCGAAAGCCGGTTGTACTATGTGAGAACTCGAAATGTGGTTGTAGGTTGAAAGATCAGGGGCGCGACCAAACGCGCGCTCCGAACAACGATCGTTGTTTGGAGCGCGCGTTCGGTCGCGCCGCGCGCGAATGCGCGGCGCCGACTTCGTGAGCCGCGCGATGCCGGTGCGGCCGCTCCGAACAACGATCCCCGATCGCGGCCCCAGGTTGCACAATAATACGGTCTTAACGGTGTGACAAGGGTAAAGCGCCAACCGCACTGTTTTAAATGAGCCTGACGCTGTTCCAGGGTCACCGACTCTGGACGCTTACCTGAAGCATTCGCATTCTGACGCTGTATGACGCTGTGTCGGGCATTGGGTGCACATGAAAGAAACCCCGGCAGGCAAAATTAATCTAGATTCTCCCACTACAGCGTGCCTCATAATTATATCATGGTGTGACACGTAATATCCAAGAATTTATCCATTAGATTTTAAAGGAGAGATTTTTCGTTGGAAGTAACTGTTACACACATTTGTTACACACTACCAAGTGTGTAACAAATGTGTTCAAAGATCTGGAATTTTGAAAATTTTCTTCGCAAGCACCTTATACCAGAATTAATGCTACTGTGCTTCTACTTCAAACCAGCAATGCACTACTGCTACGACTGTATTGCTACACGAACTTTTAATCAAAATATCAGAGAAAATCAACACCGAAAAGATATGAAATACCAAAGGAAAGTAGGAATACAGAACACCATGGCACGTTTTTGTGAATTCCTGGTGGGCCACAACTTCATCTTATTGCAGGAAACCAAGCAATATTTTTTCACCACTGTCTCACTAACCGCTATTCTTAGCCCTTTCAGCGTCACTGACGTACCGGTACGCTTTCGTGTTTCTGTCCCGCCATGTTCCTTTTGATATTCCTTTTGTCAGATAGGAACGTGAGGACCACATCAATAGAGCACTGCCCATTATCCGTGTCATTTCTTTTTTCATCTCTGCACAGCCAAAAATAAACTGTTGTGTTCGTTTTTTTAATATCCGGCAGTGAGTTAGTGACAGCAGTCAGCTGCACAAGAGCAGTGATAATAATTACGGCTATGTTGTGTCTTTGATGAAGCGCAAAGCGAAGAGGATGATCCTCTGCACCTCTTCAACAACAACAACAACAACAACAACAACAACCGTTAAGGCGACCCGTGGTGCTCCGTGCCACACTATCACTATTTCATTTGTTATAGTTCTTTCTGATTGCCCGAGAATCCTAAATTGCAAATGGAAATAGTGCAGACGTTTGGCCTTGGCAATTCGCGTTGCTTGAAGGTGGTCTTCAAGGTAGAGCGGCGACATTCCATCACATGTGAAGGTAGGACATTTTCGTTAAGCCATTGGATCGCACATACCAAGACCTGTTCAACGCCGCCAATGTTTGAGACTGGGTGACGTGAACGGGGCATGCAGGAACAATAACAACATCATCCAGCTTAAAAGAAAACTTAAGAGGATGAAGAAAAAACAGAACAAAGATGAAATACAAATTGAAAGAGTATAGCAACAATTATTAACTACACTCAAGTGCGCTAGGGATGAGTGTTTTTCCCAAAGTCTCAGTGAATTCATTAAAAGCGACCCCCTAAAGTTTTGGCGTCCTCTCAGGAACACTAAACAGGAGATAAAGAAAATAAACGAAGGCGATTTAGTTTTCACGGATGCAGAAGAAATTCCAAATGAATTCAATCACTATTTCCAAAGCGTCGTTGCAGAAAATGAGTTCAGGCCTCAGAGATCGCACAATGACGCAGAATAGGTTAGTAATAAATTCCGAAGGTGCTAAAGCCATTATGCTTAAGCTTAATCCAAAAAAGTCTACGGGGCCGGACGGCATTCCTAATGTGTTTTTGAGGCGATATGCTGAACAGATATACGAATTTCTGACCAGTATATTCAAACTGTCCTTGGGTACAGGTAGGATACCAGATGACTGGTTTAACGCACGTGTAGCACCTATTTATAAAAAGGGCGATCCGTCATCAGCTACTTACAGACCTTTTTCTATTAGTGTACCCTGCAAATTGTTAGAACATGTCATTGTCAGCTACATACAGAGGTTATTATCGGAACACGATGGCTTATCATTTCATCAGCGTGGTTTTAGACAAGGTTTGTCTACCGTTCTGCAGCTTGTGTAAACAGTGCATGTTTTGTCTCTTGAGGTGGACTTATCAGGCCAGATTAATGTTCTTTTTATGGATTTCTGCAAAGCCTTTGACAAGGTTCCTGGTGGAAAACTTCTGCTTAAATTGGAATCAATAGGGCTTCTAGCGTTTATCATTCCATGGATTGGTGCCTGCCTCAAAGATAGATGATAGTTTGTTCAAATCGGCAGCTGTTCAAGTCTTCTGAGTGCCACTTCAGGAGTTCCCCAAGGAAGTGTCTTGGGACTGCATATCACATTAACCACAAATAAAGACGGGGTCAGCGGAAAAGAACACAAAAACGACACGGGCGGTAACTTTCAACTTGTTTATTCACGGCAACCCGTGGCAATATATAGACAAATAGAACATGCGCAAAACGTAGCAAACAAGAACACTCATCATCCTAGCGGGGCAACCAATTATCAAAAACATCTATCTCCGATTGGAACAACCTAATGGAAGTGTCACTAACACAGTCTTGACCTTTCTTTTTTATGTTATATGCGTCCATCAGTTCGCGTGCAGTCCGGTCCTGGCTTCTCCCCAGAATTTATATCTCCTTTAAAAGTGGTGCACAGGGGCAGGTGTTGCAGTGCGCAGGCAAGGGCGCCAATTCATCTTTCGTTAACTTTTGTTCGTGTTCCCTGGCCCGATCATTCAGGCACCGTACCGTCTGCTCTATGTAGCACTTGCCACACGCCAGGGGGATTTCGTAAACAACACCTAAATTGCATTTTGCATACGGCTTGGTATGGTTCTTGCCACAGCCTTGCCTTCCTTTAGTATCACGGGAGGTGCGAAGGTAGAGCCGTGCCAGCTTAAGGGGCTGAAAAGACAAGGGGGACTCCAAACCTGTCTGCCACCTTCCTTAGGTTGTAGGTGACCCTGTGAATATACGGTACCACTTCAGGTCTTACGACCATAGTAGTCGTCCTCACCCTTGCTTTGCTCCTACATCCTTTTACCTTCTGGAGGAGGGTTTCCACCAATGGCGTTACCATCGAGTCAGGGAACCCTGGGTCTTAAGACGGGAAATCTGATTGTCAAAGGCAAGCTGCATCCGGTGCACACACAACTTGCGGAGAGACGATTCTGTTGCTGTGAAGATGTGTATTGAAGAAAATGGCACTGTTCCCTTCCAGAACGCAGCTGTTATCTAAAACTTGCCTTTGTTGAAGTTGAATCGCCTGAAGCACAACGGAGAGATCTGAATGGTAAGTTGGCTCCGATGCGACTGACTTCTCTACTTGTGATAGCACAAGGCGGTTGAAAAAGGAGACTTGAAGGTTTATCTTCATGGACCCTTTTTCTAAGAATTCGTCCAAAGACATAGATACCCTCTGCAGAACAATAGACACGAGCTCACCTGTCGTCACGTCGACGGGGTGATCGACTGGCGGGTGTGCAGGGAGCGCGTACTTCGTGAAGACGAGGCTGTCTTTCGCTGGCTGAACGAAGAAGGTTACCCACATCATTAATCGTATAAAGCCGACTGCGCCAAAATATGTAATAAAACTGTGTTTAGTAGCCTCACAACACAGACTCCATTTTGTTTATCGCACTTCTTCATTCTCCTTTCTCCCCCTGCCCCTCGTCTTGTTTCAACTTCTACTATTTGCAGGCCGTAATAGGATTGCTTCATATGTATTGTCACGGGTTGCCGTGAATAAACCAGTTGAAAGTTACCGCCCGTGTCGTTTTTGTGTTCTCTTCCGCTGTCCCCGTCTTTATTTGAGGTCAATATGATATGCAGTAAACACCAACTAGGCCAAACTGAAGTTCTTCTGTCTTGGGACCCCTGCCATGTTTAATTTATATAAATTATTTGGCTGATGTGGTTGCGGATGGCGTGTCTATTAGATTGTTCGCGGATGATTGTGCAATGTTTAAGGCAATTTCTTGCGATAAGGATCATCATTTGCCGCAGCAAAATATTGATGCGATTGACGAATGGTGTACGCAGTGGGGCATGACACTGAATAAGGAAAAGACTGTGCTTATGCGTGTTACAAAGAAAAAAATTCGAGTACTGTTCCCTATATGCTACAAAACACCCTCATTTCAGAAGTTAAAAAATATAAGTATCTCGGCGCAACTCTTAATAGTAATCTGTCCTGGTCTGACCACATTTCTGACGTTTGCACATCAGCCCTAAGAAAGTTATAGTTTTTGAAGAGTAAATTTGCTTCAGCGCCTATAAATGTCAAACGTCTAGCTGATAAATGTTGCGTTAGATCCAAATTGGAATACGCTTCAATAATATGGGACCCTTTTACTAAAAAAGATGTCAAACAACTCGAACTGGTTCAGCGTAAGGCAGTCAGATTCATTTATGAAAGATATCGACGGCAAGATTCTCCCTCTTCTATAATGAAACAAAATAATATCCAAACGTTGCAAGCACGCAGAAAATTTAATCGCATCATGTTTCTTCACAACTGTTTTTCTGGGTGGTGGTGGTGGTGGTGATAAACTTTATTAGAAGGGGGAAGGGTAAAGAGGGACGTGGCTGAGGGTTAGGGCTCAAGTAAGGCCCTGGGCCTGCTTGGCCTTTTCCGCCCAGTCCACCAGTTCAAGTTGTCGGTCGACGT
Organism: Dermacentor andersoni; assembly: GCF_023375885.2. Taxonomy (NCBI): domain Eukaryota; kingdom Metazoa; phylum Arthropoda; class Arachnida; order Ixodida; family Ixodidae; genus Dermacentor; species Dermacentor andersoni. The sequence continues at coordinate 233,722,518 of NC_092814.1, forward strand.
CCCCGGAACTGAGCCAGGCTGTCCAGTCAGTCTCGCTGCTGACGGGGGGATGAGAGAACGGGAGCGAGGTGCATTCCCACATTATGTGTGTTAGTGTTCCTGTTTCTGAACAGAGCCTACATTTGTCGCTTTCCCTGCCCCCTGTGATTTTGTTAATGTATTTTGCGTGTGGGTATGTATTTGTCTGAAGTCGCCGAAACGCGACCGCTTGCGTTTTGTCGAGTTGCTTGGCCGGTGGTGGCAGCGCGCGACGCCTCAAGCGATACCGATGAGCTATTTCATAATAAGTCTCGCAAGGTTCCTCGTGTCTCTCCTCCTCATTCACGCCGTCCGCATCCGCGGACGAGGCTCGGCGCGCGAGATCTCGAGCCAAACTGTGAGCCGACGCGTTGCCGGGCACAGCCGCGTGAGCGGGGGTCCACACGAGGGTTTTCAAGCCGCTTAGGGGGCGTCGTGTGAGGACATGGTACGCCTGTTTGCAAATTCTACCACGGACGAAATTGCCGATGGCCTCCTTGCTGTCGCTGATGACGGTATTCGCTTCCGCATGCATGGCCATGGCAATCGCGGTTTCCTCCGCTTCCACCACTCGGCCAGCCGTGATTGTTGTATATTCTATCAGTCCTCCGTTGTGATCCGCTACCACCGCGGTCATGAGGTCGCCCCGAGGGTGTCTGGCTGCGTCTGTGTAGAGCACTCCATCTTGCGAGCCGTAGCGTCGCCAAATGGCTTCACTACGGGCCTGCCGACGGACCTGATGGAACTCGGGGTCCATGTTGCGGGGTAGAGGTGGGGCATAAATATGCCCCCTGACCTTTCGCGGAATCGTAATGTACTCTATCCCCTCGGGGATAGCCGCGAGACTAAGCTTCCGGAGGACTGTGCGGCCAGCCGGGGTTAGCGAGAGACGACGGACTGGGGCTGTGTGGTGAGAGTATAAGAGCTCCTCGATCGTGTTATGCATGCCTAAGGCCTCTAGCCTTGCGGTGGCCGCGTGGTCCGGAAGGCCCAAGGCTGCCTTTGTGCTTCGTCGGATCATGGTGTTTAATTTGGCTAAGTCCGTGGCTGCGAGTTTGATATATGGTGTCGAGTACATGGTTCTGCTGGTTATGTATGCCTGCACAAGCCGAAGCAGATCGCCCTCGCCCATGCCGTGGTGCCGATTAGCCACCCGGCGAATGAGCTGTAGTGTGTAGTTGGTCGCCCTCTGGAGTTTCTTTAACATGAGCCCGCAGCGCAGCGTGTTCTGAAAGTCTAGCCCCAATATTTTGATACTGGGGCGCTCCGGGATGGTAAGTTCTCCGACCTTAAGTTCAAGGAAGCGCCTTCTCCGTGGTAATCCCCTGGGACATCTACTTCTGCCGGGCTTGATCAGTAGGTATTCGGATTTTTCCGGTGAGCACGTCAGGCCCCTCGACTCCGCATAAGCTTGTACGACGTCGATGCCGCGTTGCATGATCTCTTGAAGAGTTTGTGGATCATCCGCCGCTGCCCATAACGTCACGTCGTCAGCGTAGAGGCTGTGGTGAAGCCCAGGGATAGAGCACAGCAATTCCGGGAGCCCGCGCATCGCCGCGTTAAAGAGAAAAGGGGAGATGACTGATCCCTGCGGCGTGCCTCGGCTCCCCAGCTCTATAAATTCAGTTTCATGTTCGCCGACTTTGATCCGGCACTTCCGGTCGGTGAGAAAGTTTCGGACGTATTGGTATGCTCGGTTTCCGACACCCAGTTGGGTCAGGCCCTCGAGCACCGCTGCGTGGGCGACATTGTCGAAGGCCTTCTTCAGGTCGAGGCCCAGGAGGCACCGGAATCGGCGAGCGTCCGCCGGACTTTCGGGTTGCATCACCTGCCTTTTTAACTGAAGGAGCACATCTTGGGAGGACAGGTGTGGCCTGAAACCAAACATAGAGTGGGGGAACTCGTCCCCATCTTCTCCGTGTTCATTGAGACTGTCTGGGACCACGTGCTCCATCAGTTTGCCGACGCATGATGTGAGTGAAATCGGCCTGAGGTTGTCCGCATTGAGTGGTTTGCCTGGTTTTGGTATAAAGACGATCGTTGACGTCTTCCACTCTTCCGGGATGGCGCCCGTCTTCCAGAGAGAGAGAGAGAGAAAATAATGCAGAGAAAGGCAGGGAGGTTAACCAGAGGTAGTTCCGGTTGGCTACCCTGCGCAGGGGGAAGGGTTAAGAGGGATAAAAAGAGAAATAGAGTGGAAGGGGGAGATAGAAAGAAAGGGAGACAAGCACGAACAAAGCGCATACACTACAGAACGGTAGGGGGCGGCATTCTTAGAGTCTGTCGTGAAGCCCCGTAGACCGCAAGAACGTTAATAGCGCGAGTAAGGCCTTCAACGCGGATGTTCTTTCGGAGCATTGGCCTAAAGCTTTTAGTTCTGAAAGTGGACGATTGTCCAGCTGGTCCAGTACCCTGCACATCACTTGTCTCTCAGCACTGTATCGCGGGCAGACACAGATAATGTGTGCGAGCGTCTCGTCGATGTTACATGTGTCGCACGTGGGGCTGTTAGCCATTCCTATGAGGAAAGCATAGGCGTTTGTAAAGGCAACGCCTAGCCACAGACGGTAAAGCATGGTCTGTTCACGTCGTGGTAATCCAGGCGGGAGGTGCATCCGTATGTCCGGAGACAACGAACGCAACCGACACATGGTGAAAACATTTGAGTCCCACAGGGGCAAAGTACACTCACGGGACATCAATCGCAGCCCAGCCGCAGCGTCTGTTCGCGAAAGCGGAATGAAAACTCGTTGACCACTTTCATGTGCCGATCGGGCGGCTTCGTCGGCTTGGTCATTCCCGCTGATGTTACAGTGTCCTGGAAGCCACTGAAAGATTATGTTGTGACCCTTATCATAGCTTTGATGATATATGTGCCGAATTTCTGAGGCCAGTTGTTCATTGGGTCCGTGGCGCATTGGGCTTCGTATGCACTGAAGGGCTGCCTCGGAGTCACTGAAGACTGTCCATTGTTGCGGTGGTTTCTGCTTAATGAAATCAAGTGCAGCACGGAGCGCCGCGAGTTCTGCACCCGTCGATGTGGTCACACATGAAGTTCTTAATTTGATTTCCTCAGATTGTGCCGGGATGATGACTGCAGCAGCAGCGCTGTTGAGTTTTACTGAGCCATCTGTGTATATATGTTTCCGGAATCTGTGCACGTTGTGAATGTGCTCCAAAGTTGCTTGCTTCAAAGCTTGTAATGGCGCTCCAGCTTTCTTTCTGACTCCTGGAATTGTCAGTTGCACTTGCGGCCGGTGCAGACACCACAATGGATCTGACAATCGTGAAGCGGGCGTAAATTCTGATGGCAAGTACGACTGATGTCTTACAATAGTTTTAGCAAAAGTTGAAAGTGGCCTTTTTGCTGGCAAGCAAGCAAGATGGTGTGAGGGAATCCGAGTCAGGTGTCGGATGTGCGCTCTCAGGACATCTGTATCAATGTAGACTGTCAAAGGCGCGTCTCTGGCTATGGCCACTGTCGCAATCGATGACGTTGTTTTGGGAAGACCGAGACAAGTCCTGAGTGCTTGGGCTTGCACGCTCTGGAGTTTGCGAATATTCGTAGTACAAGTATTACCTATTACAGGTAAGCTGTACCGCAGGAAGCCCAAAAACAGTGCTTGATATAGTTGCAACATTGATGGTACTGTTGCGCCCCAGGACTTCCCGCCGAGAAATGCAAGAAGGTCCACAATGGCGGCCAAACGCTTCGTCATGTACGAGATGTGAGGGCTCCAAGACAAGTCTCTATCAATAATGACGCCAAGAAATCGGTGCGTTCGTCTATATCGTATGAGTTGGTCATTAATCCGCAAAGCATACGGGGACATCGATTTACGAGTAAAAGCAACGACTGCACATTTCTCAGCAGAAAGCTCCAGGCCTTGTCTTCTTAGGTATCTTGACACAGCCGTTGAGGCTTTCTGAAGTCGTGCGCGGACTTGTACACGTGTCACGCCTGAAGCCCATATGCAAATGTCGTCTGCATATACGGAGAGCTGTACAGTTTGCGGTAACGAATCAGCGAGACCAACGAGCACCAGGTTGAAAAGGGTAGGGCTGAGTACTCCGCCTTGCGGTACACCACGACTGGTATAGCTAGATGGCGTTGGTCCGTCTTCAGTCAAAATAAAGAAAGATCTTCCATGCAAATAGTTGCATATCCAGCGAAAGGTGCGTCCACCAATCCCTACAGCTTCTAAGGCGTCCAGAATTGCCTGATGATCCACATTGTCGTACGCACCTTTAACATCAAGGAATAGGGCCGCAGTGATTTGTTTCAGATGTTTCTGGTGTTGTACGTATGTTACCAGGTCGATAACGCTATCTATTGACGAGCGGCCACGTCGAAAACCAGCCATTACCTCTGGATAGACGTTGTAGAATTCCAAGTACCATTCTAGCCGTGCAAGTATCATTCTTTCCATTACCTTGCCGACACAGCTGGCCAGTGCTATTGGACGGTAAGATGACAATTCCAACGGGGATTTGCCAGCCTTGAGGAGTGGAACAAGCCGGCTGGATTTCCACGTTGTAGGGACCAAGCCGTCACGCCATGATGCGTTGTATAGGCCAAGAAGGGCATCTCTGGCCTCTTGACCAAGGTTTACAAGCGCAGAGTATGTGATGCCATCGTGTCCTGGTGACGAAGATCGCCTGCAACCAGCAAGTGCGGCCTCCAGTTCTTCGATGGAGAAAGCAGCGTCCATACGAGGATCCCGGGAGCAAGGGGGCACAATGGGAATAGGTGCGCAAGGTGAATACGTGAGCGCCGGACCCGCGATCCTTGCGCAGTAATCTTCGGCCACCTCGACTTCTCGGCGTCCTTGATGTAGGGCTAGAGACTTAAATGGACGACGCTGTTTAGGAGCTGTTCGAAGACCACGGATTGTTCTCCAGACAACCGACAGAGGTTTACGTGGGTCGAGAGACTCACAAAACGACTTCCAGCGTTGATTGTGCAGTACAGCAAGACGACGCTGAATTTTCTTTTGAATGCGTCTGGCCTCTCTAAGGTCGTAGAGTGATTTAGTCCGTCGGTACCGTCGCTCCGCTCGCCGGCGGATTGCACGGAGGCTCTGTATTTCCGAATCAAAATCTGTGTATTTTTCTAATGGCCGAAATGAGCGCATAGCATCCTGCATAGCCTTGGCGATCTCAAATTCTAGTGTGGACGAAATGCCTTCGTGGCATGCGTCTTCCATAAGGGATTTAAACACGGGCCAATCTATTGCTTGTTTAAAATTTGATGGAACGGATTTGGTGAGGCCTTTTATCTGCAGGTAGGTAGGAATGTGGTCGCTTCCGTGGGTTTCTATATCTGCGAACCAATGGACGCAGCGAGTGAGGCATCGCGAAACAAATGCTAAGTCTAAACAACTACTGTATGTCCGGCCGCGCAGAAACGTGGGACTGCCATCATTTAGACAACAAAGTTCATGGTCGCAAGCAAAGGACACGAGGTTTCTTCCTTTCGAATTTATCTTGTTGCTTCCCCAAAGTGAATGATGCGCGTTGAAGTCCCCAACAACAATCCATGGACCAGGTGTCGCATCTATAATGTCACTCAGTCTCTGCCTATCAAAACGACTTGATGGAGAAAGGTAAGCGCCCACTAAAGTAAACGCAAGGTTTTGTTGTTTCACGGTCAAACACACATACTGATTAGTGTCATGTGGCCGCACTGGATGAACAACATAAGTCAATTCACACCGTATGTAGATGGTCACTTTGCTAATGTCAGTACAAGTCGATGACACATGAGGTTCATAGCCTGAGATCCGGACGGGTGTCTGTAGCTTCGGTTCACAGACGACAACAATGGGGAATCGATTGGTGAAAACGTAATGGCGAAAATCACTGCGGGATTTCAGGCCACGGGCATTCCATTGCATAATAGATGCTTCCTTGACTTGTCTGAAGAACGGCTGATGCGGTAGAGCCATTGTGCTTGCTACTCGAGGCTCGCAAGAACCGGATCCAGGCCGTCCAGCACTTGTAGTGCACCTCGAGCAGATGGCGTCTGCATGTCGTTTAACAACACGCGAATGACATTCATTAGAGATCTTATTATGGCGATTACTTGCTTGTCTTGACCTCGCACGTGATCTGTGCCCTCATTGGTTCGTCGGTAGTCCACCGTCGACCTTTGTTGGGCTGGAGGACTTAATGTCGGAAGTGCAGGCCAGTCGTTTGCAGTAGAGGTATTCACTGCGTCATCAGACACCGTGTTGTTAGTGTGGGTGAGCGCCTTGGGAGCACCAGCCTCAGGAAGTATCGGCTGTCTTGCGACGGTATCAGCATTTCTAGTAGACGAGGATCGTCTACGGTGACGGCGGACACTACGCCGTCGTACTTTGGCGGCGGCCGCTCTGTGAGTTGAGTTGTCTCTCACCATTTGTTTGAGGACTTTCCGCTCTGTCTTGTGTCTCGGGCAGTCTTTCGACGATGCTTCATGGGGACCGGAGCAATTGGCACATTTGAAGTGAGTCGCACGGCAAGCATCTGCACTGTGCTGCTCAGAACATCTCGCGCACACGGTCGAATTTTTGCATATGCCGCTGACATGCCCGATCTTCAAACAATTACGACACTGAAGTGGTCTTGGAACGAACGGTCGCACTGGATGACGAAAAAATCCAACTTTCACGTGGGACGGCAAGCTACCTCCCTTGAAAGTTATCCTCACACAGCGTGAATCTCCTAGGCGACGGATTTCAATAATAGGAACATCTGCTGTGGCGGGTTTGACCAAAATAGGCAGATCGTTGTCGTCGATTGACTCATCGACATCATAAATCACACCTGATATAGTATTGCTGTCCTGTGGTATTATGGTGCGAACATTTATCTTGCCCAGCATTTTCACTGTACTCAAGATATCCAATGCTGCTCTGTTCTTGACATCAACCGCGAGAATGTTCTTACGGGTGTTAACTCTCATATCCGTGATCTCATTTGGAACAACAGCCTCTAGTGTTACAGATACGGCTTGCCTGTTAAGCCGATTCAGGTTGTCGGTCGGCGTCACGGGTAAGAAGAGGATGGTATGAGCCGTGTCATGGGCCTTTGCTGCCGCCGTCGTCCTTGTTGAAGACGAGGAGGCAGTGACGATTCTCCTCTTTCCTTTTTGCCTCACAACTGTCAAGTAATCGCCGTCATCCGACAGATCTTCTTCTGAAGCAGAGTAGTACAGCAGGGTGTCCTCGCTGCCTGTGTCGCTCATCAGATGATTGCGCTTCCTCGGAGCGCTCGACGCTGTGACGTCGGTCTCCTCTGGACGTCTAGCTGACTCCGCTTCCATCGCCGAAGGTCTCGGAAGCGGCGCCTCCCGAAAACACGCAAAAATACTCGCAAAATGAGAACAGTAGAAAACGGGTTGCGTAGAATCTTGTTGGTAACGCGGTCCGAACCCGGCGCCGAGTTCGTCCGCAGCTTGTAGGCGGCTGCCGACACCTCAGCGAACGTAATGTCTTCGTCTATGTGCGCGTTCGGCCGGCCCTGGTAGGCCGCAGGTAACGGTGTCTTGAGTTGCGGGCCGATGTACTTGTCTCGCATCTCGGCCAGGAACGCCCCCGGGTCCTGAGCATGCCTGTGGATTAACTTGGCCATGTTTCTTCTGCCTTCGGCCCTGGTGGTGTCCGGGTCCAGGAGGTGGCGTAGGAGGTGCCACGTCCGGGCTGCGCTGAGGCGTCCCGTCATGCGAAAACCAAATTTACGTTACCTTCTTGCATCCAGCGTATTTATACGAGGAGAACACGCCACATGCATGGTTTTTCTCTAGCGCCGTTGTTTGCTAGAGCAAATTTATATAAGCACATTTTTTTTCCACGAACAGTATCAGAATGGAATTGCCTTCCCCAAAGCATTTTTCTGTCCCCGCATTTCGCGAAGGAACTACATCATTTTCTTTTCCATTTGTAGTCGTTGTATTCAAGTGATGACATTGTTGTACTTGTACCTTTTTTTGTTTGTAATTACTGTCCTGCTTGGATTCTATTATTTTGTACTGTATCCCCTCCTGCATGGGCCTGATTGGCCTGCAGTGTTCTCTAAATAAAATAAAAAAATTAATAAAGAACCCAACCTTCCCACGTTGAGCTGGACTCCATTCCACTGAGTCATTCCAGGCGACTATCCTGAAGTATACAAACTGCCACATCGATCTAATGATAGTGACCACGGGTAGTAAAGGAGTGAAGCATTTCGAGTAGCTTCTTGAAGCATTTGAGAGAAATGGGGAGGGACGGCTCGTTGCGGAAAGGAGCTAGCGTATGATTAAAATTAGGCACGCTGACTACCAATGTGTCAATTTATTACACAACATTCTAGTTTGTTCGCTGCCGGTGCACTATGAAATTCTCAGTAAATACAGTGCCGATGATACTGCACGCATGGCCCGCCAATGAAATGCGCGCGCACCTACACCGTTTTCGAGAACAAACGCGGCGGGGTGACATTACTCACTGGCTCGTAGTGTCACAATTAGGCCCAGTGGAATTCGTCTGGTTTCAGTAACTCCTGGTTGTATCCACTCGCTTCTTCCGACTTCGCCAGCCCCCGGACTTTCCTGTCTAGAAACAACTTTAGTGAGTCGCATGTGGTTGGCCGTCGCATTTCCCGTACAAAAAAAATTATTGAGAAGGCATTGAAGTATCGTTGGTCAATGTTGAGTTTATTGAGGAATTATTGAGAGTTTGTTGCAGAATTGTTGGGTAGTGTTGAGGACTCTTGAATATTGGCCACTGAAATTTGATTGAAACACCATTGGGTACCTCAATGTTGAATAATTGTTAAGTTACCACTGAAAGTCAATTGTGCTTAGACGGCCCGTTGTGTTCGTTTTGTTGAATGGTTGTTGAGTTACCATTGATTCTGCGGTGAACTGACGTTGCGGTAGTTCTGTTGACCTGTTGTTGAGTTATTATTGCCACAGCACTGAAAAGCACATTGTGGCACAGTTGAGATGGCATTGAGATTTCACAGGTCGCCATTGAAATATGATTGACGTTTTGATGGGCTAGTGGATTTATATTCATATATTGAAATTGCTTTGCTGTTCACACTTGCATGCCCCGGTGCCTGCTCATAACTTTCCCAAACACAAACAAAATCAAAGGAGAGACTGGTGAACTTGAAGTACCTCTATTTACACTAAAGATGCGTGCACGTGAAACATTATTACAGTACATAAGGCACCACTACATCGAACCTGGAGACATAGGCTAGTACCTACTGCACTCTAGCAGTGTAAATACATCTGAAAAAACCTATACATATGAATTCAATCAAAACGATCATTGTGGTCTTCACTTTCGACTTAAGTTTGACTAGAAGGCAAAGCGATTCAAAAGGCAGGGCTTAAGCATACCCTTGTAACAACCAACTTTGAACACATGAGCACTTGAAGCTGCTTGCGTGTGAATACACAAAAGACATCTGAATATATTACATTAAAATGTTTCGCACACTAACACATCACAGGAAGAGCTACGGCTGACTGTGAGAAAGCAAAATAAGAGACTTGAAACAAATGACTTCACGTTGTGGGGCTTCGGGCTAACGTGCCCGGACCCGGCTAGCTAAGGTCTAAGGAGACACGTAGCTCGTCCCCACTCCGCAGCGCACGCAAAGGGGCGCCGCGGCGGGTTCGCTGACTCACCGGCAAGGCGTAGAGACGACTCCAGCCGTGGCACCAACGAATGGGGGTTTATTTCCTGCTATGTACAAAATGCGAGTACAATACAGGAATACGGCACTGGGGTGGCAGTCGCAGACAACGGGTGAAAGCTCCCGGGAAGTCTGCTCCGCCACGCTGGCTCTTCCGAGCAGGTTCGCCACACCAAAAGGGGGCCGCCTTGCTCAGAGGGGCGCGGGACCAAGGGGGTCCGCACGTCCGACAGCCATGAGCACCGAAAGTCAATCTGTCCGGGCGAAAGCGCCCGCGCACCTCCGATGCTGAAGGAGAGAGAAACCGAAGAGAGGGCGAGAGGGGCCCGCTCCTCAGGCACTGTTCTTACGCGCGGCGCACGGCGGGGAATGTACGCTATTCCCCGCGGCGCCCGCGGGGAATGTACGCTATCCAAAATGAGGCTTGGAACTGCGTGTCCCCAGCGATCGCGCGGCCGAATGGCCCAAGTCGCGCGTGCACAGGAGACAGGGGTCCCAAAAGGGGTCCCCACATCCCCCCCCCCTCCTGAAGGCTCGGGCCGGCCCATGAGGGAGCCGACCGGAATCAAAGGCAAAGCTGACGTCTGACCTGTTTTATTTTCTCAAGCGAAAATATCGAAGTCGAGAGTCTCGCTCGCAGGGTCGGTGCCTCCGGCTTCCGGAGAAAGGACGGAGTTGTGGAGGGGCGCCAGCGCCGTCGCCTGCTGCACAGCTGCCGCGATGGTCGCCGCGAACACAGGGTCCGAAGCGAGAGCGCCGACAACGGAACGCAGCAGGGCCGGGTTGACGTCCGGGTCCGTGTTCTGCAGCACCTGTGGGGCTGGATCCGTCCCGGGCTCCTCGGCAGCTGGCTCCGTCCCCTTCACGTGAAGCTTGTGCACCGCGCTGGAGTCATGGGCAGCACACAGCCGCAGCACACCGTGCTTCGGAACCGGATTGGAAGGCCCAGGTAGCGACATGGCGGCGTGGAGGCAAACGGGCAGCTGGCTGTGGAGACACCGGCAACGACCGCACCTGGAAGGATGCGGAGGTGGTAACAGCGCCAGCCTGCACCACGGGTCGTGCTGTGGTCTCAGGAGCGAGTGCGACCGCAGTGGCCTCTCGAACGGCTTGCGACTGGAGGCGCCCGCGGCGGCGGCGACGGCTCCCGCGAGACCTGGGCGAGTCGGTCGTCGTCCTCGAGGCGTGTTGCGACGGCTTCATTGTTGGCGTCCGTCTGGCACCACACTGACAATCAACACTTCACACAACTAATCGCACTCCGATTATAATAACAACACTACAAGCAAATCTCACCTTCCGCTGACAATGTTGACACACAGAACACGCAGAACACGAAGCTCACACTGCATCCGTCAGCTTGCCAATCACGCCTCGTTCTGGCGCATTCACCTTTGCAGGCGGCTGCCAGAGGGAAGGAGGAGGCTCACGGAAAGGGGCATATTGGGCTTATGGTAGCCTCATGCATCCCTCCGGCCAGCGCTGAAACGCTAACCGTGCCTTTCATGGCACTCGAGCGCCACTGGAGGATAAAGTTCCCAGGGCGCGAGCAGTAAGGCAACGGCTAGGTCGGCTTTCACCGCTCACGCCGGCGGGCTCGCGGATCACTTGGGTTCACCACGGCCCTCAGCAGAAGCTGCGCACTACGAAAAAGCGTCTTATTCGGCTAATGAGTGCCTTTTTTCCGCTTTAACGCGTGCATTCACGCTATAGTCACACCTCTCCGCTTGCCAGCTCGGCGGGGAATAGGTCCCTCTGCCTACCAGCGAGAAGCGGCGACTAAGAGCGTTTTCGCAAGTTATACCGGCGAGTGCGCGGATTGAGATCCGCCGTCTTGCTCGGTTGCGCTTGCTGTGTCTCTTCCTCTTCCCAGTTGCTGCTTCTGGCAACGAAAGGTTTGAGGTCAGAAACGTTCACTGGACCGCCGGATGGTCTACCGTTTGAGTCCACCAGCTTATACACAAGAGGCGACATTTTGGTCTCCACTCGGTATGGGCCCGACCACTTGGCCGACAGAGAGGCTGAGATGCCCTTTGTTGCGTCACTCAGCACATGATTGCGCCTGAGGACTAGGTCACCTACTTGATAATGTACCTCTCTATGCGACCGGTCGTATTGGGCTTTTTGTCCAGCGCGTGCTTTCGCCAGGTTGGTGCGGGCATGAGAAAGGGCCTCGCTCATCCTAGCGCGCACTTGCACCGCGTAGTCAGAGAGACCCGACGCAACGGTGCTCGCCCCGCTGCCGGTTCGCAGAACGTGATCCATAGGCTGCTAGTAACAGCGCAAAATGTAGACAAGGGACGAGACAAGAAGACACTACAAGCGCTGACTTTCAACAACGTTTATTCCGAAAGAAACACGGCTTCTTATAAACATTGCCCTCACGTGTCGCAGTCACGTGATCGCACATCATGTGAAACAAGCACTTTTTTTCTTTTATACGCTCAAGATAGCGGTTGCACGTGCAAAAGCTCAAGTTCTTTTTTTGTCAGTAACAAGGACGGCGTGCTAACGCATTGGTCACGAAGTCTGGTAATCTCGGCCGCCTCAATTATCTCCCGGACCAGCTGGTCATTGTGTTTCTTCAGCACTTTACAGCGTCTAAATTCTGCGGCGCAATCTTTTGAGGGGCAATCCCTGATATGTATGCCTAGATTCCTGTTAGCCTGCTCGACGCTAAGTTTGTGTTCCTTCAGTCTCTCATTTGTGCATCTAGAAGTTTGCCCTACATACCTTTTTCCACATTTCAGAGGTATTGAATACACAACGGCTTCCGTGCACTCCACAAAACGATTCTGGTGATTAGTCGTGCACCCTTCCTGGTTTGTTGGCTCTTCAGCATTGACGCGTCGGCAGAGGCTTTTTAGTTTTTTCGGGGCAGTAAGCACTACATTAACACCAGCTTTGCGCCCAATCTTTTTCAGGCGGTGAGATACGCTGTGCACGTATGACAGGGCCACGGTCCGTCGTTTTTCTTTGGGCTTCTCGCTACCTGGCTCGCCAAGGGCACGCTTGAGTTTTAGGTTCTTGCTCATTTTTCCGCAACGGACACAAGAAGGTGCGACGGGTAACCAGCCCTAGTAAGCCGGTCAACCTGCCGACGAAAACTTTGTTCCATTGCGTGGATGCATGATTTTTTGAGCGCATTTGTTAGACAAAGGTTTGCAATTGCTCTCTTCACTAGTTTTGAATGCGCTGATTCGAATGGCAGTGGCGCCTTGTCGCCTCTGGGTTCATAGGCCCAGCAGACCTTCCATTTGGAGAGCTCGAGTCGGAGATCAAGGAATCTCAAAGACCCTTGCGTGGGGACCTCGTGGGTAACAGCAAGCGGCTGAAGCGCATGACTAAAGCATGTTAGTGCCTCCGAAACTGCGTCATCTGAATTCGTGCCAGAGCCATCTCTTCTTGGAGCAGCACCGCACCTATACCCAGGTCGCTCGCGTCAGCTTGGACAACGAACTCCCTGTTCAGGTCGGGCAGCTTCAGCTCGGCTGTGTCCACAAGAGCTTTAGAGAGAGCCCTGAAGGCATCATCTTGCTCCGGACCCCAGTTCCAGCTTGTAGACTTCCTCAACAACGAGGTCAAGGGAGCCTGTAGAGCGGCGCAGTTGGGCACAAATTGGCGGTAGTAATTCACCATGCCCAAAAAGCGTCTGAGGGCCTGTATGTTAGCCGGCGTTGGGTACTCGAGGATAGCTCGGACCTTGTCCTCGCTCGGCAAAACACGGCCTCGCTCTACTGTAAAGCCCAGCAGTGAGACACGGGTCTCTGCGATCTGAGCTTTCTTCGGGTTCAGAGTGATCCCGGCAACGTGCAGCCTTCCGAGGATGTCCTCCAAGTGGCGGAGGTGTTCCTCAAAGGTGTGAGAGAAGAGGACAATATCGTCTAGGTAGGCTAGGGCGTATTGCCATTTTGCCCTTCCGAGAACTCTGTCCATCAATCTCTGGAAAGTCGCTGCAGCGCCCGAGCAGCCAAAGGGCATGCGAGTGAACTCGTACAAGCCTCTATGTGAGGTGAAAGCGGTTTTCTCCGCGTCCCTTGGCTCCATCTGCACTTGCAGGTAACCGCGGCTAGCATCTAGAGTGGTAAAATAATGTGCACCACCTAGGCTCGCCACGATTGAGTCAATGCTCGGCATAGGGTAAGCATCCTTCCGAGTGACTTCATTGAGTCGGCGGTAGTCCACGCAAAGACGAGAGGAGCCGTCTTTTTTCGGGACCAGCACTACCGGAGAACCCCACGGACTATTAGATCGGCGGATTACGCCAGTCTCGATCATTTCGTCCATTGCAAGGTCGATAGCTTTCCTTTTGGCCACACTCACGGGCCTGGGATTGCATTTCCACGGTAGCGCGTCGCCTGTGTCGATCCGGTGTCGCACAAGAGTGGTGCGTCCCGGCCGATCTGTAAACATCGCGTGAAATTGGTTCAGCAGCGATGACAGGCGCGCCTTCTCACGTTCCGACAAACTGCCAGGCAAAGGCGGCAGCGAGCGGTTCGTTTCGCCGCGCGCGTTTGCGATCGTAGGATTACATGAAATCCGATCCGCTAGCGCTGCGCTCGGCTCGGGAGAATGAGTCTCGCAACGAGCTCTGCCCGCTTCGCTGGCCGACGAGGGGCCGCGTACAGCGGGTTTTGTGACAGCCGGAGTCTGGGGGGTCAATGGGACTCGCCCCTCCTCCTGCCGTGGTGCCGCGCCTGGGGCTCTAGGTGCCACCGAAGTGACAGGGAAATGCGCAAAAGGTTTCAGGGGCGCACCAGGGCCCTCCATGTATCCTTTGTTCGCAATGTCTATCACGATCCCAGTGCGGGCCAGAAAGTCTCGGCCTACTATCACGGGTACGGACAGACCAGGGAGGTACACGAACCTGTGACGGCGTACACGCTCCTCCCAGCGCACAACCAATCTCGCCGAGCCACACGAGGTAGCCGCACCGCTCGCGAGATGGAAGGCGGTGTTGCAGGCTCGCAGCCGGACTGAGTGCCGGCGTAAGTGAGCCAAAACTTCCTCCCCGAACAGCGAGGCTGTGGCGCCACTGTCCAGTAGCGCTGCAAACGTTCGACCAGCGATCGTGAGCGCAAGGAAGGGGGCTGGCGACGGGTCATCAATTCCAACCCTACACGCCATCGGGGCTAAGGAACCCCTTGTTTCAGGCACCGCCGGCGAAGGCAGAGTCACCGGCGGCGCACGCCGTTTCCCGTCGGGCGATTGTGGCCTTCGGTAGCGCGGCGGTTTGTGCACTCCCGGGCAATGTGGCCCGTCTCATTGCACTTGTAGCAGACGACGCTGCGTGCAGGCGGAGCTGCTCGCGGAGCGCTGCGCGCCGGCGGTGGTTTCTGTTGCGCCGCGTGGGCATTGGTATCAGTTTCCACCGCCGGGCCGCTTCGGCGGTCCCAGTTTCTTGCTCGGCCGGGCTGGGCGACTGTGTGCGCCCGCCTGGCATACGAGTACGGGTCAAGAGCGCGGTCAGAGAGCTCCCACGCGCCTCGCTCCGTTTCTCCAACGAGGGCTGCCGTTGCGTCGGTTAGCCGGAAAGGGGCGGGCGTAAGCACGTTGCCGCCGTTCCAAGCGCACCGGGGTTCAAGGGACAACGACGCTGGCGGCGGCGGGCGGTAGGCCCGCGCGGCCAGAATGTCACCCTGAATACGCTTCGCTTCAGCGGTCAAATCGTCCAGGTCGTGGAACCGGCCGTTTCGAAGGTAAGCGGCGAAGGTTGGATGGGCTTGCCGAATCACCCGCTCCACCTTCTCAGAGTTCGACGACGAGTGCTCTGCTAGGAGATAAAGCTCCTGCATGGCTCTCACGTACTCGAGCAGAGATTCGTCCCTGTGTTGGGTTCGAAGCTCCAACTCGCGCCGCATGCGTCGCTCATAGTCAGGAGGGTTCATGGCTGAACAGCGTCCTAAACTCCTCCATGCTACGAGCGCGCTGTCCGACTAGGCGGTACCACCGCGCAGCTTGGGCGGTCAGCGAGACAGGCAGTATGGTGCCTATAATCACGCTGTCTTCCAGCCTCATCGCTTTCTGGTATTGGCATAGAGACTCCAGGCATTCCGTAGCGCTCATGCGGTCTGAGTAACCGCTGTACGTCGGAATATGTACCTTGAAGTTGCTCGGCAGGGCAGGCCTAGGGGGACTAGGGTCCACCACGGGAGGCCTGACGCTAGCCTGAGATTGCGCCATTTCCATCAGCGATGATAGCAACTGCGCGGCTGCATTGTGCAGCGGCAATTGGTCCGGGCGAGGCTCACAGGGTGCCTGCCGGGATGTGCCCGCTCGTGGCCCTAAGGGACCGGCGAACGGCGGAGAAATGTCGTGCGGGCCTATGAGAGGCCGGCCGACGGTGCTGCGAAAAGGTTGCCCTCCAGGCCAACTGAGGCCGGATAGCGGATCGCAGTCGCCGGCGGAGCGGGATGGCTCCTGCTCGGCAGAACGCCGAAGCAGCTGAGCAGTTAAAGGGCTCACGCTGCTTGGACCGTATGGTGCCGCTTGGCGAACGGATTGACCAATGGGCGTCCCTAGGGGGTCGCACTTGGCATCTGATAGCATGGGGTTGCCACGAAGAGCATCCCTGAAGCTTACAGCATTGTCCGCTGCCTCAAACGACAGAAGGTCCGCAACCAAGGACTCAGGCTGCGACGGGGGCCGCAAAGGGGCCTGCTCCGACGCCATGCCGAAACCTAGTTGGGCGCCAGATATGTGGGGCTTCGGGCTAACGTGCCCGGACCCGGCTAGCTAAGGTCTAAGGAGACACGTAGCTCGTCCCCACTCCGCAGCGCACGCAAAGGGGCACCGCGGCGGGTTCGCTGACTCACCGGCAAGGCGTAGAGACGACTCCAGCCGTGGCACCAACGAATGGGGGTTTATTTCCTGCTATGTACAAAATGCGAGTACAATACAGGAATACGGCACTGGGGTGGCAGTCGCAGACAACGGGTGAAAGCTCCCGGGAAGTCTGCTCCGCCACGCTGGCTCTTCCGAGCAGGTTCGCCACACCAAAAGGGGGCCGCCTTGCTCAGAGGGGCGCGGGACCAAGGGGGTCCGCACGTCCGACAGCCATGAGCACCGAAAGTCGATCTGTCCGGGCGAAAGCGCCCGCGCACCTCCGATGCTGAAGGAGAGAGAAACCGAAGAGAGGGCGAGAGGGGCCCGCTCCTCAGGCACTGTTCTTACGCGCGGCGCACGGCGTAACGTGAGCCGCGCGCGCAAGCAGCAGGCTCCGCGTCGCGCCGGCGCCCGCGGCCGCGGGGAATGTACGCTATCCAAAATGAGGCTTGGAACTGCGTGTCCCCAGCGATCGCGCGGCCGAATGGCCCAAGTCGCGCGTGCACAGGAGACAGGGGTCCCAAAAGGGGTCCCCACAACGTAAATATATACAAGCTTTGGCACACGTCTTTCACTGCGATTAAAATTTAATGAAGTACCAAAGTAGACTTGCCTGAGCTTCGTCTTCGATATGTATATATTTTCATCTTGCCCAATTACTTTATAAAATAACATCACTCAAGATCTAATAATTGACGAGACATCATATGTTTCTCACGAGCCAGGTTTGCGTTCTTCATAAATAAGCTTGTAAAACTTTTGTGTAATGAATGCAGCTTATCTCCCTGGCACAAGTCAAGAACAAACAGTACACCATTTGATTATGTTAATTTGGGGTAGAGAAGAGTTTGTTGGTGGCATTTCCTCAATTTAGTGAGCTCATTTTCAGGTAATATTTCTGGACTTGCACAAAGCTAATTAGAGCACTTTTTGGGGCCTTTTTCCCTATACCCAACAACTAAGTGGTACCTCAGTCAATACAAACAGCCATATAAATGGTCACCTGCACTTTCAGTATCAAGTACCCCAGAAATAGTCATAAAGGATGAGAAACGGTTCCAATGACTCGACAGCCAGATTGGTGAGACAGTGAAAAACGCAAATAAATGCATATACAAAACACCAATTACCTCAATTTCGCAGGTAAAATGTTATTAAAATAGCACAAGAATTTTGCTGCATAATATACATAAAGGTTGCATAAAAATTGGGACAAAGCAGTAACTGAAAGACGGAGGGAGCTACCGCACCCGTGTTTAAAAAAATTACAACGAAAGTGATATATATGCACATTTAAGCTCACAATTTTCGCTCCAACATATAGAAAAAGAACGCATACACTTAGAGCATAAAAAAGGTTTATGTGCCTGGAGAATACAGCACAGTACAAAGAAGCGTCATGAGAACCGAAAAGTAGATCTTACTACGAATGCTTGCAACCTACAATCAGGCATGTGCCATGTCATGCCTTGAATGGATGAAATTTATAAATCTTACACACAAAGGAAGTTGCCATCACTCTTATTGGCTTCCTCAGGGGACTCCTTGAACTAGAAAAATGTACTCAGTGTTAAAAACAAAGAGAAGATAAGAGCCTATAGCGTTCTTCCTGAAATAAACAGCGCAAATAACTTCACGTATCAATTCTATGGACACTTCGACAATGCGGTGTACATTTATATTTGACAACCACCCAAACAGAGACGAGAAGGATGAACTAAGGTAGGAACACACATGAACTCTGACTCAACTAGAAGTTTATTCGTGAAGACAAAAGATTTTAAACACACTGGCCAACTTCACAAAGAAAAAGCCATGGATGCGCAGCATACACAGCCGGCACAACAAAAAAGGACCGAAATACGTCCTGTAGAATAAACATGTGCGTCAAAAACTAACAAAAACATGAAAACTGAAAGGTTTGTCCTGTAAGTGATATTAACGAGAAGTACTACAGTGACTCTGTCCCACTAAGGGTCACAGAAATCTTGCTTATGAATATTTCTTCGTGATCAATAAATAATGCTTCCATAAGTCCTCTTGTGTTCTGGTCTTTGTGATGAAACAATCGTTCTTTCTGCTCTATACCGCACAACCAAAACCAGAGGAGTTCCAGAAGCAATATTTATTGATCACAAACGAAACAAATGCATAGCCAAGTTATCTCTTGCCCTCATTGGGAAAAACTTGCAGTTCTCAAAAGAGTATTTCTCGTTGGGTAGTAT
Source organism: Dermacentor andersoni (assembly GCF_023375885.2). Classification (NCBI taxonomy): domain Eukaryota; kingdom Metazoa; phylum Arthropoda; class Arachnida; order Ixodida; family Ixodidae; genus Dermacentor; species Dermacentor andersoni. The sequence continues at coordinate 233,741,258 of NC_092814.1, forward strand.
CACTTACTTATCGGACATATCTTTCGCTTTTTTGAGAGATTTGTCCGATAGTTCTCGTTTTTCACGCACGTTTATTCTACATGACATGACTTTTTCATATTTTTTTTCTTGTCGCACGTGGCTGTTTCTGCCACGCGTGCACAGATTTTTACCTTTGTCAAGTTGACCAGTGTGTTTAATACCGCTGTAATCAAAAGTAAACTTTTAGTAGAGCTTGCGCTCGTGTGTGCTCCTACCTATTTCGTCGTCCGTCGTCCGCCTCTGTTCGTGCTGCTGTTTACAGTACACACGTATCACTTGGTTAGGCTGGTAAACGTTCTCACAAACAAAAGTAGATGCCTCCCCTCAAAAGGTAGCCCATCCTTTACTACTAAAAGACAGAGCAAATCGAAAGTAAGCCTTCACAGCGTCCATGCGGCAGCTAGTACACCACAGAGCAGCACAAAACATAGTTGAAAATCCCACTTGATGGAGAGAGGCAACAGAGATGCGAGCTTGCTAGTGAGTCAGCCACATATCAACGGGTGTCTCTTGCACGACGCTAAGGTGCTTTTGGCGTAGAACACTTAGCACCTGGGAATTTGCTGCATGCGTAACTTGTGAGAAGGGAATGTGGACAGAAAATGAAATTACGCGGATTAAGAATCTGCCACACACTACACATAACTACGCACGAAATAGAAGTACACACTATACTGGCAAGTAAAAATGTGCGGCTCTTTACAAGTGCCGCCGAGAAAAGGAAGAAATGGCTTGCTATGGTAAATGTTAGCTAAAACACGCACAGCGATGTTTCACAGCGGAGAAAAATATTCCCGGCTCTCTCGCAGAACCAAAGACCACGCGACAGTGCATAGCCGATACCAAACAGATATCGAATCTTTGGGTAGAAGTCCTGCAGAAGGAATGACCTAAAGATAGCCGAGAGCGATGCAAGCGTGAGCGTGCCTGTACGAGTGAGAACACGTATGTACCGCTTCTTTGAAGCTAGCCGCTCCGGCGTGGCTCCGATCATCCCGCGCGATTTGTGTGCAGAACGTCGCGTACACGCCCTTGCGCGTTTTGCGCGGTAGCGTCCGCGCAGTGAGCTAGCTTCATGCACACGTCAATCTTCACAGCGCAAACGGTGCTCGAGTGCGACGCTTAGCTCGAGGCGACAATGCGCCGATTGGCGCTCCTTTCGCTTCTGCAAGCAACGCAGATTCGGATCGGCCCAGCTCAAAGAGGCAGCATGAAAACGGTGGCATGTTTCGGTTATCGCCTATTAAAATTGTACAGTACGCCTTCAACGGCAACCCGCCGCGCTAGATAAAGATGCTTACCATAGAGAAAGGAATTGAACAAGAGCGGACACTCGGCGAAAATTGGAAACAGGAAACACGTCACGCTATAGTATTAATATCGACGAATTGGGGCCGCGAGCATCGAAAAAAAGAAGAATGTGAAATGAGATTAACAGAAATTGTTTTATTTTATTTTTTATTCTTTCCCCAAAAAATTAAAAATATCTGCGTATAAATTAAATTAAACTTGGCGGCTTACTTCCGTTGCCTAGGGACAGGCGAACCGGCGAATGACGAGCCAGATGTTTGCGTCATTCGTCAGACACACCGCCGAAGCGAGAGAGACCGGCCGCGCATCTGAGCGTTGGACTGTTCGGGCACCCGTCTGCCTGTTTTTCTATTTTGGGATTTAGCCTAGTTTGGTGGCCTCCGGGCTAATTATTGCGTTCATTCGGAACTTCGACATGGCAGCACTGCACTATTGGACTACGGCAAGGTGAGAAACTTTGTTCGACAGTCTGCGACGCATTTCAAGCAATTAGGCTTACTGCCCGGCACCTAGGCTAGACTTGTAACGCAGTTAACGAAAAACAGCGTGGCCGTCGTGGAGCAGTTAATTTGAATTAAAGAATCGTACTGGCAGATGTTTGCGACACTTCCTTAAGCCCCAATATTATTTTAACTAATTTCGGTAGTTTTTCGGCACGCTAGTCGCACAGGGTGCTGTGACGCAGTTTCGCGTGTACTGAATTTTACTGCAAAAAGTTTTGGCGCTTTCTCTGACTGCCAACATTATTGAAACTAATTTCATTACTTTTTGGGCTACCTTTCGAGCGCAGTGGGCGCGCCTGGCGCTGTGACTCGGTTAGCGAAAATAAGCTCGGCCGTGGTGCGCGGTTTCCCGCTTTAATGCACTGACAAGTTCATGGCGCTTTTCTTTCTCTGACACCCAACATTGTTGCAAATTATTTTCGATACTTTTATGTTATGAGGCCCGCTCGCCGCGCCTGTTGTGACGCAGCGAAAAGCAGCTCTGCCATGGTGACAGTTAGTTTGGCGCGTACTGAATCTTACTGCGACAAGTTCGTGGCAATGTTTATGTCCCCGCAACAATTTAAGCCTTCTTTCGGTACCCACGCTTGTCGAAAACGCGACGAGCAATCGTCAAGAGTGATAACACGGGAGTGCGTTGCTTGCGCCTGCAGAACGCACAAGAGATAAGCCACGGAGCTCAAACGCCAGGAACTAGTAACTCGAAAATTGTCTTCTGAACGGCACCCACGCGTTTTGTCTTGAGTGCGAGTAGAAGGAATTCTGCGAGCGTCCAGCATGCTCTGGTTGAGAGCCTGTGTTGTGGCCACCTCTCTGTATTCGTAGCGTACTATCGCGTCGGTTGTAGCCAAGTTCGCGAACGAACGTTGCCCGCGCATTGGTGCTATTAAAGTGCAGGAAATAAGTATTGGGAAGAGGGGAATGCTTGGAATTAGAATGTGTTTGTGGTATGTACGGTATTGCTTGGGATGAGTCGGGTATTTTCTACGTCGTGTGTGTAAATACGAACTGCTTTTGTTTGTAATGCCGCCCACTCACCACTTTCGCACGCTTCGCCTCTACAGGCATTATTCTTACATGTTAATACCAAAATAACGCTTGTAATTTTTTCAGCTCACGTCGTCTGGTGGAGCTTCCTGCGGAAACTACTGCTGCTTACCTGGTGCCACAACGCTGGATGAATGCACAAAAAGCCCGCGACGAGCATTTACAAAGAACAAAATAAACGTTAATTTTTCCTCATTTCACAAGGTGTCTTGCGTCTTTATGAAATTGCACGTGGCACATATTCAGTGGAGGCTTAATAGAATGATTTGCAAATAAATATTAAATTAATAAAAGATAAATATATAAAGAAATATTTGCTGCAAAAGTAAAAAAAGAAAGCGGAGCCGGCGTGACGCGCACCAGCTAGTATTCAAAACGCGCGCGCACAAAACCGAAACCGGAAGTGTGCTTCAGGTTTTAACATCTACGGCTTAATTCGGCCGCTGGGCTCTATGGGAGTGTCCGCTCTTGTTGTATTCCTGGCGGTGATAGGCGGTGATGATTGTTGTAGTTTTGGCGGTGATAGGCGATAAGGTGAGCCCGTCGGCGGCTGTGTTCTTTGCCGTCGTCGTCACCACACCTCTGTTCATTTGCCCTGTGTATCCGTGTACAGTCACCGCGCAGAAGCTGTGACTAATCGGTTGGCCGTTCTCCGCAAATCCCAAAGAGGCGAAATATATTTTGCGGTGCGCCGCATCATTAGCCGCAACCTAAATCGAGGCGCGCTTAACCGCTACGGCACAAAAGGTGACCACACTAACCGTATAGTATATGATGAGCCACTACGGAAAAAGAATTCTGATGTTCCACGTGCCAAACCAACGATCTGATTATGAGGCACGTCGTAGTTGGGTACTCCGTATTAACATTGACTTCCTGGAAATTTTTACGTGCATACAATGCACGAGCGTTTTTGCATTCCGCTCTTTTAGAATGCGGCCGCTGCAGGGATCGTATCCACGACCTGGAGCCCCAAATTGCCACGGCGGCCGCCATAGTTACGAAATGCGTAAGCGTGAAGTGCAACACTGCCTTCCGGTACGAGTGTGGTACAAGCGTAGCACAGCTGCACACCTGCTGCACAATTATTTGTCGCGGTTCTCCTAAGCTCGTAGTGCCTGCCTAAATACCTTGAAAGGCAGCGCGCCTCTCACGTATCGGAACGCAATAACAAGCGCTTAGACGGCCCACGTGAGCCCCCATGAAAGATGACGTGGCCACTGTACAAAATTATCACTGCGCAGGGAAGCCAATCCTTATGTTCTAATTGTGTTCTCTCATACAAATTAAGGAAACGTTATTAGACAGGAACAAATGAAGCAATGCAATTTTACGCACATGGGGCGCCGCTGCCTCTTCGCCTACCATTGTTTCAAACGAAGTGACGGCGGCAGCGAGTTAGTATCGCGCGCATTTGCTCCGGGGCATGCGGTTTGCTTGAAGAAAATGAACGGTGTGCTTATAACATCTCACGCTCGTCAATGTCAAAATAGAAAAAAGGCTACGTTCCCAAGAAAACGAGATTACTTACCTATCTTCAGAAGTGCAGCTGCGACTGTTTCGGGGTGCCTTCTCTCCAACAGGCATCATGACCTCTGCCGCGCAACTCATCAAAACAACCACGCTCGCACATCAGTAGAAGACTAGTAGCTGGGTGAGCCAACCACTTCAACGGATAAACGTCCCACTTATCGTCGTTAAAGCATTTCACTAAAATGTGCGTCATGATGTCAGAAAAGAAAAAAAATACTTTCATCAAAAAGCACGAGGCGTGAACCACCGCACAACTGGAGCCGAATAACTGTCCGAAAGCCGTTCACAGCTTCACTATCGTATTCAGTTATAAAAAGCTTTCAAACACAAAATAACAGCACTTAAAATCGCTAATTAATTAGCAATAATTTTTCATCAACTAACCTTCATAAAGTTTTAAGAACAACCTAATTTGTAGCGTAAACAATAAATACTACGACCAAAAATGCGACTACGAAACTAGCGGTAACCGTGTACTGTTGCAAAAGTGTGCGCAAAACGAAGCTCGGTTGCACCCGCTTGCGCGCACACATACACACCCGAACGCTACCTTGAGGTTTGTCGCGTTACCTAGAAATAAAGATTACTACTAGTTTTGCTATTTTTATAAAAATAAAGCTTCTAAAATAGTTTGTAGCACCTTTGCAGATGACGAGGTGACAAGTAAGGTATAATAAGAGTCCGTTACCTGTATTTCTTTCATTTCCCTTTGGTGTTCTTCTATTTAACTGAACATACGAGACCTGCAGGCTTGGGAGATCAGAAGACGACAGTTCGGCGAGGCTCAAATAAATCGCGTGCTTCTTGCAAGGCGAGAGACGGGAGCAGCCGCAGATACAGCGATTAGCTGTGATACTGTAGAGGCCGTTGCTGAATCCGAAGCTCTTTGAAGTCAATGGTTATAGCGGCTGCGCGCTGCGATCTCAAAGCGCGTTCGTTCTTTGATCTCTAGTACCACGGACATTGGATAAAAAAACTATATTTGCTTTACGGACAGTGGGTACGTCGCAGGGAATTCGAAGACCTCACCCGTGTATGTTTGTAGCGTGTGCGCGCTTGCATCCTACGGTTCCCACAGCGCGTCCGATGCTCGAAGGTAGCGTTGTCGCCTGTCGGCACCTGTCTTATCGCCGGCCGCGCTGCCGCCGTGTATACTTTTGGGGAACTCCACATGCGCGTAGTCACCGTGTTTGCAAGTGAATTTCGCATTCTTCTGCTCCGCGAAACGTGCTCATTTCGGATCGTACCATTGGTTATGTCATCTAGCGTATGTTAAAACGATGATGGCATTTGTACACCGGCGAAGAAATAAATCGTTATGAACTTGGGTGGTCATGAATCTAGTCTAACGTTGCAGTTTTTACGTATCGAAAATGGCTACGAAAGTGAGGCGGTCCCGGAGATAGGTGCTTCAAAGCGCCAGCTGTAGCGACAGCACCAGGAAGTGGCACGCGGCGCGCGCGCCAAGCATTTCAGAGCTTACTGGCTTTCGAATGAGAGGAGTATGCGCGCGCTCGTGGCCTATCGGTTAGAGTACCGGGCTCGACGGCCGACGTTCGATTTCACCCCATCGGTCACACATTATTTTCTTTTAATAAAAGCGAGGCGAAAGGAGAACCTGCCTGCCGCAAAATGACAGGAATGAGTTTGGAACGCATCGCAATAGATGTTATGAATGTCTTCATATGCGAGTCCTAATTATTGTATACTATACTCTACTGCTACACAATAAAAAAACAACTAGAAAAATCAACACAAATTACCCAATAAGTTGTTTATTGAGAACACTCAACGGAAATATTGTTGTGCAAGGGTTGAGTGAACTCAATTGCTCTTGAAAATTTGTTGAAGTCCGTTGTTTCAACAATTGCCTAACGATATATCAATGGTTAATCAACAGTCATTTTTGTACGGGTTACCAACTCTTATTCATTCCTCATCGCGATAATCAGCAGTGCCTTATGCAGTTCTTGTGACCATAAAGAAAAAAAGTGCACCTCCTGTGCCACTGGCTTTCACGAAAGCTTTGGAGCGCATCAAAACAAGGAGAACTGAAAGGCGACCGACACAGCGCTGAGCTAGCAACCGAAATTTTACTTTCCTTAGAGCAAGTACATATGCACCAGAAAAGCGGAACTGACACGAGCCGCCTGGTGCTTCTTGTATTCTGTGCTATCGCTAGAAGTGTTTTTTGATACATTGCTGTTCTTTCTAGCTCCGGTTTATTTCTGTGAAAATCTAAGTTCATCCGCTGGTCCTCGTTCCCTGCTCGGTAGTGATGGAAGTGGACCACCCCCCACGTCTGCCGGCGACGGCGGCGTCAGCGGCGGCCGCCTCCAGGAAGCGGATCGGTCAGCAGAGCGACAGCGAGGACACCCATGTTTATTCTCTCAGCAGTGAGGACACTTTCGATGACGACTTCCAGCTTGTGCAGAGCCGCAGAACGAAGAGAAGGAGCACCAGGACGTCCTCATCGTCAAGCAAGCAAACAGTAAGACAAACTCAGAGGCCGGACGCCAATACCATCATATTTGTGCCCCTGCTTCCCACCGTCAAAATGAAGCTACTTAACAGGCAGTCTGTGTCGATGTCATTTGAAGCCCTGTGCCAAATGAAATATCGGACATTCGAGGGAACACCGGAAAAAATCAACTGGCGGTTGATGTCCAGCATGAAACTGCTATGGCCACTCTACGCAGCGTAACAGACCTCGATGGCATTCAGGTGCGCTCTTACATCCCTCTGTGATCTGACGTAGTCACCGGCGTTATCTACAATGTAGACGTTGCCATTCTTAATAACGACTTGCCAATTCTTATCAAGCCAGCAAATGATGAGGTCATTGTTGATGTTAAGCGCCTAGGCAGTTCACGCCGCGGGAAGATTACATTGAAGGGTAAATATATACCCTCGCATGTTAAGGAGGGACACTTCAGACATACAGTGCGGCCTTTCATTTCGAAACTTCTTCAGTGCCGCAAATGCATGAAACTGGGACACGTGAGCAGTGTCTGCGAAAATCAGGCAGTATGCCCCCGCTGCGCCGAGCCCCACGCTGCAGATAAATGTGGCGCGACTGCATTGAAGTGTTCGAACTGCGGAGGGTCACATGAAGCTTCATCGAAGAATTGCCCACATGTACGTGTACGCGCGCTTAGTATCCTCTTCCTGTGAATGCTCTGTCGATACGACAGAGCCTACGTGCATTGACCTCATCAACCGCGGGTCCTCTCACTGCTCACTAAAGAAATCCATTGCCATTTCGGATTAAGTGATGTTTAAGTTTTTCAATCCCGGCTTGATTCACTCCTTTTCGAATCTTGCCGTAACATTTCCCTGCAATTGCCTTTATCCCACGTTCCCGCTTTGACCTCACTAGCCCACCGCATAGCCAGGGCCGGCCACACTTGTGTTGTCTACCTAATATGTGCCTACGCAGTCTCAACGAGCTTTCTTTGTACAGGCTACTCTTCACTGGAATACTCTTCTAGCCTACCATTGCAAAACAACTGATTTCAATTTTCTTTCATCTTCTTTTTTTAATGTCGCACATTGACACTTCACAATCGCCGTCAAATATTAAGTATTCTCCAGCACCTTCTAAATTACCCACATTTCACGTAATGCAACATACTAGTTGAGCGGTAACAGCGCAGTACAAAGGGGGGACGTGAGACAACAGCGCTGTTTTCGCTCAAGTCGTGAACCAACCAGCCCAAATGCGTATGCTGCTGACACATTAGGACCACTGAAAACTAACTGACGACCTAACTAACTAACTAACTAACTAACTAACTAACTAACTAACTAACTAACTAACTAACTAACTAACTAACTAACTAACTAACTAACTAACTAACTAACTAACTAACTAACTAACTAACTAACTAACTAACTAACTAACTAAATAAATAAATAAATAAATTTTATTTATTCGTTGGCACTGTCCCTCGAAATATTTGCCCTTTCATTAGTACATGTAACTGCTATACTACATAAAGCTGTTTTCTAGCTTCACAAGGAAGGAACTGGTTGTGAGAATGCAAGAATGAAATAAAACCCACTTTGACTATAATAACAGCGCTGCTACAATATTGTTTTCAGCGGTCACGTGCGCGTTTTTGAATCGGTCATTAAAGACCAACACTAAATTAGTTTAGAATCGGATAGTATTCTCTCACACACTACATTTTCTTTCTTATGGCGGGAGAAGGTACATTGTTACTGGAGAAAATGAAGCAACGCGTCCCCCCCCCCCTTTTTTTTTTTAATTTTGCCCCGAAACCTTAACGGCGGAACGACAGCTTGACGTCACATATTTGAATTTATTTTCTGGAATTTCGAAAAGATTATCAAGACTTCCTTGTTAGAGTTGCGGGTTGTTTAGCATGCACTATAGTTCTTCTTTACCGGCGCACAATTAACTCAACCCGAGTAGACGCAGTTCGAATTTATGACGTCACAAGGAGCTGCTGCCGAACCTTCAGGGTGGTGTCGCCGCCCTTTTTTTTTTCAGCCTTTTCCGCTCGCGTTATGAGTGCCCGTTTTACTATTGCGCAAGCATAGTTTAGTTTACCAATACAGCTTAGCTCATTAAGCCCCTTTCGTGTACGTTTAAACATGCCTTCAAGACTAATCGGTCACTCAGTGGCAAATTTGTCACGTCAAAGCTTTTTTTATTCCTAGCTTAAGCTTTGTTAGGAGAATAATCTTGCTGTAGTCATGACGCAACAATTTCTTTGCAACGTGGTCCTTAGGGCGTTATGTTCCTGCTTCAGCACGAAACGCTCCAGATTCTATGGACGGTCGTTCCTGTAGATGGCTAGGAAGCTCATCGTCTACGCAGTGAGACCATGAGCCTCAACACATAGGCTAGTTTGTTTACCGTAGCTTCTGATGGAGAAACAGTGCGGAAAGGAACGCGAATGCACAGAAAAAAAAAAAAAAAAAAAAAACGAGCACAACGCGGGAACTTCAACGACTGGCGCTTTCTTTATTTTTAATTTTTTTTATAGCAGCGAGGCAATAGGTCAAATAGCGCGCGCAGCCTACACGTGATTCAGTTCATGAACGCGCAATGTGTCTCATTGCATCACGCAAGGCTACATGCAACCAGTGCCAGCACGTCAGAACGCCGTCTGGCATGGCGCAGGCCACACGCACCCGTTAGAATTCCTATCGCATTGTCATAAATAGACCAAGCTAACAAGTTACTACAGAACTTGGTGGCTGGGCAATCGCTCATAACACGACGAATACTTGATGCAATAGACGCATTTCAGTTGTACGGCCTCTACATTTGGTTTTCTTCGTAGACAAATTCTTAAAAGCATTTGTCACTACGTTGAGAAAAAAAATTATGCGGAAAAGAATATAAATAATCTCGGCTCGCCTTAGGAGCTTGAAGTTTTCTCTCGAGACGGCTTTCATAGTGCCCGTAGTGCAGCTTTTCTTTTCGCTTCACTCGCAACAAAAGGCTGCCCGTAGTATCTCGCGCATGCACAACCTCTGGCTGCCGCTATGGCCGACGGCTGGACTAACGCCATTCTTTGTCGAGCTTTGATTGATGCGGGAGTCCACCAAGGAAAAGTCCCCGGTATAAGCCGCTCCGGTGGCTTTCACCACGGCCGGCTTTTGAAACCTGAAGGTAATTGCGTGCCTGCGGCATTTTTTACTAAGGCGCCAAACTTGGAGTCATCAATGCCGAATAAATAGAAGGCTGATCCTCTACAAGAGATTTCGCCGTAATGGAAGCAGCCTCCCTTGATCTCTCGGAAGCACTCTAATCCCATCTCCGATCAGAAGCCGGGTAAAGGCGCCTCCACCATCAGCGGCCGAGGTGCCGGGCCGATCGAGAGGCGCCCTTCCAACCTTCGTCGGCCGTCGTGGAAGCCGCCCTCCCCATTTCTCTCTGGGGACGGTTGGTTAGGGTAATCATGAAGCGAATGGTACGGTAGCTACACTAATGGGTATAGCCCGCCTGGAATCCCATGTCCTGAAAGAGAATTGCATCGTCCGATAAGTTCGACCCGTACTATGTGATGTCTGAAGCTGTGGTTTTGCATAATTTGTCCAGTGTACGATTTGTCGGACGATCCCACCGCTGTTGCCAGTTGTAGAAGTTGTCGGACGATCTCGCCGCTGCCACCATTTGTAAGGGTTGAAGGTCGTAGAGAGGAACTTGGGAGGAACTAGGCGTACAGGGTTTATTTACAGTATTTACAGTTTAAACAAGAGATACATTCGACAGTCTAAGCGTGGCTCCCAAATGAGGCACGCAAGACGAGCATACAGCACACAGCTTACGAGCACACACACATAGCACGAGCACGAGCACCCCTAGCAGACGATAACAGCCGCTTATAAGCACTTCGTGTTCCCTAGATCCCTAGGTGAGGCAAAAACGTTCGACGTCATTGCAGCCGGCCCTCTTTTGAGGGAAGGGGGGAGGGGGTTTACATACACACCTACGCACAGCTTTCACTGCCGATTCGCAGCGTCAAACGTCAACGCAGTCGACCCGCCCCTTGCCTATTATCTGGAGTCTTGAAAGGCGCGTTGGTTCCCCGAGCTGACCCCCGCAGCATGGCCGCCGGTTGTCCCTTGTCCGGCGCCTCTAAATTCCAGAGCTGCCTTTCTCCTGTAGTCGCCGATTCCCCGAACGAGGCGCATGATGGATTAACGCCACCGTAGTCAAGTTCTCCAAAGGTAGTTCATGGTTGGTTAGCGCTGTCGATCTCGCTGGTTCTCTGAAGGGCCCCACCACCGCGGATCGATCGAAGCACCTGCAGCGGGCTGAGATAGTTTTGCAGAACAGTACCCCAGCAGGCCGATCCTAACACCAGGCAACTACTCCTTTTTTTGTGCCGACAAATGTACTATTTCAGTTTTCCAGGATTACGTCCTGAGATATAGTTGAGTTAAATTGTGATAATTTATTCAGAGGGTGTGAGAGTGTGGGCTTCTTTAACTAGAGCAACAAAACTTGCGCTTTTAGTCGACTAAGTTTCTTTAATCATAACGATGTCATCATAGGTTACTCTGTAAAAGATAAGTTCTCGAACAAAAGTTCAAACATTTGTTCGCAAAAATGGCATCTCGATACAACCATTACACCAGCATACCTTTCTACATTTGGTAGATGTTCATATGAAATCCTCTTCTGCAACGTCTTTGATAAGCCAGCTGTTGATTTGGTACGTGAAACACCATCAGTCAGCTAAAAAATGGCCTTTTTGCTGAACTTGAAGGTTGCTTATAATGTGGAAAGGGAGAGAAATTAGTAAACTTTAATGAGAATTAGCGAAGTTAAGCTACCCATGCTCTTGGCGAGCCTCTGTGGCTGCTAAAGTATAAAATTTAAGGAAAAGACGACATAATAATGGAACCATGACAAATAAAGTTAAACATTCAGTACACGCACGCTTATGTAACTACTATGAATGCAGTTAATAGACCCGCAAAACAGGCATAGGTGCACAAGTTTGAGAAACATTGAAAAAACACTACAGGGCTTGGTTAACCCTTTATTGACGAGTGTTGCCTACAGGCAACGTGCCAGAATTTTTTTTCTTGCTGAATTTTGGTATTGAGTACGAAGTTTTTGGCTACATGTCTGCGGCCAACAATGAATGACAGGCAGTAAGCGTCATTTGTTGGTTTATACCAGGAATGTAGAACGCGGAAGAAGTTTGGCACGCTACTCGTTTTCTTTTGAAAGCACGGTCAGAGGAGACTGACCGATGCAAGATATCCGCGGCTGCAATGGTGCTACACATTTTGAATGTGAAGTAAATGACATCTGCGAATCGGGTCACATATGATGAGACCGGCCGGTACAAATTCCAAACGAACCTTCAGGTGGCTTGGGCCATACTTCCAGTTTTCTGACAGGTGTCTCTCCCTCATTCCTGGATAAGTTTGCGCGACATATTTTCCCGTTTCCCTGATTACTGTTAATCTCAATTTGTGGTACACATTAAGATAGAAAAAAAAATGTTTCGGACAATTGTATGTACCGTCATTGAATGGGTAAATTCTATCTCGAACAAAGAAGCGAAAACTGCTTCTGCAGAGCACGATGCTGAGGCAGTGCTCCCTCGCACCGTCTGAAAGCCTATCGCAGTTCTGGGAAAGCGTTCACATGGGGGCTTAAACCGCGCATAGAGAAATCAGAGGTTCAAAGGCACGCTGGGAGCGAACCACCAGCTTATTTAAGCGATCGTTAATCACCGACATCCACCATTTAAAGTTGTATTGATACAAAGCAGGAATACGATTCACTGTGGCACTTACAGCTCGTGCTGTTCGCCTTCCGGATTATCCTAGCCTGTGCTTTTACTCCCGCGATTATAAAACATGCACGAGGAAAGCCTCCACTTTAATTTTTGTTTTCTATTTCTTGATAAAATAATTGTCTTCCCTCGAAAAGAAATCGTCCGCAACTCAGTGTGGAATAACACGTTTTTAATCCTTCCACGTGGAAATTTTTCACCGCGTTAATCAACTGCTGAGCAGCCAACTCTAGATATCGTCCACAGTGGTTTTGTAATGTCATTTTATTATTTTGTTTTTGCATGAATTGGTCAGTGCTGACTCAAATGCGTTTCTTTTACAGAAAGGATCTTTATGCTGTAAGAATCAGCCAGAACCACGCAGACAAGACCGTCAAGAAAGAGAGAGAGAGAGCAAATAATAAATGAAAGGCAGGGAGGTTAACCAGGACTGAGCGCGGTTGGCTACCCTGCACTGGGGAAAGGCAAAAGTGGAGAGAAAGATTAAAAGAAGAAGAGAAAGTCCACTGGGGATATCGATCGGTCACTCCTTCCGGATCACAGACGGTGACTCTATCCGGTAGCTTTTACATATCGCAGCAGCGCTTCTGTGGCTTTCTGTAGCTGTGACATGCGAGGCCATGTTCCCAAGATCTTGTTCTATCTAACTGATTTAGAGCTGTGCAGAGGTCATGTCTTTCATTTTCAAAAGATGGGCTAGCACAGTAGATGTTCTATAGTTTCCTCGACACCGCAGGCATTGCACTTGGTGCTATCAGCCATTCCAATCAAACACGTATATGCATTGGGGAATGCGATGCACAAGCGTAAGCGACACAGCATTGTTTCCTCCTTTCGCGGAAGCCCAGGTAACAGCCGCAGTTGCATAGATGGGTCGAGGGAATGTAATCGATGTTGGGTGAATGCAGGTGTGTGACACTTCTCCAATGTCATACGGTGCGCTATCTTGCTTAAGTGTTGGGCTGCGTCAGTCAAGTGTCAAGAGTTCTCAAAGTTTGGTCACCGCAAGCGTCAGCGGCCACTGCAAGAGAACTAAAAGTTATATGAATAAAGGGAAAATCAGACATCCACCCGTTCGTAGCAAATGCACAAAGGAAACCCATACGGGTTCCTCGAAAGGAAAGCCTCATAGTTGAAGAAAAATTCGTCCTGGTCCGGGACTCGAACCCGGGACCACCGCCTTTCCGGGGCAGCCGCTCTACCATCTGAGCTAACCAGGCGGCTAGCCAAACCTACGTCAAACCTTGCCTTTGCCTCGTGTGTTGTCGACAAATTCGACTTCGCCCTGCCATCTGCTAGCCGCCTGGTTAGCTCAGATGGTAGAGCGGCTGCCCCGGAAAGGCGGTGGTCCCGGGTTCGAGTCCCGGACCAGGACGAATTTTTCTTCAACTATGAGGCTTTTCTTTCGAGGAACCCGTATGGGTTTCCTTTGTAGCATTTGCTACGAACGGGTGGATGTCTGATTTTCCCTTTATTCATTACTTCTCTCCACCTTGCGGGTTTCCGCAGAACTACTACGTCAAACCTTGCCTTTGCCTCGTGTGTTGTCGACAAATTCGACTTCGCCCTGCCATCTGCTAGCCGCCTGGTTAGCTCAGATGGTAGAGCGGCTGCCCCGGAAAGGCGGTGGTCCCGGGTTCGAGTCCCGGACCAGGACGAATTTTTCTTCAACTATGAGGCTTTTCTTTCGAGGAACCCGTATGGGTTTCCTTTGTAGCATTTGCTACGAACGGGTGGATGTCTGATTTTCCCTTTATTCATTACTTCTCTCCACCTTGCGGGTTTCCGCAGAACTACTACGTAAAAGTTATATGAGGACGCAACCTTCCAAGGATACAGACAGGGCGGCTTGCATTGCTTGTAGCCGCGAACAAAAAGCTCTGGATTGATTGTGGAAGTAAAAAAAATCATAATTTTATTTATTTTTTTGTTTGTCTTTCATACACCGAGATGTCTGAAACAATTGCTCTAAAAGAAATAAAAGTAAAATCGGAATTAAACTTTGTAAGAACAGAGCGGGTATGTGAAATAAGCTGAAAAACATTAGGATGATGTTCATTCTTTGTGGGACTAAGAAGCCATCCAAATGGCTCCCATTTCACGGCGCGCTGAAGATGTGTTGAAACTAACAATCGCGAGGAATTGCAAGGCATTAATTGGGAGATTGTCAATTGGGTGATTGCGCGTGTCATTTACGAAGGGGGATTGGAGGGCAGAAGGAATTAACGAATTAACGAAAAGTCATCGCTATATGCAAGGGAATGTGAAGTTATTTGTAAAGCTTTGAGTAAGTATTTTAAGCCGCTCTCTATATGCAAGCCAATGTGGGCATTGAATACTGCCTTACAAAATTGGCAATATCTAGTCAAGGGCGTAGATCAGAGGGGCGTGCGACTAGTGGAGACGACGGCAGTTGATGAAAAGGCAACACTTGAGCAGCGCGTGCCTTGGGAACGAAAGATTGTCCGTATGGCATGGTTCGTGAAGCTTTTATGATCCTTTCTGATGGTAAAGCGTGGCAGCATCGCTGTCTTTGATTTACGATTATGCAGTTTTTTATCTCTGCTAGCATTTTTCTTCGGCCTTCTGTTCTGCCTTAGCGGTTGCTTCTCCTCGACATAACTGTTACTGATGTGATGCACGCTTTACAGGAGCCAACTAAAAAAACAGTAGATAGGTATATAGGTGTATTTCCTGAAAATCAAGTTGTTGAAGTTAGCGCATTATGGTGTCGTCTCCCTTCCGTCCTTGTTTGCTGGCGCTAAATATGCTTTCAAAAAAGTAGAGATCTTTATTATTTAAAGGGCGTTGTTTTTTGGTGTTGGTGTCAGCAGGCTTCAAATTCGACTACATTTTAACGTGACAGCAACATATCGCTCATCCAGTGATCTTGCTCTGTCTGCCTGCTTGTAATGTGGCGGCAATCATGGCTCCCCACACAGTCATGGGCTTTCATTTTGCACGTGAGTGAAATGTGCTTTCTGATTTTTCCAGGTTTGAAAGTTACGTTCAGTCTGTACATCACAGCTTCGGATTAGCATTCAACAAGTATGATCGTTTCAATTCAAGTCTGACCTGTTGGATTTTGACGAAGTTGTCGAGGGTTCAAAGGAACACCGTCCGGTACCTGACTGAACCGATGTTGAAGAGGTCACTGTCGGTTTGAGAATGCGCGCTGTTTACGTTTACTTGTGTTCTGTTAATCGCATGTACGCTGTGGTATGGGCAGTAAAAGATTGTTGTGTGCTCTTTTGAAGCCATTAGACACACACAGAATAGAGCGACACGATGTTTTCTGTTGATTTCTATGTAGTATTGGCCGCTAGTTCAGTTAAGAAGTAAATTGATGGTTCTTATATGGAAGTCGTGTGCGTATCATGGCCACGCACGCTTATATCGCCTTCCGTTTCTCTACCACGGGTGCACTTTAAAACCACGGCGCTGCAATTTTGCTTTCCTTTCCTTCCTTCTTCTCCGCCCTTAAACTGGCTCTCTTAACTACTACACGCAGAGACAAAGCAACAGCGCGCGCATGAGATCCCATAGATGAGATGAATATATATATATATATATACATATATAGAAAACTATCAGTCATAGCTCTCGTAGTATAGCCCTCTGGGCTGTTTCCTTTTTTTTTTCTTTCGAAAGTAGTCCTATTAGGGTTATTATAATTACACGAAGGTATTTCGCCCTCGTCAGCAGCAGTCCTTGAGATAGTTATTCCGGCGGCTAGCTTCCCACGCTATGCGTGCCGCCCCCGCACCTGGTTAAGCTGTTCCTAGACGCTAGAGTTATACTATGTCCACGCAACCTTGAGCGATCGGAAAGCGCGTTTTCCCCTCTTGGCCGGCGGAGAAGGGAGGCTTTGTTTCCGCCGCAGAGCCCTCCACGTCTCAGTACGGTGCCTGGTGGTGGTCTCGTGCCGACGATGCCCTCTCGGTGAGCGCATACTCCCCCCTCATCTTTTAAGAGGTTCAATACTTACAAGCATTTGTCTCGCAAACCATATTTATTTCAAGGGAATTTTCCACGTCTCAATAATTTCTCTCGTCGTATTCGAGTGCTGATTGCCGTGCTATCGTTTGATAACGAAGCTTTCCCTCAAGTCTAAATATTTTAGGGCAGTTTTCCTAGTCTCTAAAGCCGCTCGAGTTCGCTCTTCTCCTCGGGCGGCCACTTTTCCAAGAAAGTATGCGGACAACATCAGTCCCTTTACACGTAAGTATGAGGCTCGGAGCAGGAGCTATGGCGCTTGTAAGTAACCTGGGGCCTGACAAACCAACCGACTGAGCTATCTTTCCGGGCAACATCCAACGGTCACGAGTTCAAATCGCCTGTTATGTTCCTTCTTCCCCCCTTTTTCTTTCGTTTTTTTTTCTTTCTTTTTAATGTCTTTTCCTTTATTTTATCACTGTATGGGAACCCTCCTAAAATAAAAAAATAAGAAAGATATATATCTTCAATTATGTATGGCCACACATGTGCAGGTCATAAATACCAGGTTCTCTAGCCGAGTGCCATCCGTGCGGTATAACCGAGCTCAGATTGGTCCACCTTGACTGATCAAATAGGGCACCACTGTAGGTTAAATGAGGCGTACAACTCCTGCGGGACCCGCCGTGGTTACTCAGTAGCTATGGTGTTAGACTGCTGAGCACGAGGTCGCGGGATCGGATCCCGGCCACGGCGGCCGCATTTCGATGGGGGCGAAATGCGAGAACACCCGTGTACTTAGATTTAGGTGCACGTTAAAGAACCCCAGGTGGTCGAAATTTCCGGAGTCCTCCACTACGGCGTGCCTCATAATCAGAAAGTGGTTTTGTCACGTAAAATCCCACAATTTAATTTTTAAATTTACCTCCTGCGGGGACGGTAGAGTATCCGCCTCCCGTGCAAGAGGACCGTGATTCAAATCCCGGGCCGTACAATTCTCCACCGGAAAATACAAAAAAAAAACCGTGTGTTGAGAAAATTGCACAAACAGGCCTGGAGTGCGGCCTGATGCCGGTGACCAGAACCGGTAAAGCACTCTCTCACCAGAGCAGGATTGGCCACCCTGGTGTAGTACTTGGCCACACACAACAATCAAACCCCGGCCCTCAGTCCCCAGCAGCTGCGAAGCAACTGACCACGGCGGCGGTCAGACCTGCGACGCTGCAGAGGGTGCTGAGAATCCCTGGCTCCGGACAGGCCGCCATTGGAATATGAACCTGGCAACGTTTAACGCTAGAACGTTATCTAGTGAGGCGAGTCTAGCAGTGCTATTGGAGGAATTAGAGGGCAGTAAATGGGATATAATAGGGCTCAGTGAAGTTAGGAGGCCAAAAGAAGCATATACAGTGCTAAAAAGCGGGCACGTCCTGTGCTACCGGGGCTTAGCAGAGAGACGAGAACTAGGAGTCGGATTCCTGATTAGTAAGAACATAGCTGGTAACATACAGGAATTCTATAGCATTAACGAGAGGGTGGCAGGTCTTGTTGTGAAACTTAATAAGATGTACAAAATGAAGGTTATACAGGTCTACGCCCCTACATCCAGTAATGATGACCAGGAAGTCGAAAGCTTCTATGAAGACGTGTAATCGGCGATGGGTAAAGTCAATACAAAATACAGTATACTGATGGGCGATTTCAATGCCAGGGTAGGCAAGAAGCAGGCCGGAGACAAGTCAGTGGGGGAATATGGCATAGGCTCTAGGAATAGCAGAGGAGAGTTATTAGTAGAGTTTGCAGAACAGAATAATATGCGGATAATGAATACCTTTTTCCGCAAGCGGGTTGGCCGAAAGTGGACGTGGAGGAGCCCGAATGGTGAGACTAGAAATGAAATCGACTTCATACTCTGCGCGAACCCTGGCATCATACAAGATGTAGACGTGCTCGGCAAGGTGCGCTGCAGTGACCATAGGATGGTAAGAACTCGAATTAGCCTTGACTTCAGGAGGGAACGGAAGAAACTGGTACATAAGAAGCCAATCAATGAGTTAGCGGTAAGAGGGAAACTCGAGGAATTCCGGATCAAGCTACAGAACAAGTATTCGGCTTTAACCCAGGAAGAGGACCATAGTGTTGAAGCAATGAACGACAATCTTATGGGCATCATTAAGGAGTGCGCAATAGAAGCCGGTGGTAACGCCGTTAAACAGGAAACCAGTAAGCTATCGCAGGAGACGAAAGATCTGATCAAGAAACGCCAATGTATGAAAGCCTCTAACCCTACAGCTAGCATAGAACTGGCTGAACTTTCTAAGTTAATCAACAAGCGTAAGACAGCGGAAATAAGGAACTATAATATGGATAGAATTGAACAGGCTCTCAGGAACGGAGGAAGCCTAAAAGCAGTGAAGAAGAAACTAGGAATAGGCAAGAACCAGATGTGTGCGTTAAGAGACAAAGCCGGCAATATCGTTACTAATATGGATGAGATAGTTCAAGTGGCTGAAGAGTTTTATAGAGATTTATACAGTACCAGTAACAGCCACGACGATAAGGTGAGAGAGAATAGGCTAGAGGAACTTGAAATCCCACTAGTAACACCGGAAGAGGTAAAGAACGGCTTGGGAGCTATGCAAAAGGGGGAAGGCAGCTGGGGAGGATCAGGTAACAGCAAATTTATTGAAGGATGGTGGGAACACTGTCCTAGAAAGATTGGCCGCCCTATATACACAATGCCTCATGACCTCGAACGTACCGGAATCTTGGAAGAACGCTAACATAATCCTAATCCATAAGAAAGGGGACGCCAAAGACTTGAAAAATTATAGACCGATCAGCTTACTGTCCGTTGCCTACAAATTATTTACTAAGGTAATCGCAAATAGAATCAGGAATACCTTAGATTTCTGTCAACCAAAGGACCAGGCAGGATTCCGTAAAGGCTACTCAACAATAGACCATATTCACACTATCAATCAGGTGATAGAGAAATGTGCGGAATATAACCAACCCTTATATATAGCCTTCATTGATTACGAAAAAGCATTTGATTCAGTCGAAACCTCAGCAGTCATGAAGGCACTACGGAATCAGGGTGTAGATGAGCCATATGTAAAGATACTGGAATATATCTATAGCGGTTCCACAGCCACCGTAATCCTTCACAAAGAAAGCAACAAAATCCCAATAAAGAAAGGCGTCAGACAGGGAGATACGATATCTCCAATGCTATTCACAGCATGTTTACAGGAGGTATTCAGAGACCTGGAGTGGGAAGAATTGGGGATAAAAGTTGATGGAGAATACCTTAGCAACTTGCGATTCGCTGATGATATTGCCTTGCTTAGTAACTCAGGAGACCAATTGCAAAGCATGCTCACTGACCTGGAGAGGCAAAGCAGAAGGGTGGGTCTGAAAATTAATCTACAGAAAACTAAAGTAATGTTTAACAGTCTCGGAAGAGAACAGCAGTTTACGATAGGTAGCGAGGCACTGGAAGTGGTAAGGGAATACATCTACTTAGGGCAGGTAGTGACCACGGATCCGGATCATGAGACTGAAATAACCAGAAGAATAAGAATGGGCTGGGGTGCGTTTGGCAGGCATTCTCAAATCATGAACAGCAGGTTGCCACTATCCCTCAAGAGGAAAGTGTATAACAGCTGTGTCTTACCAGTGCTCACCTACGGGGCAGAAACCTGGAGGCTTACGAAAAGGGTTCTGCCGAAATTGAGGACGACGCAACGAGCTATGGAAAGAAGAATGATAGGTGTAACGTTAAGGGATAAGAAAAGAGCAGATTGGGTGAGGGAACAAACGCGGGTAAATGACATCTTAGTTGAAATCAAGAAAAAGAAATGGGCATGGGTCGGACATGTAATGAGGAGGGAAGATAACCGATGGCCATTAAAGGTTACGGACTGGATTCCAAGGGAAGGGAAGCGTAGTAGGGGGCGGCAGAAAGTTAGGTGGGCGGATGACATTAAGACGTTTGCAGGGAGAACATGGCCACAAATAGTACATGACCGGGGTAGTTGGAGAAGTATGGGAGAGGCCTTTGCCCTGCAGTGGGCGTAACTAGGCTGATGATGATGATATATATATAAGAAGTAATGATGGTTCTTAGGCTTGTTTTATTTGATATATATATATATATATATATATAAACGATGAGAGGGGGTTAACCGAGGGTCCCGATTTTTATTAGTCATATCTTAAGAAGCCAACAAACACTGACACCAAGGACAACATAGGGGAAATTACTTGTGTTTAATAAATTAAATAAAGAAATGATAAATTAATGGAAATTGAAGTGGATGAAAACACAACTTGCCGCAGGTGGGAACCGAACCCACAACCTTCGCATTTCACGTGCGATGCTCTACCAATTCAGCTACCGCGGCGCTGTTTCCCCATCCACTTTCTTGGGTATTTATGTGTCCTAGTATAGGATATTAAACCCTGGGAGTGTTAGCCAGTACACATAAATACACTAGTGTTTACACTAGTACACTAAATACCCAAGTGTACACTAGTTCACTAGTGTACTAGTGTACACTAGTATTGTAGTGTACTAGTAGTGTACACTTGTGTACACTAGTGTACACTAGTACACTAGTACACATAAATACCCAAGAAGTGGATGCGGAAACAGCGCCGCGGTAGCTTCTCATTCCTTTCTTCTCATTTATATATATATATATATATATATATATATATATATAGAAAGCAAGTTCCCACTCATCCCCAAGTCATTTATTTTGCAGAAAAGGCATCAAAGGCTCACTAGCCCTACACCCCGAGCGAAGTGCGTGTGCGAGCACGCGCGTGCATGTGTGTGTGTGCGTGCGTGTGTGTGTTCATACGATTTTCCCTTTCTCAAGCAGGCTCGTCGGGTTTTTGCGCAATACATGTAACGCCGGAAGTACTCATCCAAGCTTTTTAAGATATTATTTCTAGTGGGTACATGCGTGCTTGTGCTTTCTTCTTCTACTTAGGAACACAAAGCAAATGACTGGTCACGTCCTTAACGACGCAGTTGTGTTAGCCCTGGCGTCAACATCTTCGCGAAGAATTAAGTTAGATTGAAAGCATGAAGGGACCAATTGGAACTCTGATAGGGGGTCAAAAACCATTTTACGAGTACACAAACCGGCTTAACAAACGTTGGCTTATGAAGAATTAAAAACTAATCAAGCTCAGGTATTTGTTTTGATCTTAAGATGGTTTCCACGGTTCACACTAGTAGCGTGCCTAATCCCATGCGGGATGGACGTTAAACACTTCTTGTCTTTAATGATCTAACAATTCTTGTCGTGTGTGTGTGTGTGTGAAAACTTTTATTGTAATGAGGTCCGGAGGCTCGACTTCATAAGCCAAGGCGGGCCGCTCCCACGTTGGCACTGTCAGGCCAAGCCTTTCAGCGACATCATGGGCGCTCTGGACTGCCCTTACTTGGTCCTGAAACATTGGGCTTGTCGTACCTGAGAGAATCACTCAGATGTTAAGCGTGTACATACGCATATATATGAGAGAGATAAAGGGGAACAAAGGATTCCGGTTTTCGTACGTCACAAGCACATGAATGCAACAGACAATATTTATATTGTCTTTAAACATTGTACATTAACGAAAAAAATAATAGGCCCGGACGAGAAAACAGAGGTCGATAGGACACTTGTTGGATTTTCATCTAGTGTTTTCTTCTTCTTTTTTACACGCAGCAAACACATACCAGGGACGACAGAAGGAACATGTATGCAGAGCCCCTCTCCGGGGAAGGCAAGCGTCATGATGACACAAATGGAGCTGAACATCCGCAGGCCCTTCCACAGTACGGCGTCTAAACAAAGGCAGCACTAGTCTTTCGGGCAGAGATATAATGTCAGGAAGAGGAAGTCGTTCACAAGGAAGCACACTGTTAGTTTTGCACCGTCACCGACAGCATTCAAAGATGTTAGTCATCGTTTATGCACGGACACTCACTAGCGATGACCCGTGCTGGCCTGATTGCCCGTGCGATCACCTGCGCACCCTTTTGTTCGCCTTCGTCAGTGAAGTAAGTATGGCCATGCATGAGATCGCACAAACGAACACGACACACTGCACGCGCACTACGACTACAAAAATTATTTTATCGTTGTTTTAGTTTACCCGACGGGGTGGCGCAGTGGCTGTATGGCGTTCGGCTGCTGAGCACGAGGTCGTGTGTTCGGTTCCCGGCCGTGGCTGCCACATTTCAGGGAGGGCGAAATGCAAATGCAAAAATACTCGTGAACCATGTTCTTGGGTAGCTTGGACCGGCACTTTGTACCGTGATTTGGGCCACTTGGGTAAATAAACCCAAGTGAACAAAATTAATCCGGATTTTTCCGCTACGGCGTCTCTCATAGCCCTAGTGTTGCAGTGGGGCATTAAACTCCATGAATCAATTAGTTGTTAAGTTTAAATAGCTCAATTTGTAAGTTGAATCAGTCAATAGTCAAATCTGATAATCTTCAGGCTAGATAAATTGTGGCTAGATATTTATTTATTTATTTTGCGATATACGTTATCTTGCTCTTGTGAGCCAACCACGCCTTACTATCGCAAGAGCTTATAGTTCCTTCTGAGAGCTTTTGGTTTTCTTTTTATGTCGTGTGGGCAAATGACTGCTGTCGGCACATTCTCGAAAGTGAAAGCTGAAGCAGTACGCTTGGAAGTGGACATGTGCAGTCAGCCGCATTCATAAAAGTGTTTGTGACTTTTATGATGGCTTCGGAGAGAACCATCGGTAATCTGCTAAGGTTATTTTTCCCCCATGGGAGCTTCTTCCGCTCAAGCAAAGCGTTTGAAGTATTTCGGGTGCGTTAAGTACCCCTGCCAGGTATACGTAGGTGCTTGGGAGCTGCTCCGTCGATTTTCAAAGCGATCAGCAGAAGCCGCCTTGCCCCCACAAGGACTGCCTTTCCCCGTTTCGCGTACGGAAACAGTCGCATTCGTTAAGGCCTCCGTGCGGTAAATGATGCATGAATTCAGGAACGGTGCAAGAAGTTAACCGGGCCCATATTCATAAAACTGATGCAATCCGCGAGTGGCCCTTTCCGGCGTGGTCCTTTCGTTATCCCGCCGATCGCCATAGAGAGGCGGGCGTCGGCACTGCGGTAATTGAGCAAGCTCTGTGAATGAGCCAGTTTTGAGACCTTGTCCATCTTATGGGACAAGAAGGTCATTCACAGATAGGTCACATGCATTTTGATCGAAGGGGGTGTGTGGCACGATTGGTCACATTATTCACGCCGGTCACTTAAAGCTAACGCTGAGAACAGCGCCCACTGGGCCAAACTCGTGGCATTTGCGGAAGCACAGCACAGCGTCGAAACTCCGATGGGCCGCGTGGCAATTTGTATCTATGCAAGATCTCTGTCATTATGCAGCGCCCTATGGAGACCAGCTAGGGCATATGAAAGGGTTATGCTCATCAACTACGCGCCGAGAAGAATTCGAACATGGGGATAAATCCGATTGTTTCATGTCCGTAGTCACACTGGTACTTTGGTTAATGAACTCGTTGATGGTGCTGCGGCTATTACTGCTATCAGTGGTATTTTGCATCCTTCCAAGTGTGCCGTTGCTTTGACAGTGGTTTGCGTTTCCTCGCGATTACGAAATCCCAATGATACTGTTATACTAGCAGTCATAATCATACGAAGTAACAGACAATGAAGACAGGGAAAGCATACGGCAAGTTAATTGTTGTGTTTAAGTGGAATTGAGAAATGATGATAATACGACTATTAGTTCTTAACAATTGTATCCCAATATCCACATCATTGCGAAAAAAAATTACTCTGACAATGTCATTGGTGTAGCCTCTGAACAGTTGGGATATTACTTCTTTACT
This sequence comes from Dermacentor andersoni, assembly GCF_023375885.2. NCBI lineage: Eukaryota > Metazoa > Arthropoda > Arachnida > Ixodida > Ixodidae > Dermacentor > Dermacentor andersoni. Next base: position 233,765,788 of record NC_092814.1, read on the forward strand.
CGAGTCCTTCCGACTGGCTTCGAGTATCTGTACTGCGGGGAAATCGCTGTTAGGCGAGTAATAATTTTTTAGTGAGTATTGCAAAAATGGTAAAAAAAAAGTTGGCACATGCAACGTTTATCCCTCAAGAATTGTCCAGCTCTATTAGACCGTCCATGACAGGAGACCCTGGTCATTCAGCTGGCATGTGTTTTTCGTCCCTTACTGCCGAATGGCGTCTTCTTGGGCGGCGGCCCAAATTTGTTTCAAATTTTATTCTTTGTCCTTGTCTTTTTATTTTGTTCGTGCTACTTTTTCGTTGTCCTATTTCTTTTCATCGTTCTTTTTAATATATATATCTTAGCTTTCAGTTCCTCAAAGCCTCAGGCACACAGTTATGCTGCTTTCATGCGGGACTTGGAAGAATTGTAGAAAGAGCCTCTTTGACCGAATAACGCAGAGTTTGGGGCTTCTTGTTTGACATATATAGGTACCTGAGAAGTCAGGGTATACTTCGACATATGCTTTCTGTTCTTCAAAAGAATATTTCCATATGGCACAATTTTTTTTACCAATATTTCATTTCATTCTCACCAGTTTTTCACTGTAAGTCATATTGAAATATGGCATCCGGAGCTGCCGTGAACGAAAAGCTTCGATTGAATTCAGAAAAGCTGGGATTTATTGTGTCCTTAATAAACAAGAACGCCGTGAGCTAGTGTAAGAAGGGAATAGTATGGGGAGGGACTGTGGCATAAATTTGATGCTGCTGTTACACCTGGTGCTTACGCAGGCCTATTGCTGTGCTCTTCGGCGTCACCCTTGAAGCCGAACTTACCTGTTCCACTAGTTCCTTTTCTTTCGAACGGGCTTTTATAGTCACATCTGAGCTTTCGGCTTTCTTTAGAGCATTTTTTAACTCATTCTTTAAATTCTCTTGAGCCCGCTTTGCGCTAGGGTAGTGCAGGTGTTTTCAAATCTTGTGTCTTTGTTTTCAATTTGGGCAAAACAGTAATTCAAGAATCAGGGGCCTAAAGCGCAATGACATGTAACGCTGGGATAGGAAGGTCACAGTTAGTCGACCTTCACACCCGCCACTGACAGAGGTCGCGGGACCGAGCGTGAATGGCGACCAAGGAGCTACTCACGGTGGCCGATGATACTCAACCTGCCCGTCAACATACCGAAATGTCTCGCGGTTGATGACGGACGACGACGAAGTGATTCCCTAGTATAACGCTGGCACTGTTGTCTCTGAATTTTCGCTTTGTTTCTTAGCAAATTCCGTCAGCTGCCGCTCCCTCGTTGTGGCAATGGACGAAGAAACTTCCGAGGACTTTCCTGGCGCGCAGCCGTCCGTTCGACCTACGTCCAGGAAGCGTGGGAGCGAGTCAAGCGACACCGACAGCGAAGCCACCGAGTTGTACTCGGACAGTTGCGGCCCCTTGGACGACGACTTCAAGGTTGTCATTAGCCGAAAGGCAAAAAGAAGACTGATGCGGCGTCATTGCCGGCAAATGTTTCAACCGTGAAGGATATTCCACAGTGCTGGCCGCACACTGTTCTCTTCCTGCCCGTGGACGTTACGACCAATTTGTGGCTCCTGAACAGGCAGCTAGGTTCTTTGTTACTCGAGGGCATCGCACCGAATGAGATGAAAGACGTGAGAATAAACTCACGGAAGAATGTCGTGGCTGTAGATGTTTTACATCGTAGCGCACTACAAAGTCTTCGGAATGTCACCGAAATCGACAAAGTAAAAGTGCGATCAATGATCCCTACAGGCGGTAACGGCTCTGTTTGCGTCATTTATGACCTCGACGTTTCCATTCTGGCCGACGACTTGCCAATATTAATAAAGCCAACAACAGAAGGCACTGTCATCACGCATTTCACCAGACGCAGAAACATACGCTGCGTGAGGCTTGTGTTTGAGGGAGACTGCCTTCCCTCTCACGTCAAAGTTGGCCATGTCCGCCGTGCAGTTAGACCTTACATACCGAAGCCCCTGCAATGTCACAAGTGCTTCAAGATTGCTCATGTAAAAAGCGTCTGTGTGAACAATGCCGTGTGCCCGCGGTGCGCTGAATCCCATTCAGAAGACGCCTGCCGCGCGACCTTCCTGAAGTGCCATAATTGGCGTGGTTCCCACGAAGCTTCATCAAAGGACTGCCTGAGGGTCCGGAAGGGATTCGCAATCCTGAAGCGCATGGTTCGGGATCATTCCACACACAGCGAGGGTGCCACTAAACTTAGGCGGCGACGGTATCGCCAGCGAAGAGTACAACGAAACGCCGCAACAAGCAACATGCCGTCTTCCGCCAAAGCGGCTGCTACAACAACGCGGAGCGCCACCATGAAAGATAGCGCGATAACGAAAAAAGTGGCAAGGCTCAATCATCCTTCAGAGTGGCCCGCACTTCCAAACGCACAATCTGCCAGAAAGACACCTCGGATACCGCCGCCATCGACACCCTCACAAACCGCTGATGCAGCGACATCTGATGAACGCCAGGTTATAATAGCGTTGCGGTCACTGATGAATGCTATGCGTGTTCTACTCAGCAACATGAAAACCCTGTCGGCGCAGAGCGCGCTGCAGGTGCTGGACACCCTAGGTCCAGCGCTTGCGGCTCTAGGGTAAAGCAATGGCCCACCAGATACCATCGTTTCGAGAGGAGGTACAGAATGCACCTGTCTTTCAATGGAACACCAGAGGGCTTAAGTCACGTATGTCAGACTTTCGACAGTTTGTATTAGTGAATCAGTTTCCCCTTATTGTCATCTGTGAGCCAAACCTGTCATCTCCCATCAGACTGTCCAGGTATGAGTGCATTATATCCTCCACCACGGGCAATGCAGAAAGATTATTGTTTTTATACGCCGTGACTTGGCGTACGTTCATCACCCCGTGTCACTCGACAATGAAAGCCAGTACGTGTGTTTGACTGTGAAGAATAGCAAGGTCACTTTGTCAATTGTGGGAGCCTACTTATCACTATCAAATCGTCTAAACTGCGAGCGCTTACGGGAAATTTTGACAATGACTCCACCACCGTGGGTGAACACTGGAGATTTCAATGCCCACCACTATCTCTGGGGAAGCGACAAGATTAACTCAAGGGGCAGAAGATTGCTGTCCTTGCCTCTGAACGAGAACTTTGTTAAATGATGGAAGCCCCACCTATCTGCGAGGGACAGCGTATAGTAGCTGCCTCGGCCTTAGCTTTGTTTCGCGCTCCTTTAACAGAAGGGCTCAATGTTTCTCGGACTTGCAAACGCGGGGAAGTGACCACATCCCAACTTACCTCAAGATTGAGGGGCTGACTAGCTCCAAGTTCTCCGGAGCCGTCCAATTCACAGACTGGCCGAAATTTAAATAAATCATGGAAGACTGCTGTCGAGACGACATATCATCCAGCCTAGGGGGCGCAATAAAAGGTGCCTTACAAGTTGCCACACATTCAATTTTGAAAAGCTCCGCACGCACCGAATTCTACATCGAGTTAAAGAAACTTCGCGCAATTCGCCGCGTGCGGAACGAAGATGTAGGCGCGCAAAGTAAATTCATGATTTGAAATTGACCAGACGCACACAGAAGAAAATACAGTGTCGTATCAAGAAGCTGGCTTCGCAACCATGGATGTCCTTCTGGATCCCCGAAAGCCTTTGTCTCTTATATGGAAAACTCTTCCTGTCCTCCGTACAATCCCTGGACAGCGCCACCCATTTAATTCCATGGGTCTTTACCTACCATGCAAAGAGATTGAAGTCGAAGAATCCTTCTGTAGGAGGATTGCCGGAGAAACAAGCTCCACTGGAACGCAGGCTCCCGACCACTTACCGTTCTCCCGTGATCCCCGTATACGGAGTGCCCTTTTTCTCTGGACGAACTATAGGCTGCGCTTGCTTTATGCAGGCGTTCCTCAGCGCCAGGATCAGATGGCATTACATACTGCGCGCTGTGTAACCTTGGTGAACGAGCTCGAAAAGCATTCCTCCTCCTGTACAAGGACTCGTGGACGACTGGCATGGTTCCTCAAGAATAGAAGATAAGTCGTCTGATTCCGCTTCTCAAAGCTGGCAACTCGCCTTTGGACGTTCTGTCATACCGTCCGATCGCGCTTGCTAGTTGTGTAGGCAAAGTAATGGAACGGATGATTCTAACGCTTCTGGAGTGGTACCTAGAGCACTATGAAATTTGTCCAGACACGTTGATAGGATTTATGCGCGGCCGTTCATCTATAGGCAACGCTGTCGACTGGGTAAGGTCGAATTCCAGAAGGCCTGTAAACGCTTGTATACTACCTTGTTTCTAGACGTTAAAGGGGCTTACGATAATGTTACCCATGAAGCCATCCTTAAAGCGTTAGAAGTAATAGGACTTGGTGGAAAGGTATATCTCTGGGTTCGTAGCTACCTACAGATGTCATCATTCTAATTGCTTACCGAGGATGGCCCGACACCCCAGTATTACAGTAGCCGCGGAGTACCTCAGGGTGGAGAACTAAGCCCAACGCTTTTTAATCTAGCCCTTATTGGACTACTCGATGATCTGTCAAGCACTGTTCGACTCTCTGTCCACGCCGACGACATCTGTATCTAGACGTTGCAGGTGACATGGCTTCAGCTTCGCGTTCGGCTTCAGAAGGCGGCCTCATCGACATCGTGCTACCTTCGTAATCAAGGTCTGGAGGTAACGTGGGAAAAGTGCGCAGTGATGGCGTTTACCTGGAAGTCAATGTCTGCGTACGCCATATCAATCAACGGACAAGTGAAATCGTCTAGGAGAAGTCACAGGTTCTTAGGTGTTGTGATCGACAGAGACTTGTCCTGGACTCCTCACGTGAACCACGTGAGAAAGCTACTGATTGCTATATGTCATCCGTTCAGGTTCCTTGCAGGAAAGAACTGGGGAATGTCCACACAATCCATGTTGCAGCTGTACAGGGTGTTGTTTGTTGGGTTCCTCCGGTACAGCCTACCTGTTATATCCAACACCTGCAAAAAGAATTTACGTACAGTTCAGAGCATCCAAGCCCAAGCTCAGAGTGTATGCCTTGGATTACCACGCAGTGTGTCTACGGCTGTAACTATTGCCATTGCTCAAGCTTATTCAATCACGACGCACATCGTCGTCGAGACAATGCGTGCACATGTCAGGCACACTGCCCGGACTCCTTGCCACCACCTCGCCGCACTCACCGTGGAAATACCCCGAACGTCATTTAGCACAATTGTCAGTGCATAGCGTGCCTCACTTACATCGGGGTGCTCACCTGAGGCCAGGTCGGTGTCTCCTCCATGGTGTTTGTGCTTTCCTGAAGTACACATCAGAATTCCAGGACTTCAGAAAAAGTCAGATCTGCCTGCCACCGTTTGCACTAAAACAATTGAGCTTACTTCTGTTGTACGAGCAATACAGTAGCCACGTACACATCTATACTGACGGATCGACCACATCGACCAGTTCTGGTGGTGCTGTGTTTATACCGACAAGAGGAGTAACACTGCGGTTCAAGACGTCACATGTCACGACATCCACGGCTGCAGAGCTCACGGCTCTGCGCAGTGCACTTCAATTTATTGACACAGAAAGTCCTGGTACATGGGCCGTGTTTTCCGACTCGAGAGCGGGGTTACACAACATGCAGTCAATTCTCAGATGTGGAGCTCACGAACAGCTAGCATACGAAATCGTCAAACTTCATCACGACATCAAACAGACAGGGCATGAAATTATTTGCCAGTGGCTACCTGGCCATTGCGGGATCAGTGGAAATGATCAAGCAAACAAAGCAGCCCGAGAGTCACATGAAGAACAACACATCGTTCCCATTCCTTTTTCCAGGACAGACGCTGTAAGGCAGATTCGTCACCAAGCACGCAAGCTCTCTTTAACAGAGTGGAACACCCCAAATATAAGGCACACCAAGTTGTACGAACTGAACCTTTCGCTACAAATCCGACCTCCACTCAGGCTTCAACGACGTGAGGTATCGCTTCTATACCGGCTGTGGTTGGGAGTGGCTTTCACGAAGGCGTCATCATCATCATCATCATCATCATCATCATCATCATCATCATCATCATCATCATCATCAGCCTGGCTACGCCCACTGCAGTGCCCTCTCCCATACTTCTCGAACTACCCCGGTCATGTGCTAATTGTGGCCATGTTGTCCCTGCAAACTTCTTAATCTCATCCGCCCACCTAACTTTCTGCCGCCCCCTGCTACGCTTCCCTTCCCTTGGAATCCAGTCCGTCCCTCCTGATTACATGCCCTGCTCATGCCCATTTCTTTTTCTTGATTTCAACTAAGATGCCATTAACTCGGGTTTGTTCCCTCGCCCAATCTACTTTCTTCTTATCCCCCTTAACATTACACCCATCATTCTTCTTTCCACAGCTCATTGTGTCGTCCTCTATTTAAGTAGAACCCTTTTCGTAAGCCTCCAGATTTCTGCCCCGTAGGTGTGTACTGGTAAGACAGAGCTGTTATACACTTTTCTCTTGAGGGTTAATGGCAGCCTGCTCTCATGATCTGAGAATGCCTGCCAAACGCACCCCAGCCCATTCTTATTCTTCTGATTATTTCAGTCTCATGATCCGGATCTACGGTCAGTATCTGCCCTAAGTAGATGTATTCACTTACCACTTCCAGTGCCTCGCTACCTATCGTAAACTGCTGTTTTCTTCCGAGACTGTTAAACATTACTTTAGTTTTCTGCAGATTAATTTTTAGACCCAACCTTCTGCTTTGCCTGTCCAGGTCAGTGAGCATGTATTGCAATTGGTCCCTTGAGCTACTAAGCAAGGCAATATCATCAGCGAATCGCAAGTTACTAAGGTATTCTCCATTAACTCTTATCCACAATTCTTCCCAATCCAGGTCTCTGAATACCTCCTGTAAACACGCTGTGAATATCATTGGAGACATCGTATCTCTCTTCCTGACGCCCTTCTTTATTGGGATTTAGTTGCTTTCTTTATGGAGGACTACGGCCGCTGTGGAGCCGCTATAGATATCTTTCGGTATTTTTACATACGGCTCGACTGCACCCTGATTCTGTAATGCCTGCATGACTGCTGAGGTTTCGACTGAATCAAACGCTTTCTCGTAATCAATAAAAGCTATATATAAGGGTTGGTTATATTCCGCACATTTTTCTATCACCTGTTGATAGTGTGAGTATGGTCTATTGTTGAGTAGCCTTCACGAAATTCTGCATGGTCCATTGGTTGACAGAAGTCTAAGGTGTTCCTGATTCTATTTGCGATTACCTTAGTAAATACTTTGTAGGCAATGGACAGTAAGCTGATCGGTCTATAATTTTTCAAGTCTTTGGCGTCCCCTTTCTTATGGATTAAGATTATGTTGGTGTTCTTCCAAGATTCCGGTACGCTTGAGGTCATGAGGCATTGCGTATACACGGTGGCCAGTGTTCCTAGAACAATCTGCCCATCATCCTTCAACAAATCTGCTGTTACTTGATCCTCCCCCGCTGCCTTCCCCTTTTGTATAGTTCCCAAAGCTTTCTTTACTTCTTCTGGGGTTACTTGTGGGACGTCAAATTCCTTTAGACTATGCCCTCTTCCATTATCGTCGTGGGTGCCACTGGTACTGTATAAATCTCTACAAAACTCCTCACCCACTTGAACTATGTTATCCATATGAGTAATGATATTGCCGGCTTTGTCTCTTAACGCATACATCTGATTCTAGCTTATTCCTAATTTCTTCTTCACTGCTTTTAGGCTTCTTCCGTTCCTGAGGGCATGCTCAATTCTATCCATATTATGCTTACTTATGTCAGCTATCTTACGCTTGTCGATTAACTTCGAAAGTTCTGCCAGTTATATTGTAGCTGTAGGGTTAGAGGCTTTCATACATTGGCGTTTCTTAATCAGATCTTTCGTCTCCTGCGATAGCTTACCGGTATCCTGTCTAACGAAGTTACCACCGACTTCTATTGCGCACTCCTTAATGATGCCCATAGGATTGTCGTTCATTGCTTCAACACTAAGGTCATCTTCCTGAGCTAAAGCCGAATACCTGTTCTGTAGTTTGATCCGGAATTCTGCTATTTTCCCTCTTACCGCAAGCTCATTGATCGGCTTCTTATGTACCAGTTTCTTCCGTTCCCTCGTCAGGTCTAGGCTAATTCGAGATCTTACCATCCTATGGTCACTGCAGCGCACCTTGCCGAGCGCGTCCACATCTTGTACGATGCCAGGTTTAGCGCACAGTATGAAGTCTATTTCTTTTCTAGTCTCGCCATTCGGGCTCCTCCACGTCCACTTTTGGTTATCCCGCTTGTGGAAGAAGGTATTCCTTATCCGCAAATCATTCCGTTCTGCAAACTCTACTAATAACTCTCCCCTGCTATTCCTAGAACCTATGCCATGTTCCCCCACTGACTTGTCTCCAACCTGCTTCTTGCCTACCCTGGCATTGAAGTCGCCCATCAGAATAGTGCATTTTGTTTTGACTTTAACCATCACCGATTCCTGGTCTTCATAGAAGCTTTCATCCTGCTGGTCATCATGACTGGATGTAGGCGCGTAGACCTCTTCGACCTACAACTTGTACCTCTTATTTTCACAACAAGGCCTGCCCCCCTGTCGTTAATGCTATAGAATTCCTGTATGTTACCAGCTATATCCTTATTAATCAGGAATCCGACTCCTAGTTCTCGTCTCTCCGCTAAGCCCCGGTAGCACAGGACGTGTCCGCTTTTTAGTATTTTTACCTTTTTAGCATTTGTCCTCCTAACCTCACTGAGACCAATGATATCCCATTTAATGCGCGCTAATTCTTCCGATAGCACTGCTAGACTAGCCTCAACAGGTAACGTTCTAGCGTTAAACGTTGATAGGTTCAGATTCCAATGGCGGTCTCTCCGGATGCAGAGATTCTTAGCACCCTCTGCTGCGTCACAGATCTGACCACCGCCGTGGTCAGTCTTCGCAGCTGCTGGAGACTGAGGGCCGGGGTTTGATTGTTGTATTCATGTAGGAGGCTGTGGCCAAGTACTGCACCAGGGTGGCCAATCCTGCTCTGGTGAGGAAGTGCGTAACCGGTTCTGGTCACCGGGGTCAAGCCGCATTCCAGGCCTGTTTATACAATTTTATCAACACGCGTAATTTTTTTTTTCCTGTGGAAAATTGCGCTGCACCGGGATTTGAACCACGGTTCTTTTGCATGCGATGCGGCACCGCTGCAAAATCACGAAGGCGTACACTACTTTGATTGGAATGACCGACAGTGCTGCATTCGACGTCTTTGGCCTGGAAGAGAACATCGAACATTTATTGTGCCATTGTCATCGATTTCAGTCGGAAAGACAAACAGTATCTATCGCATTGCGACGACTTGACGATCGGCCGTTGTCTGTGCAGGTGCTACTTGAAGACCGTTCCCATCGCTCGCCGGCCCACAAAGCTATGAAGGCACTTTTGTCTTTCTTGAGGGCGACTGGCCTATGTGAACGTCTTTGACTCGCTCAGGCCCTCCGCGTGCGTGCGCGAGTTCACCGCGGCTTTCCTCTCCCTCCCCTCCCTTTCTCTATCTTATCTTCCTATTCCTTCTTTCCCCTCCCTCAGAGTAGAATAGCCAACCAGACGCATTTCTGGTTAACACCCCTGCCTTCTCTCTTTCTTTCCTTCTCCTCCTCCTCCTCGCGGTTGATCCCGTTCACGTGAGCTCGCATCTCGAGGCACCCCACTGGCACCGCCATTCATACGTAGGATAATCATTAACGCATTTCGACGTCCTGCTGCTGCGCCATTGATTGGTTCCCCTAGTTTTGCGACTCCAGTGGAGCCGGGAAATCAGCCTGTTTCACTAAAATGTTCGCTTTTCGACCAAAGCGATGGTCAGTTCGCGACTAACATGTTCGCGCTTCCTCTGCGGCTAGCTGGTGCGAATGCCGCCTTGGTTTAGCTTGCAGACTTTTGGACGAGGCAGACTTGAACACCTCAGTGTGCAGAGCCCTCTTTGATCCGGTTTCGGGAACGCACACGTGCTAATGGGCCCATCACCTTTGGCTAGGGTGCCCCTCGCGGATTCATGTTACCAGACCGTTCTCTTTATGTCTAAAAACAGCTATGTGCGCTACTTACGCTGTAGAGGTGAATTGCGAGAGCAGCGGACAACTGTGTGACAAGCAGCATGCGAATCTCTTTGTTGAGTGAAGAGCGTATCCTTTTTAGGAAATATTACAGTCTCGGCCATACATTATGCTTACGGACAGGCCAGCGGCCAGCGGCGGCTCATGAAAATCTCGAAGCTTGAGTGTTCACTGTTTAAGCCGCCGGCGGAGCTGCGCTCTTGAACAAGGCAGTTTTTGAAAGACAACCAAGCCAAACAATGCGCGTGTTTTTGCAAAGTTTTTTGAAGGAGTGCACAAAATAAAACAATGCATCGCAGGGTTGCTCTCTCATCTTGAAAGCGTCGTTGTTGCTCCACGCTGCAGTTAATAGTTTGCAATTGCGTGTGAGCTGAAGGGCGCGATGAAGTTCTCGAAGAATTAGCGCGGGCAAATACATGTGTTCCAAAATAGGACATTGTGAGAAGTGGTAATAATACATCAGGAAGACATTTCGAAAAATCGGCTTGACATATTTTTCCTGACGTTTCAACGTACTGACATTCGTAGCTGACACGAAAGCAAAGTAAAGCAAAGTTACTAAAGCAACTACTGATGTCTCTGAGACATTGTGCTTCAACTCGGCATAATTACTGACTATACATTAACACACGCCGCATTAGGAAGCACGCGGGAGGGATACGAAAGGACTCCTGTAGGCAAAACAGGCTGGCTGCTTGGGTGTCACCGAAGCGCAGCAAGCGCACGCATTGCCTACTCTACATCGCATCACTTTTTAAAGCTGAGGCCAATGCCAGTATGCCATCAAATTGTTAAGGAACCGATCAGTGTGTCCTGAGGAGCCTGCAAGGGCACTGCACTCGTTAGATAACAGCCTCGCATTATAACCGAACGATTCTGGTGCCTTGTTCGGAGGAACGCGTGAGCTTCCTTCATGCGCTCCCTTACGCTCTTTTTTATTTGTTTTTCTCGCTTACCCATCGCCTCTCCGCTTCTCTAAAGAAGCACGCCGGCTTTTTAATAAGCGCCTTCACAAATAGCTAGGTGGTGATGAAAAGGAATATCACGAGGGCTGCTTCACGCAGCGCAGGCGCTTGTGCCGCTGCCGCGCCACCTCTATGCTTCTCGGCGCTTGTGCAAAGAACGTCCCCTCGCCTTCATTGTTACTGCCTGGGGACCATCTTACGGCGGCACAGCAAGGAGCAAGGCCTTTCTCCCTGTCTATCTCTCTTTATTTCTCTGCGAGTCTAGCAGTTCGCCGCGCTTCTCCCAGGCCGCGTGGGCTGCAGAACTCGGCGCTTCTGCTTCGGCCACCGCCCCGGGCTCGCTTGCTTGCCCGCTCCCCTTTCTTTCTTTTCTATTCGTTCTTTTTTTTTGCGCTCCTTCTTTGTAACTGCCTGCTCCAGTATTTATACGCCTCCTTATCGTGCGCCGCTACTGCCCTGCGTATGCGCTACTCCCGGCAACGAGAGCGTACAAAAGTGCGAGCAGCCTGTCCGCTCCAAAGGTGTGCACGTGCGTGTCGGACAGACCTTACTGTTGACAAAGGCCGGCCAGATCGGTCCACTGCTTGTGAAGCACGAGGGCTCTTTTTCGAAGACATCGGGTGCCGCGCGAGTGGCGCCCCTGTCAAAGCTTTGGAGACATTGCGAACTTCCTCCACTGCAAACGCCGCTGGACCCGTAACAGGACAACGTGAGACTCGTAGCGCAGACCGCCGACGTTATTCCTTTACTTTGGATATAGACGGCTATTCTAAGAGAATCCTTGATTTCGATCTCCGCAGTGGCTATGGCGTTCTGTTGATGAGCATAAGTTCGCAGATTCGATTCTTACCTCCTTATTCATAAATGCATCTTAAATTGAAGCCCACACTTGATTCAAATAACGCTTGTCATGAACGCACCAAAGGAAACGCAATGAGCGTCTTCGGGCCCTATAGCATAAAACTATTCCGATCTGTTGTTATTATAATCTCCTGACGCGTCGAATTCACGTAACAGCCGACACAAACATCGGGCGGCGACCCGCGTCATTGTCTGAACAGCCTAAACAAACGCTCTCCTCGTTTATAGGAGGTCACTTTGCTTTCAAAGCGAATAGTATTGCCTACATTGAGCAGTTTTTCTTATCTAAATGGTTGACCCGAGGCGAGGAGCACGCTAAAGTGGAGAGGGATTCGATGCGGCCGAGCCAGCGCGCTGAAAATATTCAACCGGATGAAGAGGCTGGTGCCGGCGTCTCCGATTGGCCCGCTTTCCCTTGCTTAGGTTGCTGTGGCTGGTCGAAAATCGTGGCAGCGTGCAATGGAAGGTTAAGATTGCCGCTAAAACGGATCCTCAGCCAAGAAGAGTTCGTAGAGCGACGTCGTAAACGTGCCGAAAGGGATCAAAGACATTACGGGGCCACGCAAAAAGTTTTATTGTACGCAAATAAACCCATGTTCTCCGCAGGTGCGAGTAGCCAGGTCCTGAGCGATTGGCGGCAGCCATATTTTATTCCTTTCGGAGCGGGGAAGCCTGCGGCTACTCAGAAAAAAATACAGTTTTGTTCAGCATATTAATGCATATTTTAACGCGTATACGTCACTTTGACGTGGGGAGTTTTGCGGTTTTGTGACGTCGTGTGAAAGGCAGGTGAAGTGGAAGCGGCCCAAAAACTTTTGACCAACAGCAGAGGGTTATTGGCAAAAAGGCGTCGGATCAGAAATAACTATTTTTCTTTTCTTCGGTCCGAACAGTTATAATCAGTGTGTACACGTTATATCAGATGGGGAGCTATCACGGTTGTCGTGACGTCTTTTGTCAGACAGGCGAAGTGGGGGTTGCCCGAAAATTTTTGACCAATTGTGGAGGGCTGATTGCAGAATTGGAATAGAAAATCCTGGAATAGCTTTACATTACAGCGCCCTTGGGCACGTTCCCACGAGACATCATATATATATATATATATAAAGTCAAGCATGGGCTTTAAGTCCAGATGCATTACTGAACACCGGGGTTAGACATGGAGGCCGCATTTCGATGGAAGCGAAATGCAGAAACGCTCGTTTACTAAATGTAGGTGGAGGTTTCATTCAGCATAGCTTCTAAATACGCCTCTCTCGTCTTTGCTATTTGTTTGTGGTGTCGCAGCACATACAGGATGTTTTCTTTAGCTACACCAAATTTTTAAAGTTAAAAAAATATAAATCACGGTAACCTTATGTTTACCATTCGAGTGTACAGATTGGCAGCCTCTCGATATGGAACAATTTTCGCAATCGCGTGATTAATTAGCTAAGTTACAGTAATTAACTTTCGAATTATTAACAATAGGGGCCTACAGCAAATGAGTACTTTGGCGCCCGTCCTCGACACTACCTATCCCAACGATCAAATTTTGAATAGCGGTGTTCATGTGGGAGCTATGCGAACATTTAGTTCCCCTTGGCAGGCTTCTTGAAACCGAAACTGGCTGGAAAAAGAGCGTCTGTGTCGTCGATGTGCCCCCCGTCCCCCCGCCTTGCGTCCCGGCTCCGAAGTCACCGCCTGTTCGGCACCACGACCAGACGCAGGCGCTTTTCCAGTCAGTTTTCAAGGAGCCTTCCAAGGGGAACTAACTGTTCGTGTAGCTGCCGCATGAAAATGGAAAACCATCTAGCCCAAACCATCACCTGCATGGACACCGCTACTCAAAATTTGAACGTTGGGATAGGTAGTGCCGAGGACGGGCCCCAAAGTACTCATTTGCTGTAGCCACCTACTGTTGATTATTATAAAGTTAATTACCGTAACTTCGCTAATTACGCACGTAATTGCGGAAGTTGCTCCATATCTAGAGGCTGCCAATCCGTACACTTGAATGGTAAACATGACGTTACCAAGATTTATATTTCTATAATTTTAAAAATTTGGTGCCGCTAAAAAAAAAAACGCCCTGTATAGTGCTATAACGTTACGTGAGGAGACCAGGAGTGTCGTTCTAAATTGCAAAGGAGTACAGCGGCATGAATAACAATCGTAAGGACGTGATTATACAGAGCAGCACGAACTGGATTATATGCACATTGCAATGAAGTCCACGAGTGCATCTGGATAAGTAGCGGCACCCGCAACGCATAGCGTGCCTGACGCTGGTGCTACGAGAGTGCGCTGCATTCAATAAATTCTCGTTTATAACATCCATGTAGCTTCATATTTATTGCCAATCACACGATGTGTCATCACCGCTGGTCACATCACGTGGCTCCAATCGCGAGCTAGAGGAAGCTCCAACGCGTCACCACCGGCATCGCAGCCTCGCTCCGTTTTGGTTTCCTGAATAAATGTATGAACGTCAGCGACGCCACGTGAGCCGTCGTGACGTCATTCTACATGCCTGTAGCTATTTGCAGGAGGCTGAAGGGAAGCAACATGGCTCGATAACTTTCTTTCTCCATTTCTCTTAACTGTCTTACTCAGGCATGAAAGGACAGCGATGCGCTCCTGCAGAAAAAAAAAAAGAAAGAAAGGAAAAAAGAAGAAAGAGAGCAGACAACGAGAGAGAACCAGGCCCGATTATCTGCAGTCACAGCCAATGAGCACGGAGGATGGACAATCGCACCCACGTGAAGTAAATGCAGAAATTAATTAGGGATTACGTGTCGGGGATTTGGGATTAAACCTTTTCACATGTTTCGTCGCATGCTCGCGGACGATATCTGTTTGTCTCCGAGAGGCCTCATCTCCACTGTTGCCCGCGTCGCTTTCATGTGCGGCGTCGCGTGCTGCAGACGGCAAATAAAGGTACGAGGGTGCATTGGCACACACTGCAATATGCCGTCTTATTCAATGCGAGCGAATTTTCATTAAGCTCAGTCACGAAACAAAATCTATAAAATAAATTCGAAAGGAAAAACGGTTGGTGGGTGTGAGTTTCGTATCTACAACCACACGCTCAGAAGCCGAGTGTCTTACCCACCGGGCTATACGCCCACCCTAGCAGAAGGCGAATATATCTTAGTTTCTATGAAGACTTTGATGAAATATTTGGTGAATTGTGGAACAAAAGCCATCTCTAGGGCCACATGTAGAGCCGTCTTGGAGCATTGTAGACATCAGGGAAATTCCGATTTTGCGAAAATTTAATGCAAACACGCTACATTATTTTCTTTATTTGTTTCCATTGCTAAAATACAATGACAGGGTCTAAGATAAAAGCTGCAATGAGGCAGCTTGAGGTGCCCTTAGCCCCCGTGTTACATGGTGGCAGTGAGTAGCGCAGTAAACCGTACACAAAGAACATTACATATAAATATTAAGTACAGTCATCAATCAATTCAAGAGAATTTTCTATAGCGGAACAAGCAAAAAGGAACAAAGAAATGGGATAATGACAAATAAAAGCAATGCAGATAGTACCCAACACCACATTACATACACTTGGCAATACGTAAATAAAAGTGAAAATCGCGTACACTTGACGATGCATAATTAAAGGTGAAAAGATACGAAGGTCGATTAATATTGGAATAATTAACAGAAAGAAAAGGACGAGCAAAAATTATGTCATTACAAACATTTAACAAGACACACATGTGAATACAGGTGAAAAAGAAATTACGCTTCATTCATTATTTAGGAGAAGGTTCTGATAAGTAACGACAGTTCTGACCGTGTTATGTTAATGATGTCAATGTCAGCGTCATGTAATGAATTAAGCAGTCTGGGTAATTTATTTTCGTCATTCTCCGTGACGGGTAATATAGGTAGCTGTATTTCTTTGCAGACAAGCAATTTCATTAAATATGCTGTTTTCAGAGTTTCAGTTTGAGTGCCATATACGAAGGAGAGGGCGGTTGTATAGAGAGTCGATTGTAGGTATGTTGTATTGTTTAAAGAGGTGCTCACTGTGACTCTGATATGGCACGTTTGCAATGATGCGTACGATCTTTTTCTGTAGTAAGTGTATTTTCCTGAGGTTAGTTTCAGTTATTGTGCCCCACACAAGGTGTGTATAATTAATATGTGATGCAAATAGTGAGTGGTAAATTAATATTTTTACGGATGTTGGTAGATTTCAGATGCCTTTCGGTGGTCGTGGAATGCGCCTTCCGTTGAGACATTCCTTCACCAACCGAAATGCCACTGATCTCTGAGGGCTCATGTGCTTCACGTCATGCAACACAGACAGATAAGCAGTCAATGAGTTGATAAGGAGTTATGCGTTATGCGGGTCTCATCACTGTTGATAATGTTTCGACGCGAATGGATAAGGTGCTAAAGAGCGAAAAGGGCTTATACTAGTCGGAGCAATTATGATAAGGTTAATAAGCACCGATAAGGGTTTATAAAGGTCGGATAAAGTCTGGTAAGGTTGCTAAGGATCGATGAGATGGATAAGGGTCTGATCATGTCCGATAAGGTTGATAAGGACAGATAAGGGTTCATAAGAATCGGGCCGATTTCGGTAAGGTTGATACCGACCGATAAGAGTTGATAAGCTTCGGATCGAGTCCGATAAGTTGATAACAGCCCATAAAGGTTGATAAGGGTCGAATATAGCATGATAAGGTTGATAATGAAATAAAGGATTGAGAAGGGTTTATACTGGTCGGGTCAAGTTTCATAACATTGATAATGACAACGGGCTGCGTGGAGATGAGCAAGCAGCACAATGCTTACGCATACTTAGACAAATCCCAGAGGAGTTTCTGCGTGAATCTTTTATTATTATTGTTCTTCTTTGGCGTTCTTTATATACCGGATGCTATTCATGTCAAGAAGTGCGGACTCAACCACATTAGCTTTTACTTTTATTTGCACCCGCCGCGTTTGGTTCGTGGGGTTGGTCTGCTAACCACGAAGTCGCGGGGATTTAATCCCGGCCGCGGCGGCCGCATTTCGATGGGGGCGAAATGCAAAAAACGCCCGTGTACTTAGATTTATGTGCACGTTAAAGAACCCCATGTAGTCCAGATTTCCGGAGTCCCCTAGTACGGCGTGCCTCATTATGAGGCCATGTTTTTGGCACGTAAAACACCTCAAATTTTTTTTTACTTTTATGTGCGCCTTTATTACGGCACCTGTCATCCCAGCCAGAGAGTAAGAAAACGCTTTTGGTATTACTACCAAATTATCTCAATCCGTTATTTGGTTATTCAACTGATTTTATAGGTTGTGATGGAAAGATACGGGGTCGCTTTTAGCATAAGTTCGGGCTCCCTATTGCTTCCGCTGAGCTACAGAAAAGGAAAGTGCAGCATGTCCAACGAGTTGGAATCTATATACAGCGAAGCTTTGTGTGAGTGTATAAAGAGTTGCAACACAAGTTTGTGTGCACTGAATGTCAGCACAGTCACACGGAAGGCTTTATTCAGGCAATGTAGAGTGGCCAATGCAATGCCGCTGCCTCTGCCGCGGATGCGCGAAGGCGAGAGCCATGGGGTGGTGGTGCAGTTGTTGAAGATCGCGGGGCGTCCTGGTGTGTTTCTGTTTTTTTTTTCTTTTCATCTGCATGGCCGCCGCCGCGGATTCGTGGAGGCGAGCACCATCTGGTGGTGTTGCAAGGAACCCAGCGGCCAGCGGCGGTGACGTCGCGCGCTTCCTCCGCTGTAATTGGCTGGCCTACTCGACGGCAGAACAGCCACGCAGCTTCCACGGTCACGCAAAGCCGGCGATGTTCGCGAAGAAAAGCTTTGCTATTAGAAAGAAGGAAAAAGAAAACGTATTAGTGCGCTATAAACGGCTTGCATGCAGTGCAATTGCAAACACCGCTGTCCACATTAAGCGCGCTACCAGCGCTACGACTGCTGTCTCGTTCTACCCGAAGCGACCTTTTGACTGAAATAATTTCCTTTCCATTTTGCAAGGCATTGTTGGCGTTTTACAGATGACGTAATAGTTCTGCGGAAACCCGAAAGGTGGAGTAAGGAATTAATTAATCAAAAATAAGACATCCACCCATTCGTAGCAATTGCTACAAACGAAACCCAGTCGGCTTCCTCGAAAGAAAAGCCTCGCAGTTGAAGAGAGAGAGAGAGAGAGATGGAGAGAAAAGGCAGGGAGGTTAATCAGATATCAGTCTCTGGTTTGCTACCCTACACTGGGCATGGGAGATAGGGGTTAGAAAGATGACAGAGAGGAAAACGCAAAAAAAAAACACGCACACATGGAGACACACACACACACAAAAGGCGTTCCAGTTAAAGACGTTCGCGAAGGCCGGTAGATCGCAGAAAGCGCAATAGCGCTTGCACGGCCTTCTTCTGTGGCGTTAGGTCCCTTCGGTGGAGTAGAATTCTTTTTTCTGATAGCAGTTGGTCGTCCAGTTGGTCAAGTTCGTGGCGAAGGCATTCCCTCTATGGACTGTACTGCGGGAAGCGCGCAAAATATGGCCAATCGATGCTTCATGGCCGCAGTGGTCACAGGTTGCGGTGTCGGTCATCCCTATGCGGAATGCATAGGCTCTGGTAAAGGCAACGCCCAACCACAGTCGATACAAGAGCGTGGCGTCTCCACGGAAAAGCTGTGATGGCGCTCGGAGACTTAATGTCGGATCAAGGTAGTACAGTCGAGTATTTCTTAAATGTGGCTCATTCCATCGCGACGTGGTGCACTGCCGAGCAAGCAGGCGGAGCTTCCGTGCTGCGTCAGTTCTAGAATGTGGAATTGGTACGTGGTGCTCTTCAATACGGGCTGAGCGGGCAGGTTGATCGGCCCGTTCATTGCCGATAATTCCGCAGTGACTTGGAAGCCATTGGAAGGTTATTTCATGGCCTGCATCACTTATATGGTGTAACGTCTCTGTAATGTGAAATATTAGCTGCTCGTGTGGTCCGCGTCGTAAAGGTGACAGTAGAGATTGCAGTGCTGCCTTCGAATCGCAGAATACCGTCCACTTGTGTGGCTGTTCATTACCAATGCAACGAAGGGCAGTAAAGAGTGCTGCGAGCTCTGCTGCCGTCGACGTTGTCACGTGAGTCGTCTTAAATTTGATTGTTGTGGCTGCCGCTGGTATCACGATTGCCGCCGCGGAGCTGTTTGGCAAGACATATCCATCAGTGTAGATATGTGCAGAGTCACGGTAGCTCTCGTACAAAAATAGTAGTGTGAGCTGTTTAAGCGCTGGTGATGATAGATCAGCTTTTTTCGTGATGCCAAGTATTGTGAGGTTGATTTTTGGCTGAGTAAGGCACCATGGAGGAATCGAAGGTCTCGCAGCCGGAGTGAAACAAGATGACAGTGATTCATCATGTGCGGTAATCGTTTGGCTGAAAAATGTGCAAGGTCTGTCCGCTGGTAGAGAGGCTAAGTGGTGACGAGGAGTCCTGGTTAGATGCCTTATATGGGTCCTGAGCACTTCAATGTCAATGTGAGTCTTGACAAGGTGGTCTTCAGCGATTGCTATCATAGCCACTGTTGATGCACTCCGAGGCAGGCCTAGACAGATCCGGAGCGCTTGAGCCTGAACAATTTGTATTGTGCGTAGATTCGTTTTATCTGTGTTGGTTATTGCTGGCAAGCTGTATCGCAGAAAGCCTAGAGAAAGCACCCTGTACAGTTGTAACATGGCACTTGTCGACATTCCCCAAGTCTTGCCAGTGTAAAACTTGAACAGGTGGCAGATGCCTATCAACCGCTTTGAAGTTGAAGAAAAATTCGTCCTGGTCCGGGACTCGAACCCGGGACCTTAATTTCCTTTAATTAATACTTGTCTCCACCTTGCGGGTTTCCGCAGAACTATTACGTCAAACTCTTGCCTTTGCTTCGAGTTGTTGATAAATTCGACTTCGCCCTGCCATCTGCTGGACGCCTGGTTAGTTCAGATGGTAAGCGGCTGCCCCGGAAAGGCGGTGGTCCAGGGTTCGAGCCCCGGACCAAGACGAATTTCTCTTCAACTGCAACGCTTTTCTTGGAGGAACCAGTATGTGTTTCGTTTGTATCAATTGCTACGAATGAGTGGATGTCTTATTTTCCCTTAATTAGCGTTTTACAGATGCAGCGCATCATTCCGCTCTTTCCGTTTTGGCTCCCATTCTGTATCACTATTCGGGGTGATCATTTTTAAGTTATATAACATGTTTAAATATCGCCTGTTGCAAATAAGTCCTTGACATGAATTGTTCAGGGAAGCGGACATTATTTGCATGACAAATAGAAACAAATATTCAACGAATTAGCAACAATTCTCTGATTAACTTCTAAATTAATTACATTAATGCACTTATTGCAATTTACGAACTCCAGTGAGTTTTTCAGGCGTGTCCACTTAGAAGGTAGTTCCAGAACGACACCAGTTTGAAGATATGCGGCATAAAACTCGCCGCAAGTATGTACTCTTGGTCAACTTAGTTTTTTTTAACAAAACGTGTTTTATGCATTCAAGCGCAGAAATAACGGGAATTCCCATGTATTTCATCCCACACTTTGCAAAATACTACATCGAAATTGGTGTCATCCTCGACATTCATTTCAAGTGGACGCGTCTTCCAAACTTACCCACTAGAATTCGCAAATTGCAATATGTGCCGTGAACTAATTAATTAAAATGTTAGTTAGTCAATTTTGTTAATTTAAGAATATGTGTTTCAATTTCTCATGCTAGTTATGTTCGCATATTCGAAAAATCCAGCTCAAGGGCAATAATTACGCTATCGGCCACAGGCGATTTCCTAAAATTCCGTAAATCTTAAAATTATCATCCTGTATGTTGTTTTTATAAGAATATGCATCGTTCACTATATGGCAGTGCTGTGCAGCTGGGTATTTAATTTTTTTTATTTTGTTTTGTCAGCTTACTTCGTGACGCCGTAAAAGTTTCTCAACTCTTCGAGTCGAGCGAGTTAATTTTTGATTAACCGTCTTTTGGTGAGTCGCATTCATATTCTTGCCATTAAAGCTTTGTCAGTTCCTCGCATTCTTCTCGGTATATCATGTCAATACGCGGTGCAAGGTATGCGCAGCATTGAATTTTGAAGAAAACATTTTGCATCGCGAATGCACTCTCCCCACAAGCTTTGCATGGCGACGAACATGGCACACGTGTTGATCTGGAGCATTACCAGCTCTCTGACGCCTCAAATTAGCGATGTCTATGAGGTATCATAACGTCTTCAATGTCGGGTTCCCTCGTTGTCTTTGGGGTCCCTAGCATGCTCAGTGTCATCATTGTCCATGCGACCGAGGTCAGTGCCCTCCATTTTGGAGTACAATGTTTTCCTTAGTAAGTTAACCCCCCCCCCCCCCCTTTTTTTTGTGTCAGGTATTTGTCGTGGGCCGATCTCGAAGGTAGTGCAGTCTAAAATGTGGGCCGTTCCCGCGAGCACGTGCTGCCTAAAACTGTGATCCGATCCCAACGATGGCACAGTCAAAAAAAAAAAATAAGCAGACCGACACTACTACTACTTTCCTCACGCTAGGAGCGACGTGGCCCCTAACTCGCTTAGGTAGACATTGTTTTTGATCGACGCTAACTAGAGGTTGAACCACCTTCCAACTTTTGTGTCTGTGGCATGCAGACGCACTTGCATTCCAATTTGGTGGTAGTTTATGCCCACTAACCTCAATATTGCGAGGAATCGTGATTCATTTTCGTCGTCGAGATGCTTCGTGTTTTGACACACGCCCTGCGGTCAGCCAGCACCAGTACATCCCACAAACGCGCTGATTTCTGTATGCAATGGCGGTCCAAAATGCACAGGCTCAAGCCTCAATTTCTCACTCGACGTACCAGTGGTGCACAACTTACATTGCCTCGCGCTATACGCAGCTTGATGACGTGTACCATTGACGGACGGTGTTTGGCGATACACCGCGAAAAGGCGCTTTATCCCTGCACCTATGGGGTCTCATGAGGAGCCGCAGAGCGTCCTAATGTTCCCGCACATGTTTCACAGTAACGACTTTCGCCTGCCTGTGTTAGTAATGCAACGTCGACTTGCAGCTCAGAGGTAAACTTAACTTCAAGTAAATGTGCGAGCCGCGATTTTTCCTTCGCCACAATATAGAGACATTTCAATTGCTTTTCAACAGGGATAGACGACAAATCTTATCAGCTTATCCAGCCTTACCGCTTGTTTACATAGCACCTTGGCGTCTTTCGCAATCGGAAAAGTCAGGCTTGTTGTGTGGTCCACAGAAAAAAAAAAAAAAAAGAGGCATTAGACATTGCCAGCGTTTTCACCGCGTGGGATTACAAACATAATACTTCTTGAGGGCGAAAATTTATAGCACCCCCCTCCAGGCAGAAATTTGCATCTTTCCAGCACTTTCCGACCTTCAATGAACGGCAAAAGCCAGTCACTCACAATGCAGGCTACCACGAAAGAGAAACAAAAGGTGCAGAGGAATAAAACATGAACCGCAGGATACTATCGCCACAGGAGATTCACCAAACGAAAAACCAGATAACACAAATAATTCGAAGCTGGAACCCTCAATATATGGCTTATGAAAAAGAAAAGAAAAGGGGGGAAAAGAAGAAAAGAAACAAGAAAGCGTGCACACAATGTGCTGGCAACAGATGTGGCTGTCTTCAAGGCGGCCTAAGGAGCCACGCTGGAGCCAAAGGCCTCGCCTCGTTTACATTCGCGACTGTGCTCCTCGTCAGAATCGCCCGTGGCAGGCACTTTCTTCTTGCCACATTCTGTTTGCTTTCGTTCTTGCTCGCAGTCGGCGTTTGCTTGAATTGTTCGACAAAGCACTTAATGAGCTGGACAAGCGTTTGGGCCCGGCAGTTTCTTGGCGACTCGGTTTTATAGCTGCACGCATGGCAATTCAATTCTACGACCACGTGCATTTAATTTGAGTGTGCAGCAAAACGGTGGGCTGTTCTTGGCAGGGCGTTCTTCATTCGTCCAATCGTCTTTTCTGCAATCGTCTTTTCTGCGCGTTGTATTGCGCGCACAACGCTACTTCGGACGTTCGTTTAGCGACACTGATTTTAGATGCCGCCGCTGTCGTTTCAAAACTGTGGGAAGTTTTATATTGGCTATTGAAAGACTTAGTCGTCCACTTACGTAGCGCATCGTCTAGGAAAATATAAATACTATCTTTAATGACCAAAGCACACCATCACGCGAGTCTTAAGTGGTTTGTTTCAGATTCTACGCCAGTTTACTCATCATTTTTGCGTTTGGAAAGCATAAGATTGAAATAAGGTATTTGCGGGAAACTTGATAGTGCGCCTAAGGTTGATAGAACCTAACCAACTACTCGCCAAGTGGATAGTCTTTTTTTTGTGTACTTGTCCAGCAGACCCCGCTGTTGTAGGCGCGATGTCGTAGGCGCACATATACAGCATGTTCACCTTTCGTCTGAGGTAGTCAAACATTCTGCTCAAGGTGCAGTGGAATGCACACCTGCAGCCCGCAAGTGATAATCAAAAATATGCAAAATTCATAAAAAAATTCGAGAAATAATAGAAAATGTGCAGGTTATAATAATTGATTTCAATTTAACATTAGAATGAGCTGTCGACTAACTTCCAGCCACCGCACCTTGTGGCGTAGAAAGAAGTGTGGTGCCTGTGACATGAGCAAGCTTTTGTGGTAGATACTGACAAGTTCTTGGTCATTGCTTAGCGAGGGCCTCAGCTTTGGCTTCTTTGATGCTACGAGGAACCACGCGAGTCTTTATTGGCCAGTTGCCTGCTCCTAAAGTGCATGTACTATTACCGACTGCTGCACTAATTCTTAAAATAATTTGTGAGCAGGTTCACACCTGACTGGACTGGCAGATAGCAACAGGGAAGTCTGTTTGAAAACAACTGCTGATTAGTTTAGAGCTTCTGAGTTGCCCTGATGCTTTGTTTCTGCACTATGTTTTGAGTGCTGCATGTTTTTAGCTGCGTGCATACAGGCCAGACTGTTCTTACCTATATGAACATTTATTGCATAAGTGAAAAAGTTTGGCTATTGTTTTGTTTTGTTTTTCAGGGGCCCTGTGAACTCTCATTCAAGCACCACATTCCAGAGGTCTGCTGTGAGCAGAGAGAGCATATGGAAGTAGCACGCTTTCGGGCCAATTAACTACCTGAATAGAAGTTTGAAATGCTCTTGCAAAATATTAGAGGACTCCACTGTTAATGAAACTTGGAAATAGCTTTCAAAGAAGCCTTTGCAAAGTACATTCGTAGCTTTCTTTTAAGGTGCAAGCTCTCATCCAACCTAACATATTTGCATCCAAGCACTGCACTCTACTATAGACTTGTGAAGAAAACATGTCCGGAACAGCAGCAGAGCTGCAGTGAGAGAGCTACAAGTGGCACTGCAAGTGTTATACTAAAATATTATACGAAGGCTAATTAGTCATTTTAAAACAACGTTGTATGAATATCTGTTCACAAGTAGGGAGTTCACGAGTAGTATGCTGCATCACGTGATAAACTGTAACCTCGTAATAAAAACCAACGCCAAATTTTAAAACTCACAAAATGTGCACGAATATAAAATGGACACAAGGAACTTTTCATCAGTGCATGTTGTTACGGCTGCCACCAATTGTTATGAGCTGGTACCTCCTGATGTTACGGGTCGGACGGGGTTTCGGCGACCTTCAACAGCGTCTACTTGGAGCACGAACCAGAGTGACCATCGGAGAGGGTCCTACAGGGAAGACGAGATGATGTAGAAACAAATAACAGAAGTTACGGGTGAGTGGTGCGTTCCAAGACACACACGAAAAAAAAAAAAATGTCACGGAAACGTTCGGCGTGCGAGCTCCTTCACGCAAAGGCAGGGAAGATCTGTCTGTGGCGTCTGGCTGGCCTTGTTATACGCTACACCATCCGAGCAACCGCATTCTCTCTTGCTCACTGGTAGAGGTTTTTGTCCACACACGTATCAGCGCACGCAGAGGAATACGGATAAAGACCACTCTCTGCCCTTCCATATAGAGGAATACGGAGAATAACTACTCATTGGTGTAGAGGTGGGGAGCGCAGGTAACGTCGGGTCCGCACACTGGCCGACACACACACAGGAATTCAGAGAAAAAAACACTCGCTGCCGTAGAGGGGTTGAACGGAGGACAGCGGAGAGTAGGATTTGCATTGGTGCATGATCCCGTCGCACACACCCGACAGACAAGTCTTTTCATGTTGACGAGCGTGACAATTAGGCACGTCGTGTGTCAGGCGCTTGACATCCGTTTACTTCATCCCCGCACACAGTGAACAGTAGCAATGTCTAGATAAAATACACGATGCGGGCTGTATACGTGTAGTGTAGGAGGAATAAAATAAACTGTGGTCATTGCAAGATTTGGGCCACACAAAGGGTAAATACGATAGCAATGGCCAAATTTCTCGGCCACACAAAGAGTGCAAAAGGTTGGACATATGAAGGAAACAGAAAAGCAGTCGCCAAATTGCAACATCTAGAAACGCATAAAGTATGGTAACATAAATGATACATAAACGAATGAACCTGTGGGAAACAGAGAAGCAATGGGCAGATTTCAAAACAAGTTGGGGGCACATAAACTACAATAACATAAAGGATACAAAAAGGAAGGACACATGAAAGAAACAAAAAATCAGTGGCCAAATTTCAACTAGAAACACGTAAGGTATGATAACACAAAGGATACATAAACGAATGAACATATAGGAAACATAAAAGCAGTGGCCGAATGTAAACATATAGGAAACATAAAGGATGCTTCCTGGTGCGGCCTCCGGGAAACATGCAGTAAACATAACGGCCATAACTACTTTCATATGGGCGATATCTAAAATTAGAGAAAGGATGGTGCGCTCTCACCAAGTAAAAAAACAAGCCATATCAGCGGTGACCCTGAGTGCCCTGCCTAGAGAGCAAAGGCGAAATAAAGAAGGAAACTTGCGAAAGTTTGCGTCTTTTTGGCTAGAATGAGATGATGGGAAACAGGCAACTTTGGTACAGGAAGAAACATGAACCTCTAAAGCGTGTATGCACACATCAGAGTGTTCACGTCTGGCATGGCCGACTCACAGCGCCGCGGTCACAGAGTCTTTCTTTTAATCCTTCGTGCAACCGAGCGGTGAGAAAGACCTTTCGTCGTTAAGGGAAGGAGAGTGGCGCACGAAAGGTGCTTTATCGTTTTCTTATGGGTGATGTGCAGGTGCTCTCCCGCGCTGCGGAGTCAACCGCGTTCCCGAAATTGGCCGTCCTTATACTTGCGGGGCGGGATGGCACATTGCACGGTAGGCCACCGCAGTTCTGTTCGCCCTCGCTGCGAGGAACGCGGTGACAGAGCGGCGGGCCTCCGCAGCGTTCCTTTCCGCCCAGCGCTCGTTCGTCTCTCGTCGACGTGGCCTCGAGCAGGAGGCGCTGAGCCGCGACGCTGAGCCCATTCCCACCTGATCCATGATCCTAGCTCGTCGTCAGAAACCCGGCAGGAAGTCGGACGCGAAGGGCTTTCTTCCGGAACCGGAAGCTTCTTCCGCCGTCCTCGCGGATAAGCCCCCGCTGGCCCGACTCTAATCCGACCTTTTCAAAGTTGCGGCCGCCACCGCGCACTACTGTCGCTCCCCTCTGACGGCCTCGAATTTGTTGGCTTGCAGCGGCACTCGGCGCGATGCCTGCCACGCGCGGGGCCCTTTCCTGTCTGCTGGATTGGGTCGTCTTTTCCGTCATTCTTCTTCGTGTCAGGCTCACAGCGGGGCGAAGAAGCGGAAAGTGCGTCGCGAGTGTCGGGAGGGTTGCGCTGACGGCCAGACCGCGCAGTCGAGCAGGCGATGTCGTTCTCCTGTATGCGCTACAACTGGGAATTCAATCAATTGCTGTGAGTCAAGCTGTGCCTTTCAACGAAGTTTAAACGCTGATGTAGACCTAGTTGATGAACGAGAAATACCGGCTCATGTCATATTATTATTATTATTATTATTATTATTATTATTATTATTATTATTATTATTATTACTAGATATGGAAACATACAAACGCACAAAGGAAACAGGGAGGCAGCAAGCTGACAACTGCCCCCGAGAGGGGCCCAACGCCTGCCTGCTCTGTCGGGAGGAGGGAATGAAAAGAGGAGGAGAGAAAAATAGCAAACAAAGAAAATAGGAAATAAACAAATGACAGAGACACGGACATACTCATGCCACCTAAGATCACGCACCGGACGCACTGTGCTGGCGCGAGCTCAAATCCGGCGTATACATGCGTAATCTGCTGCCTCTGAAGTGACGGTGCAAGTTGATGCTAGGGAGTGTGTGCGCAAGACAAAAAGCGGTGGATATTTTGCCTTCAGCTGTTTCATGAGGTGGACTTATGGCAAAAAGGCAAAAGTGTATCTTTGACACCTCGAATCGCTGGCTTCCATAGAATGATTCTGAAGAAAAAAAGTTTAGAGAAATCATCGCCATTCATTTAGCAATGTTTTAAGACAATTTGCTAAGCTTTCCCTTGAAACCCCGGTATATTTTCATTCGCAGCGAACCCAGCACCGCAAGCGCCAAAATTAAGGGCAACTGAGTATCGTCGGTTGTATGGCCAGTTGTGCCTATGTGCAGAGTGTTCCTGCGAAATAACACTTCCAAATTTTTCAAAAAATGGCCCGTCGCAGATAGCACAATTCTAGTCCTTGATCTGGTCTACTCGAAGAGGCGGACATTACTTGCACAAAAAATATAAATGCATGATCGACTAATTAACAAAAGCTCACTCATTAAGTTTTTAACTAATTACCTTGTGGCACATATAGACTGCAATGAATATATACTTGAAAAAAAATTGTGTGGATGACACCATTTACGAGATATGCGAGTTCGAGACAGCAATGAGCTGCTCCTGCTGGGCGTTAAACGTTTCCTTTACATTTGTCGCAATGTCACGCCATGCTTGTCCGTGAGTTGCTCAGTCTTTTATCTCTGGGGACGGTATTCTTGCAAAATTTATGTTTCAGGACTCTTTATCGTATAAAGTTCATGTTCCCTTGGGCGCGCGTCAATTTATACTTTATATCGCATTTGAC